>NC_092714.1:32268026-32568026 GCF_047496885.1 Scyliorhinus torazame
GATCATCGCTGATCTGGTACCCTTAACGCTACTTTTCCACCGTATCCCCATATTACCCTTGATTCCCCTTACTGATTACAATTTGTCTATCTCAGTCTTGACCACACTTAAGAACCCTGCTCTCTGCGGTAAAGAGTTCCACAGCTCCACAACCATCCGAGAGGAGAAAGCCCCCTCATCTTTATCTTCAATGGACCAAACCTTACTCTAAGATTATGCCCTCTGGTCTGAGATTCTCCTATAAGTGGAAATATCCCCTCAGCATCTACTCTTTCAAGCCCCCTGAGAATCCTATATGTCTCAATAAGGTCATCTCTCGTTCTTCTAAACTCCAATGAATACAGGACCAATCTACTCAACCTCTCTTCGTAAGAAACTCCCTCCATACCTGGGATCAGTCCAGTGAACCTTCTCTGGGCTGCCTCCAGTGCCAGTATATCTTTCCTTCGATAAGGGGACCAAAACTGCTCAGTATTCCAGGTGTGGTCTAACTAGTGCTTTGTACAATTTTGGCAAGACTTCCATATTTTTATATTCCATTCCCTTTGAAATAAAGGCCAACGTTCCATTTGCTGTCCCAATTACCTGCTGAACTTGCATGCTAGCTTTTTGTGATTTATGCACGAGGACCCCAAACCCCTCTGCGCTGCAGTTTTCTGCAGTCTTTCTCTATTTAGTTGGGGCATTTAACTAGTTATGTTATAAATTCAACATGATACTAAAGGGACTCAAAATTACAAAACTGGGTGGCAAATCCATTCACGACCATTCTGTTTTGTCACAGTTTGATTTTTTTTCCCGGGTATTCAAATTTGAATGTGGGCCGGTCTGCTGCTGATGCCCCCATGCTCTCACGCTCTCGTCTCTCTCTTACCCACACTGCTGCTGTGTCCTAAAAATCCCTGGGTTAGTAAAAAAACAATTGAGCTGTCGGGTGTACTGATGGTTGCCATCAACACTGCTGCTTCTGATCTTTGGGTAGCTTTGTTGATTTTTGGGCTTTTTAAAAATGACTGACAGATCCTATTTTCTTTTAAAATCGACCAATAATGAAGTTGCACCAAGGTTATTCCCACTTACAATAGCTGTCAGTGTTCTTTAATGAAATACATTAACTGGAGCAGGAAATGATTGGAGGAGCAGCTATCACGAGAGAGATGTAGCTGCTCTTTCCAATTACAGATCCTGTCTCTTCCATTCTTGCTGTTCCAGCTCTTCCAATCATGGATTCCTTTTCTCCTGCTTCTGCTGCTGCTCCTACAGTCAAAGATTATGTATTTGGCGGGAATCTCTGATTGGTGAAGCTGGGGCAGCAAGTGTGGGAGAGATGGAACCTGTGATTGGAAGAGAAGCTCCCTCTCTCCCACGCTGCTGTTCCCCCAATCATAACTCTGGCCAATTTGAGAAGACTTTCAGCTTGTCTTCTCCCGCTGTCTGGCTGCCAATGGCAGTGACTGAAGCAAGGATTTTTTGTGAGGTGTCAATAACTCTTCATCTCACAGTACTGTTACAATTCCACCCAATTGAAGTGGCCAGGAAGCACTTGCATTTCACCACAGATAAGTGCTATAATTTTCTAATCCCGCATGTTGCATGACTTTGCTGGTTTACACTTTAATGTATACGTGATTCCTTGTCTGAAACAAATTTGAGATCTTTTTATTTTCAACCAGGTCACAAATCATCATGTGGTGGGGGGTGGGGAGAGTGGGGGGGGGGGGAGAAGGAGTGTGGGGTGGGGGGGGGGGGAGGAGAAGGAGTGTGGGGGGGGAGGGAAGGAGTCTGGGGCTGGGGGGGGGGGAGGGAAGGAGTGTGGGGTGGGGGGGAGGGAAGGAGTGTGGGGGGAGGAGGGAAGGAGTGTGGGGTTGGGGGGGAGGGAAGAAGTGTGGGGTGGGGGGGAGGGAAGGAGTGTGGGGTGGGGGGGGAGGGAAGGAGTGTGGGGTGGGGGGGGAGGAAAGGAGTGTGGGGTGGGGGGAGGAGTGTGGGGTGGCGGGGGAGGGAAGGAGTGTGGGGTGGCGGGGGGAGGGAAGGAGTGTGGGGTGGGGGGGGAGGGAAGGAGTGTGGGGTGGGGGGGGAGGGAAGGAGTGTGGGGTGGGGGGGGAGGGAAGGAGTGTGGGGTGGGGGGGAGGGAAGGAGTGTGGGGTGGGGGGGGAGGGAAGGAGTGTGGGGTGGGGGGGGAGGGAAGTAGTGTGGGGGTGGGCGGGGGAGGGAAGGAGTGTGGGGTGGGGGGGGAGGGAAGGAGTGTGGGGTGGGGGGGAGGGAAAGAGTGTGGGGTGGGGGGGAGGGAAAGAGTGTGGGGTGGGGGGGAGGGAAAGAGTGTGGGGTGGGGGGGGAGGGAAAGAGTGTGGGGTGGGGGGGGAGGGAAAGAGTGTGGGGTGGGGGGGAGGGAAAGAGTGTGGGGTGGGGGGGAAGGAAAGAGTGTGGGGTGGGGGGGAGGGAAAGAGTGGGGGGCGAGGGGGGAGGGAAGAGTGGGGGGCGAGTGGGGGGCGAGGGGGGAGGGAAAGAGTGGGGGGCGAGAGGGGGGGGAAGAGTGTGGGGCGGGGGGGAGTGGGAGGCGAGGGGGGGAAGAGTGTGGGGCGGGGGGAGTGTGGGGCGGGGGGAGTGTGGGGCGGGGGGAGTGTGGGGCGGGGGGAGTGTGGGGCGAGGGGGGGGAAGAGTGTGGGGCGGGGGGAGTGTGGGGCGAGGGGGGGAGAGTGTGGGGCGGGGAGTGTGGGGGGGGGGAGTGTGGGGGGGGGAGAGTGTGGGGCGGGGGGGGTGGGGCGGGGGGAGCGAGGGTGGGGGGCGGGGCGAGGGGCGGGGGGGCAGGGCGGGGGGAGCGAAGGGGGCGAGGGGGCAGGGCGGGGGGGGCAGGGCGTGGGGAGCGAAGGGGCGAGGGGGCAGGGCGGGGGGGGCAGGGCGGGGGGAGCGAGGGCGGGGGGGGGAATGTGGGGGGGAGCGAGGATGGGGGGAATGTGCGGGGAATGTGGGGGGACGAGGGCGGGGATGGGGGGGAAATGTGGGGGGGGGCAGGGCGGGGAGCGAGGGCGGGGGGGGGAATGTGGGGGGAGCGAGGATGGGGGGAATGTGCGGGGAATGTGGGGGGAGCGAGGGCGGGGATGGGGTGGAGCGAGGGCGGGGATGGGGGGGAAATGTGGGGGTGGGGATGGAGGGGAAATATGGGGGTGGGGATGGGGGGAATGTGGGGGGAGCGAGGGCGGGGATGGGGGGAATGTGGGGGGAGCGGGGGTGGAAATGTGGGGGGAGCAGGGGCGGGGGTGGAAATGTGGGCGGAGCGGGGGTGGAAATGTGGGGGGAGCGGTGGCGGGGGTGGAATTGTGGGGGGAGCGGAGGCGGGGGTGGAAATGTGGGGGGAGCGGGGGCGGGGTGGAAATGTGGGGGGAGCGGGGTCGGGGGTGGAAATGTGGGGGGAGCGGGGGCGCTGGTGGGGCGGGGGAATGTGGGGGGAGCGGGGGCGGGGGTTGAAATGTGGGGGGAGCGGGGCTGGGGGGAAATGTGGGGGGAGCGGGGGCGAGGGTTGAAATGTGGGGGGAGCGGGGGTGGGGGAAATGTGGGGGGAGCGGGGGCGGGGGTGGGGGAAATGTGGGGAGATGTAGGGGGCGGGAATGTGGGGGGAGCGAGGGTGGGGATGGGGGGGAATGTGGGGGGGGCGGGGATGGGGGGGAAATGTGGGGGGAGCGAGGGTGGGGATGGGGGGGGGATGTGGGGGGAGCGGGGGGTGGGGGGGAGCGAGGGTGGGGATGTGGGGGGGAATGTGGGGGGAGCGGGGGTGGGGGTGGAAATGTGGGGGGAGCGGGGGCGTTGGTGGAGTGGGACGGGGGAATGCGGGGAGCGGGGGTTGAAATGTGGGGGGAGCGGGGGTGGGGAAATGTGGGGGGATGTAGGGGGAGCGGGGGTGGGGTGGGGGTGGGGGGATGTAGGGGGGAGCGGGGGTGGGGTGGGGTGGGGGGGGATGTAGGGGGAGCGGGGGTGGGGTGGGGGGGAGCGGGGGGGGTGGGGGAATGTGGGGGGAGCGGGGGCGTGGTGGGAGAATGTGGGGGGGGCGCATCACAGGACTGAAGGTTCATCTGGGGTACCTAATTTACTATACTGGAATATAGGCACCACCTTCTCAACCTTGCTCCTCGCCTGAGGTGTTGTGATCCTCAAATCACCACCAGTCAGCTCTCCCCCTCAAAGGGGAAAGCAGGCCATGGTCACCTGGGACTAAAACAACTTTACCGTACCTTTATATAAAACATAACTCCTGGCTATTCTCGTGATCTGCTATGGCATGATGTTTCCATGCTTCAAAACAGCCTACTGGCTTCAGGGTAAGAATTCCAAGAATAGAAGCTTGCATTTAAAACTTATACTTTAATCCCTTAATTTAATTACAAAGGTGCAGGAAAATGTTACTAATCATTGAATGATTTGCATCTTCTTCCTGTCTGTGCAAATACATTTTGGCAAGCAGATTTTCCCTAAAGCATTGTCTCTTTAGCACTAGCACAACAGTACTTTAGCATCATTCTATAATTTTAAGTAGCCGAAATGAAAGCACTTTGTGCTTCAAATATCCATACAATCATTTGAAGTAAGACTTGATGATGGCCTCTTCCTGCCTGTTCAGTTAATAGTAAACTGGCTTAACTGTGATCACACTTGATGTGAAGCCAATGCTGGTAAAACTGTAACTTAGTGTTAAAATCGTTATTTTACTTTGGAGTGCGTCTATTTTGTAATTTGAGCATATGCCCCTTGGACAAATAGTAGCTGGTTACAGTAGTTTAGTATTTTGTACCATAGATGTTTCTGGGAACTGAGAGTTGTTTCAGTTCATTGGTTTTTATTTTTGTTGATGTTGCAGCCTAATGTCAGCTTTCAGCTTTGTCTTAATATGAATAGCACCTTACAGTCCTAGGAGTGAATTGACAAAGGTATTCAGTAAATTTCCCTGAGTTCTTATAACTAAATGCATTGGAAAAAAAACCTCATGTACTGCCAAAAGTGACTGTTTGCCGAGCATGGAAGGAATATTACTGAAATGGCTTTCTTCTTTAACATTATACTACTAACCATAGCTGTTAATTATTTACACCTTCCCCATTATTTTCACTGCAAACCATTGTTCACTGAGACATCACAATCCGACTGCACCATTTATACCAGTATATTGTTGATTTATAGAATTTAATCCCCAATCTAATTATAGGGAAACATGGTAATCTTGTTG
Source organism: Scyliorhinus torazame (assembly GCF_047496885.1). NCBI lineage: Eukaryota > Metazoa > Chordata > Chondrichthyes > Carcharhiniformes > Scyliorhinidae > Scyliorhinus > Scyliorhinus torazame. Next base: position 32,273,239 of record NC_092714.1, read on the forward strand.
AAACAAAATGGGTAAAAAAGCCTCTAATGTCTCATATTGACAGCATGATTAAATTGGCATCATTCAATGATGCATTATGATGTAATTTAATTTGTTGAATCCATGGGGAGGAAGCGGCATGGTGCTTCTTTCTATTTATCCAACTAGTTAACTTGCTGACTTCAAATCTATTACAAGGACAAAATATTGCAGATGATGGAAATCTGAATTATGAATAGTAAATGCTGGAAATACTCAAAAGATTAGGCAACATCTGTAGAGAGAAAAACAACTAATGGGCTGGATTTTGAACTCCATGGCAAAGCAAGGGCACTTGCCAATGACCTCTAAGTAAGCCTTACCAAAAGACAAGCCATCTCTCTGGCGAGGTCTCTCTATCAGCATGCAGTGGTCTTACAACTGATTATTGACTGCATTGGAGCGTGCTCATGTGTCCTATTTTTCTCAATTATACTTGGCAACTTTTAAACTTCTATTTATTTTCTCCCTTGTCTAAGATTGTCTAAGTTAGGAAATCTAAACTTGCAGGTGGGATTTTCCACTCCTGTCAGCAGCAGGTACAATGTGCGGGCAGGAGGCATCATGGCCCCCACCACTCTACATTAAAAGAGGCACATCGATGTCTAATTAGACTGGTATCATTCACAATTGGGTATTAGGCAACATGCACCTAGTCAAACTGCACTTCATGTGTGACGTTGAGATGTGTTCACCTACCTTACATCTTGCATAGCTTGTGGCTCCTCTGACTATGCCAAAGATGTGCAGGTTAAGTAAATTGTCCCTTAATGTCAAAAGATGTGTAGGTTAGGTGAGGTTACGGGGATAGAGGCGGGGGAGTGGGCCGAGGTAGGGTGCTCTTTCAGAGGGTCGGTGCAGACTCGATGGGCCAAATGGCCTCCTTCTGCACTAAAGGAATTCAATGATTCTATGCGCCAGGCTGTGCAAGGAACAGCACAACGATTTAAGGGTGATTCGGAGCCAAGACTCTAACTACATGATCAGCAGTAAGGGAAGAGAATTTGAAATGAGCTGGAGGGAAATTCTTGACTGGATATGAAACGTGTCCGGGGCAAGGAAAAAGTCTGACTTGGGGGTCATTTTGAAGAGAGGACAGAGCCAAGGAAAGGGACTGGAGGGAAAAAGCCTGACTGGTAGTGGGGATGGGGGATACTGGGAAAGATTGCCCTCAGCCATATGATTGAATGGAGGTGGTGAGAACGATCTCCAGGCTAGAATGGGAAGTGCGGCCAGTGCTGAAACCCAAAAATGAATCGCGGTCAGAATGGGGGCAGAGCCGAGTAAATAAGGGCTTTTGTCTAGATTGCTGCGCTTGAAAAGACCTGAGAGTTATTGGAGAGGGATACTTGTCCAGCTCCTCCAGGATGGCAGGAGGGATTTTCACTGACATGCAGGAAGGAGTGCTTCTGGGAGGAATAGTTTACTGCACTGGTTGGCCAACTGATATCTGTATTCCCAAATAAGGAGAAATGCACAGCTGAAACATCTTCGGAATATTTTAATAACGATGCAATCAGGAACCTTAAATCGTGAAGCGCATTCATGCAAGATTAATTCTGATTGTGCCTCTAATCGATCGCCTTGCAATAACACCTTGTCCCAAGTGTAGAAGTTCCCCAGTGAAAAATAAATCGAAAGCCAAGTGGGCTACTGCACTAAAATAAAATTTGAAAATGCTGGATAAACTCCAATGTAGCAGCAATTGTGAAGAGAGAAACAGTTAACATTTTGAGTCTGTATGACTCTTCTCTTGCACAAACTGCAGGAGGCCATTGGAAACAGCACCTGTGAACCTTGCAGGTGGCAGGTTTTAGAGATGTGATCTAATTCCCCCAATGAGAATTTGCCCTCGTATATTCCAAAGGATGCCATCATAGAGTGCACTGGATAAGGCCTGGGAACGAAGCAACAAATCCAATGCCTGCCCAAAGCAACCTTATTGTAGTAGGTCTTGGAATAGGGAGGAGTGGGGTGGGGGAGGTGCACACTTGTGTTCTTGAGAATTGTCAATGCGCTGCCAAGAAACCTTTTTGCCGATGAAGTGTCTCAACTGAAACCAGTGACTTACTAGTCACCAATGAAAAGGCTGATGCTCACTCGTGTTTATTTTCAATGTTCTAGTAGAGAGGAGAATGTGAGGAAGATGAATAGTACATTTAATGGTGGCCTTCATCATTGCATGCAGTCCGGAGAATAGGCCGATATTGTGTGAGGTCAGTGCTAGGCTTGGTACATCGCGCTGATCAGCAAGGGACAGCAGGGCCCCCTCCGGACCCAGAGAATGAAGCTCATAGAACCTCTGAGCTCAGGTGACCGAGGGTGTTTCTATAGGATTCTGCAGGTATATAATGAGAAAAAGATTGACAAAAATGAATGTCGGCCCCTTGCAGTCAGAAACAGGGGAATTTGTGATGGTGAACAAAGAAATAGCTGAGGAACTAAATTCATACTGCTTCTGACTTCACAAAGGACATGGACAATGTACCAGAAGTTCTGAGAAATACATGTTTTAGTGAGGAACTGAAAGAACTTAGTATTAGCAAAGAAATGGTTTGGGGCAAATTAATGGGATTGAAGGTAGACAAATCTCCAGGGCCTGATAATCTTCATCCCAGAGTACTGAAGGAGGTGGCCTTAGAAATAGTAGATCCATTGGTGATCATTTTCCAAAATTCGTTGGACTCTGGAATGGTTCTTACAGATTGAAGGGTAGCTAATATAACCCCTCTATTCAAAAATGGAGGGGGAGAGAAAACCGGGAACTATAGACCAGTGAGCCGAACGTCGGTAGTAGGGAAGTTGCTGGAGTCCATTATCAAGGATTTCATAGCACAGCATTTGGAAAGCAGTGGTATAATCCGACAAAGTCGGCATGGATTTACGAAAGGAAAATCATGCTTGATAATCTATTGGAATTCTTTGAAGATGTAACTAGTAGAGTTGACCAGGGTAAACTGGTGGCTGTGGTTTATTTCAGAAGGCTTTCAACAAGGTCTCACGTAGCAGATTACTATGTAAAGTTAAAGCGCTTGGGATTATGGGTAATATCTTGGCGGACAGAAAGCTGTTGCAGACAGGAAGCAAAAAGTTGGAATAGATGGGTCTTTTCCCGATTGGCAGGCAGTGACTGGTGGGGTACCGCAGGGATCTGTGCTAGGACACTAATTGTGCACATTGTGTATTAATGATTTTGACGAGGGAACTCGTATTATCTCAAATTTTCAGATGATACAAAGTTGGATGGGAGGGTGAACAGTGAGGAGGATGCAGAGATGATTCAATGGGATTTGGACAGGCTGAATGAGTGGGCATATGCATGGCAGAAGCAGTATAATGTGGATAAATGATCATCTTTATTATTGTCACAAGTAAGCTTTCATTAACACTTCAGTGAAGCACTGTGAAAATCTCCTAGTCGCCAACTCCGGCGCCTGTTTCGGGTACACTGAGGGAGAATTCAGAATGTCCAATTCACCTAACAGCATGTATTTCGGGACTTGTGGGAAGAAACCTGAGCACCTGGAGGAAACCGGAGTACCTGGAGAAAACCCACGCAGACTCTGGGAGAACGTGCAGAGTCCGCACAGATGATGACCCAAACCGGGAATTGAACCCGAGACCTGTGAGGTCATCTGCTTCGGTAGCAAAAATAGGAAGGCAGATTATTATTTGAATGGGTGTAAATTGAGAGAGGTGGATACTCAGCAAGACCTAGGTGTCCTCATGCATCAGTTGCTGAAAATAAGGACGCAGGTACAGCAGGCAGTAAAGAAGATAAATGGTATGTTGACCTTCACAGCGAGAGGATTTGCGTATAGGAATAGGGATGTTTTACTACAATTGTATAGGGCATTAGTGAGGCCACAATTGGAGTATTGTGTGCAGTTTTGATGTCCTTATCTGGGGAAGGATGTTCTTGCTATGGAGGGAGTGCAGCAAAGGTTTACCAGGCTGATTCCTGGGATGGCCGGACTGTCATATGAAGAGAGACAAAGGTGTTTAGAATTATATTCATTGGAGTTTAGAAGAGTGAGAGGGGATCTCATAGAAACGTATACAATTCTGACAGGGTAAATTCAGAAAGAATATTCCCGATGGTGGGGTGTCCAGAACTAGGGGTCATAGTTTGAAGATAAGGGATACACCTTTTAGGACTGAGGTGAGGGGAAATTCCTTCACCCAGAGAGTGGTGAATCTGTGGCATTCACTACCACAAAATGTAGTTGAGGCCAAAACGTTGTGAAACTTCAAGAAGGAATTAGATATCGCTCTTGGGGCTAAAGGGAGCAAGGGATGATAATAATAATAATCTTTACTGTCACAAGTAGGCAATGGGTGGTGAACACGATCGTGGTTGTCAAGCTGCTAAGACCCTCGGGGGACACCGGCTCGGAGTCGCCGGTTGGTCCTGCGTGTGTCCGACGCACACAACGATGAAAATCCCCATGTCGCGCTACACCGGACGGCACCTGTTCCGGTACACCGAGGGATAATTCAGAATGTCCAATTCACCTAACAAGCATGTCTTTCGGGACTTGTGGGAGGAAACCGGAGAACCCAGAAGAAACCCACGCAGACACGGGGAGAACGTGTAGACTCTGTACAGACAGTGACCCAAGCCGGGAATTGAACCTGGAACCCCGACGTTGAGAAACAGCAGTGCTAACCACTCTGCTACCCTGCCACCACAATATGGGGAGAAAGATGGAATCAGGGTATTGAACTTGATGATCAGTTATGATCATAATGGATGGCGGAGCAGGCTTGAAGGGCTGAATGGCCTCCTGCTTTTATTTTCTGTCTATGTTTCTATGAGGATGCAGGTCATTCCTCCAGATGAATGAAAATCAGTGTCATCATCTTCACATGTCCTGGGAACCTTTGGGTCATATAGAATCATAAAATCATAGAACAATTACAGCACAGAGGGAGGCCATTTGGTCCATCTTATCCATGCCAGCCCGAGGATACCCAGATGCCCTTTCTAATCCCACCTTCCTGCATCCGGTCCATAGCTCTGTAGCTTAGAGCACTAAGATGCAGATCAATTTAAAAGAGTTTATAGAATCGAAGAAAAGTTATATAATCATAGTAAACATCTGCCACATTCACAGGGACTGGGAGGGCATCCAATGCCATTTACAGTGAAATTCAACATTGCATTGAACTCCTTCCAGAGATCCACTGGGATTTGCTGCAGAATTTTGCAAGCCTCCACCCACAAATGTGTCCAGGAGGTCACGGGCACCATTTTTGCCAATACCCACAGTTTTGTCAACGTTGTCATAGATCACGTAAGCTCAGACGAGCATTGAGCTTCGCTGATTCCCAAAGGTTCAGGTTGGTTTTGACTGTAGTCACATGGCTGTAAAAGCTCCCTGCCAACAAGCAATCCTGTAAGTCAACTGCAAAGGCTTCCACTCAACCAGTGTTCAGCTGATATGTGACCATGACAAATGTATCTTGCAGATTTGCGCTAGATATCCTGGAAGTGTCCACGATTCGTACATACTCAGTAGTCTCACATCTGTGACATCTTCCAGAGCCTACACAGGATGCATGGCTTGCTCCTTGGGGATAAGGACATGGCGGATTGCACCTGTGTGGTGGCCTCACTCCTGCTGAGGGAAGGTAAAACAAGGCTCATGCTGCAACCTGGGCTTTGGGCCCATAGGGATCCTGAAAATGTGGTTCCAATGCCTGGACAGATCTGGTGGAGGACTCCAATACAGTCCCCAGTCATGCAACATTATAGCTTATTGCGTACACAACCTGGCACTGCAAAGCATAGATGAGCTGGCAGATAAGATGAAGGAACTGCATGTCTCCTACATGAGGAGGATGCCAAAGGGCATGATAATGATGTCCTGTATGCCAAGGAAGCAGGTGAAGAGGCCATTACACTGGCCAGATGAGGCAGCCGTGCTCGTGAGATTCCAAGAGGCGGATAATGAGGTGCACTGAGGATCCTCATGGACAAGTCGCCTCCATCATGGGCCAGAATGAACACGATCATTATCACTCCTTTAATTTCAGCCAAGTGTTTCCACGTGACACTGCAGCGTTGCACAGCTCACTCACATTTCCCTGATGCTTTGAAGAATGAGGATGCCTTGAGGGCATGTGTCAATCCTGAGACGAGGAGAAGGCTGTCCTGACATCAAACATCAGAAAGTGCTGCACTTCATCCTGCATTCCAGTTGCAACAGCACCCTACAGTGCTCATGGGCACTTGCATGATCATGGATGGGATATTTGTGAGCTTCCTCAATATGGTTTTATTGTGACCAAAGCAGCCAGGTCAGGATGAGAGATTTCCTTCCCAGATGTTTTTTTTACGACAATCAACAAATCATCAGTAGATTATCCAGATGTGCTGTGGTGGGATTTAAACCCGGGTCCCAAGAGCCACGCTGGGTGGGAGAATCGCCAGGGCGCCTCGCGAGTCCCGCCCCGACACCCGCACGCGATTCTTCCACCCCCCCCCCCCCCCCCAAACCAGTGCGTCGAGAATCACGCCTGGCCGCTCGGAGAATCGATGCTCACCATTTGCAAAAGGCGAGCGGCGATTCTCTGGCCCGAATGGGCCGAGCGGCCACCCCAACACGACAGGTTCCCGCCGGCGCCGTCCACACCTGGTCGCTGCCGGTGGGAACTGCGCCGGAACGCTGGGGGGTTGGGTGGGGAGAAGAGGGGGGTTCCTGCACCGGGGGGGGGGGCCTACGATGGGGTCTGGCTCGTGATCGATGCCCACTGATCGGCGGTCCGGCCTCTCTAAAGGAGAACCTCCTTTCCTCCACCGCCCCGCAAGATACATCCGCCATCTTCTTGCGGGACGGCCTCTGGGAGGACGGCAACCGCGGATGCGCGGGTGGCGTCATTTACGCGGTGCAGCTTTTTAACGTGACGCCAAGGTCCAGCGCACTTGAATTACGCGACGCCGCTCCTAGTCCCCGGGTGCGGGAGAATAAGGGGCTGGGAGCAGGCTCCGACGCCGGAGTGAAACACTCCCGGTTTTCACTCCGGTGTCGGCACTTAGACTCCATTTCGGAGAATCGTGCCCTGGGTCTCTGGATTATCAGTCCAGTGACAATATCCCTAAGTCACTGCCTCCCCTATTTATTTGTTGCTAACTTGTCTCAGCTGTGGCAATGTCCTGTCAGGAAACCAAGGTGGTTTTAAGTAATTGATACTTTTATTTGTGGGGCTGAGTAATAGGATATAGCTTTAATTAAGTTTAATTTTGTGTTCCTATATTTGAAAAGGTTAGTGACTTCAGTTTGGTTTAGATGCATACATGGTAATGAGGGTTTATGCCGTGAAAGCAATGGGGTTTAAAGGAAAATTAGGTTGCTTAACAACCAGGGGCAACTCAAGGACAAAGAAGTTTGAGTTAGTTGTAAGCTAGAATCAGGAGAAGCTGGACAGGACCAGGGAGCTGCAGAAAGCGCACAGTCCCAAAAACTAGGGAGTTGGGACAAAAAGAATGTCTCTCAAAGTTAAATTAAAGGAATAAAAAAACAAGAGGTTGAACAATGTCGTGTTCGGTGATAATAAAAAGCAGAGAAAGTGCTCTTCAGTTAAACAGACAGCTGAAAGAACCAGTTTTAAAGTGAGAAGCTAAACATCTGAGGTAAATCAAAAGTTTGATGATAACGTGTGAAGCAGTAGTATTCCTTTAGCAATGGCTGGATACCTGAGAGACTATGGAACCTTGAATGCACGTGGCAATCCAGCGCAGAGAAATACTGAAAGGAGAGACTAAAATCCTGAGGTGGAACTTTGGTGAAAGCTTCCGAGAGAAAGTGTTGTTTGAGAGAAGATTCCAAGGTATACTTTTCCAAGAGTGGAGTTTGGAAATACTCATGTGGAAGTCAGAGTTCCAGTGAGACTAGTTGGCTCACAGTATGACGATCATCTGGGGGGATTTGATGAGAAATCCACAGAAGTTGCTTTGGATGGCATCTGCTACTTGGTTTCAAAGTGTGCTGTGTCTGACCACAGTTGGCCTGTTGGATTACATGGACTGTGTACTTAGAAGATTAGAGTTCAAGATCTATTTTGTAACTTGTGTTATCCTTCCAAATCTGTGTACATCTGTAAAGATATAAGTGGCTTGAAGGGGTGGTGTGTTATAGTTAATCTTGTTTCATAAATATTTTCTCCTTTTGTTAAAAGTTAATCGCCAGTCCTGCAACTCTGCTCATCCATGTCTCTTGGGAAAAAAACTAAAAGTTACGATCTATTGAGCCAGGGTTCTGCTTTGGGAACTTACAGCCCAGTAGTAAATCAGCTGGGATCACAACAGTCCTAATTTTGGAAGTCCCATTTCATTTAGATGTCTGATTAGTGCCCCCACTTCCCGTGCTCATTGGTTCCAGTGGAGTCCTTGCCTTTCAGTCCCTACCCTTCACTCAGGCCTGGCTTGTCCCTTCACCAGTGGAACCCTTGCCCTCCTGCACAGTAAAAGCCACCACTGCCTTAACCCTGGTCTGGTCACTGTCGAGACTTGCCTGAGAAATCTCCCCAAATCCAAGGCGGTGCATCCTGTGAAGCCTTTCGCTGATACCCGCAAGTGCTACGCTACCAAAGTTGTGCAAACTAACCTCGGGGACCCAAACGAAGTGTAGGTTGCAGCTTTACATTGTTAGATCCTGTTGTGAAACGCGCCACTCTAATTGCACACTGACACCGAGGGATTTAAACACAGCGCAGAGGGATGATTCTGGCCGTATGCGTCATAATGAGATGTAAATGTATCTAATGACATTCTCGCTGTATAATGACATTCGACGCTGGGAACCGTGTCTGCCATTGGCTGATGAAGCACGCAATTGCTTCCTCGTTTTCTGTCGTCAGATATCCCTTTTTAGGCTTTATCCTGAGATTTTGCTCTCGTGCCTGCCATGACACCCCCCACCCCCCCCATTCAGGAGCGGGAAATCCTGGCATCAATTGTATACCCCGACATGTAAAATCGTCCATGAACCAGTGAAATCTGGCTGTGTTTTAGAATGTAATTTTAAAAAATTTGTGTTGAGAAATAGTCTTTGAAACATTTCAGACTGGTAACCTGGTGCACTTTCATTAATGCAGTTCCAAATGGATTTATCACTTCTAATCAAAATAACTAGTCTGCCACCTGTGTAAGATTGGGCCATCACTAATCTTATGTAACTGAAGATGACTTTAAAAATATGTATTGAACCATTTCCATATGTGTTTAAACTAACACACAGATTATGTTATTTGCATTTGAAATTCCTCTCCATTGTTTACGCTGGTTCGGATCATTTGGGGCAAAATACATTGGAACTACCAGTGCAATCAAGTGGAAAATTCAGGCCATTGAATACAGTGTTTTGTGATGGTTCCTGGATTATATGTGAAAGTGAGAAACATTAGGTGTCCCTAATTAGAACCGTCACATTTTCTAACTACCAACAAGTCACGGGCAGTGCAGAATCTTTCTATTTGCTTGCAGGTTTCGAAACTCACTGTCTGGTTCTCTCATTCCGTGCCTGTTTCTTTTGCTTTGTTTGAAGAGATTTCTGAAGAAAAAAAAAAAGTCTTTATTTAAAGCTTGATTAAAATCCCACTCAAATTCATCATGCAGTTTGTATACCAATAATTTAAAAAAATACACAAACTGAAGTTGTTATACACAGACAATTTGACTTATCCATTGAAAATAAATGGACGGTTTATAATAAACAAAAGTATAATCAGTACAGTCTGTCGCAGTTGAAGTTGCTACCTGCTTTTTTCACTCGCAAGAATTTTGAAACCTGTATCCCAGAATTTCAAATAATTTTGTAAAGCAACCAAGGGTAAGTATTACGGGAAGCTGAAGGTAAAAGCCTTGGGGTTGACTCCGTACAATTGCTTCATGTTGGGGTCACCAAGCCTGCTCAATCTTGCAGGATCTGCGATAGCACAACTTTGACAAAAACATTAATGAGCATGTACTTAAATAGAAAAACAATTGAGAGACGTAAACATTTGATTGTGAAATATGTGTCATTTCACTTAAGACCTCATTTTTGTCAAGAGGATTATAGTTTCTGAGGACCAAATATGGCAGCCGTTTTTCAGCCGAAAGCATTTCCAGTGATCCAATTCTTTTGGTTATTTTTAAACGTTCTCTTAAATAGTCATCCAGAATCAGTTATTTTCATATGTCCTCAACAATTTCTCATTAAAATTTGCTTTCTTCATCTGATTTATGCAACCTTTCAAGTTCAGATTTTTATATGTTTTGTTTTGAGTCGATCAACAAAGTCTGGGTGAAACTGATGGTATAAACATGACAAACAGTGCAAGACTTTTAATATATTCCTAGTGCCAAACCTCCATGGCATTGCTCATGGCAAATCAGAAGAGATGTGCGACAGGAAGCAGCTGTAATACATAACAGGGAATGCACATGACATGCAAGGCTTTTTTCTACATATTATGGACCTGACAATATCCTGTTGTGATGGAATACTGTATACAATGGAAATAAAGTCAATAATAACTGTGTTGAAAACCATTGCTGCGGTTACAGATTGACTTAAACTTTCAAGGTGTTGGATAATTTGTGTTTGCAGCTTTCATGGCACTAAGTACAGTTGAGTATAAAGTTATAGAAAGAAGAGTAAAGAGGATATGTTCTAGCGACGGAGTGAACATGCAAAGAGATGTGAATGTGGGTTAGGAGACACCAAGACTTACAAATGGATATAGATAGGTTAGGAGAATGGGCCAAAATGTGGCTGATGGAGTTTAACGTGGATAAGTGTAAGGTCATGCATTTTGGTCGAAAATATGGAAAGGCAACTTATTATCTAAATGGGGAGAGACTTTGGGTGCTCTGATGCAGAGGGATCTGGGTGTCCTTGTGCATGAGTCACAAAATGATCATGCAGGTGCAACAGGTATTAAGGAAAGCAAATAGAATGTTGGCATTTATAGCAAAGGGAATTGAGCATAAAAGTAAAGAAATGTTGTTGCAACTGTACAAGGCATTGGTAAGACCGCACCTGGAGTATTGTGCACAGTTTCGGTCCCCTAATTTGAGGAAAGATGCAGTGGCATTGGAGGCAGTTCAGAGGAGGTTCACTAGATTGTCGGGTGGTTTGTTGTACGAGGAGAGATTGAACAGTTTAGGCCTATGCTCTCTAGAGTTTAGAAGAATGAGGGGAGATCAAAACGAGGTAGACAAGATGCGAAAAGGTATGGATAAAGTAGACATGGAGCAGATGCTTCCTCTTGTGGGGCGTTCTAAAACGAGAGGTCATAATCTTAGAATAAGAGGCACCAAATTGAAAGTCGAAACTACTCAAGAAATTGAGGAGAAGCTATTTCTCCCAAAGGGTTGTGAATCTGTGGAATTCGCTACCCCAGAGTGCAGTGGATGCAGGTTCAGTGAGTAAATTAAATTTAAGGATTGGATTTGTTTTTTAAAAAAAATATATATATTTTATTGAGGTATTTGAAAATTTTAATAAAAATAACATAGACAATGACATCAACATGGTATAATAAACAGTCCCCCCCCCCCATGTCGATCTTCACACACCCCAACCATACACCAACAATCCCCCCCCACCCTGGAATACTGCATCTGCTGACATTTTAATTTTCCCCGAGAAAGTCGACTAACTGCTGCCACCTCTGGTTGAACCCTAACATTGACCCTCTTAAGGCGAACCTTATCTTCTCGAGACTGAGAAACCCAACTATGTCACTAACCCAGGTCTTTACACTCGCCGGCTTCGAGTCCCTCCACATTAACAAGATCCGTCTCCAGGGAGGCAAAGGCCAAGATGTCAGCCTCTTTAGCCCTGAACTCCCGGATCTTCCGACACTCCAAAGATCGCTACCTCCAGTCTCGGCACCACCCATGTTTTTAGCACCGTGGACATTGCCTTAGCAAAACCCTGCCAAAACCCTCTAAGCTTCGGGCATGCCCAAAACATGTGGACATGATTTGCTGGGCTTCTTGCGCACCTCGCACACCTATCTTCTACCCCAAAAAACGTACACATCCTAGCCACTGTCATGTGTGTCCGGTGGACCACCTCAAATTGTATCAGGCTAAGCCTGGCAAAGGACTGGTTTTGTTTATTGTCACGTGTACCGAGGTATAGTGAAAAGTATTTTTCTGCGAGCAGCTCAAACAGAGCATTTCGTACATGAAAAAAAAATAGAAAATACATAAAAGGGCAACACAAGATCTTGAATGTAAATACATAGACACCGGCATCGGGTGAAGCATACAGGAGTGTAGTATTAATCAGGTCAGTCCATAAGTGGGTCGTTTAGGAGTCTGGTAACAGCGGGGAACAAGCTGTTTTTGAGTCTGTTCGTGCGTGTTCTCAAACTTTTGTATCTCCTGCAAGGAAGAAGTTGGAAGAGTGAGTATGCTGTGTGGGAGGGGTCTTTGATTATGCTTCCCGCTTTCCCCAGGCAGTGGGAGGTGTAGATAGTCAATGGATGGGAGGTAGGTTCATGTGATGGACTTGGCTGTGTTTACGACTTTCTGAAGTTTCTTGTGGTCTTGGGCTGAGCAGTTGCCATACCTGGCTGTGATGCAGCCAGATCGGATGCTTTCTATGGTGCATCTGTAAAAGTTGGTAAGTGTGAGTGTGAACATGCCGAATTTTCTTAGTTTCCTGAGGAAGTATAGGTGCTGTTGTGCTTTCTTGGTGGTAGCGTCGGCGGACCAGGACAGATTTTTGGTGATGTGCACTCCTAGGAATTTGAAGCTGTTAACCATCTCCACCTCGGTTCCATTGATGCGGACAGGGGTGTGTTACAGTACTTTGCTTCCTGAAGTCAATGACCAGCTCTTTAGTTTTGCTTGCATCTGTGGGTCAGAAAGCCGAGGATCCAGTTGCAGAGTGAGGAGCCAAGTCCTAGGTTTTGGAGCTTTGTTATGAGTTTGGATGGGATTATGGTGCTGAAGGCGGAGCTGTAGTCAATAAATAGGAATCTTATGTAGGAGGAGTTGGACAGATTTTTAATTGGCAATGGGTTGAAGGGTTATGGAGAATGGGCGGGACGGTGGAGTTGAGGCCATGATGGGGATCAGCCATGATCACATTGAGGATGTTTTGGCGTGGGAGGCTAAATTACCTACCCCTGCTCCTAGGTCATGGGGAGCAGATGCTCTGGCTGATTTTGCAATTCAGTTCTTGGTCTGTAGTATTGTAGGTAACCGTTGAGGAACATATCAGCCATGATCGAATGGCAGAGCTGTCTCGATTGGCCAAATGGCCTAATTCTGCTCCAAATCTTTTGAACTTATGAAGACTGAAGTGATGCTCAAAGATGGAGTAGATTCTGAGGCACATAACTTGAAAAAGTGCTTACAATCTAGTGTTTTTTTCTAGGGTTAAGAAATATTCTGTTTTGTTTCAGAAACTGCACCATCGTTAACATGTTCTGTGCAATTAATGTTGGTTAGAAGATGAGGACACATGAAGCATAACCATTTATTAAGTCTAATCATGTTTTGTCTGGTTATTTTCCCTATATTTTCTTCCTTCCTCCTTTGTTGGATATGGTCCATGGGATGTTGAGAGTCTTCCAATATCTCGCTCAAATAACCTACTGCTATCATAGTCCTCAGAGGGCTTATTTTAAAAAAATGCACTCATCCACACAATTTGTCATGAGTCCATTTGGCGTTTCAATAAGCAGTGGTAGCTTCAACTGACTGCCATATGACAATCTAATTTATACATCTGGATAAATGTGCACTGTACAAGTTGGCCCAAATCAATTTTTAAAAAATCATTCATGGGATATGGGCGTCGCTGACTGGGCCAGCATTTGTTGCCCGTCCCTAATTGCCCTTGAACTGAGTGGCTTACTAGGCCATTTCAGAGGGCATTTAAGAATCAGTCACATTGCTGTGAGTCTGGAGTCACATGTTGGCCAGACCAGGTAAGGATGGCAAATTACCTTCCTTAAAGGACATTACTGAACCAGGTGGGTTTTTACAACAATCAACAATGGTTTCATGGTTATCAATAGATTTTTAAAAAATAAAAAAAATTATATTTGGAGTACCCAATTCATTATTTCCAATTAAGGGGCAATTTAGCGTGGCCAATCCACCTACCCTGCACATCTTTGGGTTGTGCAACTGGCGCAAACACGGAGAATGTGCCCCGTGATAATTAAATTCCACACGGACAGTGACCCAGAGCCGGGATCGAACCTGGCACGGTGAGGCCGCAGGGCTAACGCACTGTGCCACCGTGCTGCCCTATCAATAGATTTTTCATTCTAGAGATGCACACATGGCTGGAGAGACCATCATGGCTAATTCGTCTTTTGCTTTGCCACTTAAAATGTCATCGCGCCACAATCACCAGGCAGGAATGTTCCCTTCCAGTCGGGGAACACTTCAGCAGTCAAGGGCATTCAGCCTCTGATCTCCAGGTAAGCGTTCTCCAAGGCGGCCTTCAGGATGCGCGACAACGCAGAATCGCAGAGCAGAAGCTTATACCCAAGTTCTGCACACGAGTGCGGCCTCAACCGGGACCTGGGATTCATGTCGCATTACATTCATCCCCCACCATCTGGCCTGCGAAATCCTACCAACTGTCCTGGCCTGACAAATTCACACCTCTTTAACCTGGGGTTACCCCATCTCTGGATCTGTAAAGATTTAATCACCTGCTAATGCTCGCATTCCAAGCATTGTCTGGCATCTTTGAATCTGTCTATATATATGTTTCTGGAACATACCTCTTCATTCACCTGAGGAAGGAGCAGCGCTCCGAAAGCTAGTGACATCGAAACAAACCTGTTGGACTTTAACCTGGTGTTGTAAGTCTTATTACTTAAAATATAGACAGCTATGTGATGATGAGACCTGAGTGATAATCCTCCAATAAAATTGAGCATACAACTCCATTGTGTCTTTTAATGAATATTATTTCCTAATACAATTTGCAATCAATTTCAACAGAGGTTGACACATCTTACTGACAGTAGACGAGAGGCAAGTGACTAACATGAGTCAGCTAGACATCATGAATGTGAGGCTCACGTAGGGAGGTGATCACTGAATGGGAGCTTGGATCATCCTCGCAATAAGAGGCCATATAGATGCACATGTACAATGCATTCAAATAATGAGACTATTGTCAGGAATAGCAAATGTATTTATGAAAGTGTAAGATGTATCCAGTGAATGAACACCTGTGACCCAAAAGTTATATCAAGGTTTTGTAATCTTTTCAATCCTACTGCTACGCCTTGTTGGATCCCCGATGTCCACAGCAGATGTGGAAGCAGTCTGCTCACTGCTAATCCCTGTTGTTTTTGGTGACTTTGGCAGTCGTCCTCTTGAGGGATGAGGCCTACTGTCATTAAGATACACCTGCTATCGGCCTCTTGCTGTGGGGCAGGTGTATCTTCCTCTGCTTGTGCAACTGGAGGTTATGGGATCATAGGCAGAGTGGATTGGGATCGGCTGAACACTTTCGAGTCACCTGAGTGGATGATCCCAGCAGCAGCTGCTCCTCCCTGTGGGGGCCCAAAGGTCCCGACCTGACTCCTTGAGGAGAAGGGTGCTCAGCGAGCAGCTTACTTAAACATAATTAAATGAGGTTTCGAGCAAAAACTCGGTCGTGAGAACCTGACCCGCCAATCAGCAGAAAACCTGCCGCAAACCCCGCCCTCCACCACACTTAATTTCTGGAAAATTCTGCCCCAGGTTATAGAAGTGATGAATGGACAAGTTATAATATCTGAAACCTTCAGAAACCATTTATCAATTTTATACCTGACACTTCATCCAGTGAGACAGAGTTTAAAACACAAACTACAAATTAGAAAACTTAATTCCATGTAATATCATGTACAGAAAGTGAAAAAAGGGAGGGAAAAAAAGATGGCTTTGAGAGAGCGAGATGTCGAGGACCCGGGTTCGGACTCGGCCCCGTGTCACTGTCCGTGTGGCGTTTGCACATTCTCCCCGTGTCTGTGTGGGTCTCACCCCCACAACACAAAGATGTGCAGGATAGGTAGATTGGGCATGCTAAATTGCCCTGTAATTGGACAAAAATAATTGAGTACTCTAATTTTTTTTTAAAAAAGAGAGCGAGATAAACGACACAAAGTTTTACTTAAAATCTCTGAGAATAACTAAAATCTGTAGGAGTTAGACTCCACACTTGGAAAAGTAATCTTTCAAATTAGTGATGCAGAGATAAACATTTGGCAAGCAAATTGTATGCTATCCTTGGTATTAAGATCACTGAATCAATAAAGGAAATACCATACCATTTTCTCAAGGTTCCCGCTGCATGTGTGCTTAGAAACACTAATATTAATTCAACCCGTTTTTAAATCACCGGAGCAACACAAACTTTAATATCACATTCAACGTATGGGGGAATTTGCTTATATAATGCACTATTTAGAACTCCCAGCTCTTTTTTGTAAGTAGTATGCCATGAGATCTTTTACATTCTGACCTGGGAGACGGAGCTTTGGTAAAAATGTTTTGATTGATAGACTGCACCTTCCAATACTCCTTCAGTACAGTGTTGACTTGTCAGGCAAGATTATATGTGTCATTCATTCTATAACGTGATTGAATTCACAATTCAAGGAAATAGTCTTGAATTAAACCTATGTGATACATTATTTAAAAACATACATATCAGTAATATGCAACATTAACTTGATGTAAGCATTTTCAAGACTTCTGTTTTATTGGCCAACCTTTGTGCATGGGAGGGCTCTTTAATGTTGAAGAAAGACATGCATGCAAAAAAATGGTTCTTTTCTCCACGGAGCTTAATTGAACTGTGAGGTCTTCAGCTGGCTTCCGTGTGTGAACTACCATATGTACAACACAGATATAAAAATTGTTGGATATTCTTAATCCTGTTTGGCCATCTGCTGTGTGAACCTGAAATGTCTGTATAGATGGGTGGCGTAATGGTGAATAATTTTCAGTTACCAGACCAGAACCATCTACTAAGGATCATTGCTGGTGGAATGCTTGGAATCTGTAATTGTAATCTGTGATGAGAATATGGTCTTTGCTTCAAATATAATAAAGATTTAAGACAGTGGGGCCCCTTTATAATGAAAAGTTGCTCACCATTTTCAAATTTTGATGTAAAGTTTGCCACTAAAGTGCACCAGGATTTAAAAAAAAAAAAAATACAAAGATCTCGGGCGCAATTCTCCCATCGGGAGTCTAAGTGTTTCACTCCGGAGTCGGAGCCCGCTCCCAGTCCCCTATTCTCCCGCCCCCGGGGGACCAGGAGCGGCGTTGCGCCATTTACGCGTGCCGGGCCTTGGCGCCGTGTAAAAGCGGCGCCGCGTAAGCGATGTCACCCGCTCATGCGCGGTTGCCATCCTCACCGAGGCCGTCCCGCAAGAAGATGGATCTTGCGGGGCGGTGGAGGAAAGGGGGTCCTCCTTCAGAAAGGCCGGCCTGCCGATTGGTGGGCACCGATCACGGGCCAAACCCCATTTGAGGCCCCGGTGCAGGACCCCCCCCCCCCCCCCCCCCCCCCCCCCCCCCCCCCAGCGTTCCCATGCTGTGCCTGCCGGCAGCGACCAGGTGTGGACGGCACTGGCAAGAACCCGTCGTGTTGGGCAGGCCGCTCGGCCCATCCAGGCCGGAGAATTGCCGCTTGCCCGTTGCAAACGCGTGCGGGTGTCGGGGCGGCGTGGCGGGACACGCGTGGGGTGGGGGAGAATTCCGCCCAATGTCATTAGTCTAAAAGCTAGTCTTTCTAAATTTAATAGCAGCAATATTTTGCAAATGTGTTGACTGAATAACTTACCAACACTATAGCTGTTTAGTTTCTATGCAGCTAAACTCACTCAATGCACACATTGTATTTAACATAACGGAGTGCTCATACTTATTTCTTGTCAATTCACGATATTTTGAAATCATTATTTTAAATAACCATGCATTGCACGAAACTCCCCACTCTGAGTGGTAGGAACAGTAAGTTCCTTAATATGGGGTTTCAGACTTGATACCATCATCTCAGATTTAAATTGTTTGCTTTAGCTCAATTATACCAATAGTAAAGTTAGAAATTAACCATTTACATAAGACCAACTTCTTGCATTAAGCAGGGGATTGGTTCTGAATATGCAAATTTTGTCTTTAAAACAATTATAACTTTTTAATATTAGGAATTCAGGAAATGTTAGGACTATGTAATTTTACTTATTTTTGTCGCATTTCTCTTCATATTTTAATTGTAACAAAATTGAAGTGGTAATACTTCATAAAAAAGCATAAGGTGATCATTAAGTTCTGACTAGATGGATGAAGGAATTGGGAATAAAGGAATATTGAAACAGGGCTGGTGATTGGGACTATTTGCTCACGTGAGGGGTCAACACCTACAAGGACTGAATGGCCTGTTTGCTCATTGTAGCCTCTATGTATTTTTAAGTAAGAGATCCAAAGCTCAATCACCTTGTATTAGTGGGAGAGTTTCACATTTGGTAACCAATTTGGATGAGCAATTTTTCCCAAGCCCACAAAAATGTTTTGTTTTGTTCAGATTCTCTTACTTAACAGAAATATCTTCCCCAAGGATTCAGGCAAGATGGAGTAAAGTACTCTACACTTTATACAGGCATGAATCCATCATCATCTGTCATTTTATTCTCTCTGTTTTGGCATTTCAAGTCAATTCAGTTTTATCGTTAGGAGATGATTTCCTGTTGTACAGTGAGATGTCTACATCTTATTTGGTAAAAGTCTGCATGAAAGGCACCACCCAAAAGATTGCAAAAAGATGTATAGTAGATAGATTTATGTAAATAAAGATATGGAACATTTACCCTTCAAGATTGCTTGGTGTCTATATTCCGAAAACATTGCCTATAGATTACCACCTCATAGGTGGTATCCAAAGTAATTGAAACTGAGAATTTCCTCAGTGTCCATTATTTATGGATCAGGGCACCTGGTGGCGTACCTCCTTTGTTAGATATTTCCCCCCCTCATCCTTCTGCTCACAAAGTTTTTCACTGCAAATTGCTGAAAGTGCGAGTTGTTAAGGTTGTGATGAGGTCAATGGGACTGGGGTGAATGATGGGACCAGTAGTCTATCTCTTAAACAATGAGATGTACAGATGGACAAAAAAACAGAGGAATAATAGAGACAGAGGTAGTCAAATTACATACATACAGAAGGATTGGATTAAGAAAGAATAATGAGATAGAAAGGAAAACTTGGAGTGTCACAAGTGGTCTTACATTAGCACTGCAATGAAGTTACTGTGAAAAGCCCCTAGTCACCACACTCCGGCACCTGTTCGGGTACACTGAGGGAGAATTCAGAATGTCCAAATCACCTAACAGCACGTCTTTCGGGACTTGTGGGAGGAGACCGGTGCACAAGGAGAACGTGCAGACAGTGAGCCAAGTGGGAATCGAATCGGGGTCCCTGGCGCTGAGAAGTCTATTGGGAGCAAAGGCTGATCAGTGCCCTGAGCATGATGACCTGAATACTGGGACCTTAAAGGAAGTGCCTGCAAAGATAGTGAATGCATTGGCTGTAAACTTCCAAAATTCCCTAGATTCTGGAAAACTCCCAGCGGATTGGAAAATTGCAAATGTAACATCGTTATTCAGGAAAGGAGGGGGGGGGAGACAGAAGCAGAAAACTATAGGCCAGTTACAGCATTGGAGAAAATGCCAGAATCCATAAAACCATTGAATTCAACCCATTGAGTCTGCACCTGCCCTCTAAAAGTGCACCTTGGCCCACTTCCCCATCCTATCCCTGTAACCCTACCTAACTTGCTCATCTTCGGACACTAAGGGGCAATTTAGCATGGCCAATCCACCTAACCTGCACATTTTTGGACTGCGGGAGGAAACTGGAGTACCCGGAGGAAACTCACACATGCATGGGGAGAATGTGCAAACACCACACAGGCAGTCCATAAGACCATAAGATATAATGAATAGAATTAGGCCATTCAGCCAATCGACTCTGCTCCGCCATTTGATCATATGTTTCTCATCCCCGTTCTCCTATCTCCTCTCCTTAACCTCTGATCCCCTTATTAATCAAGAACCTATCTATCTCTGTCTTAAAGGCACACTGGCCTTCACCGCGTTCTGTGGCAATGAGTTCCACAGATTCACCACTCTGGCTGAAGAAATTCCTCCTCATCTCAGTATTAATGGATCGTCCCTTTAATCTGAGGCTGTGCCCTCGGTTTCCAATTTCTCCTATCAGTGAAAATGTCTTCTCCACGTCCACTCTCAGTAATCTAAGTTTCAATAAATCCCCCTCACCCTTCTAAACTCCATCGAGTACAGACCCAGAGTCCTCACTCGCTCCTCATATGACAAGTCCTTCATTCCTAGGATCATTCTTGTGAACCTCCTCTGGACCCTTTGCAAGGCCAGCACATCCTTCCTTGGATATGGGGCCCATAACTCCTCACAGTATATTCAATGGGGTCTAACCAGAGCTTTATTCAGCTTCAGCAGTACATCCCAGTTCTTGTATTTGAGCCCTCTCGAAATGAATGCTAACATTGCATTTGCCTTCCTAACTGTCAACTGAACCAGCATGTTAATCATATTTTAAATCAAATTTAAAAAAAATAAATTTAGAGTACCCAATTATTTTTTTCCAATTAAGGGGCAATGTAGCATGGCCAATCCACCTACCCTGCACATCTTTGGGTTGTGGGGATGAGACCCACGCAGACATGGGCAGAATGTGCAAACTCCACATGGGAGAGTGATCCGGGGCTGGGATCGAACCCGGATCCTTGGCGAGGTGAGGCAGCAGTGCTAACCATTACGCAACTGTGCCGCCCTCAGCATGTTGATCTGAAGAGAATCCTGAACTAGGACTCCTAAGTCCCTTTGTACTTCAGATTTCTTCAAACTTTCCCCATTTAGAAAATAGTCTATGCCTCTATTCTCCCACCAAAGTGCATAACTTCACACTTTTCCACATTGTATTTCATCTGCCACTTCTTTGGCCACTCTCCTTGCCTGCCCAACTTCTTCTGCAGCCCCCCCTGCTTCCTCAACACTCCTTGTCCTTCCTTTGTATCATTTGCAAACTTTGCAGCAATGCCCTCAGTTCCTTCTTCCAGATCGTTAATGTACATCATGAATAGTTGTGGTCCCAGCACTGACGCCTGCGGGACACTACTAGTCACCGGCTGCCATTGCCATTCTGAAAAAGACCCCTTTATCCCCTCTCTCTGCCTTCTTCCAGTCAGTCAATCCTCTATCCCTGCCAGTGCCTTGCCCCTAATACCATGGGCTCTTATCTTATTTTGCAGCCTCCTGTACGGCACCTTATCAAAGGCCTTCTGGAAATCCAAGTAGATCATGTCCACTGGTTCTCCTTTGTCTAACTTCCTCATTACCTCCTCAAAGAATTCTAATGGGGGCGGCACAGTGGTGCCGTGGTTAGCACTGCTGCCTATGGTACTGAGGACCTGGGTTTGGTCGCGGCCCTGAGTCACTGTCTATGTGGAATTTGCACATTATCCCGTGTCTGCGTGGGTTTCACCCCCACAACCCAAAGATGTGCAGGTTAGGTGGATTGCCTCTTAATTGGAAAAAATAATTGGGTACTCCAAATTTATTTAAAAAAAGATTTCTAACAGATTTGTCAGGAATGACCTCCCCTTGATGAAGCTGTGCTGATTCAGCCCTATTTTACCATAGACTTTCAAGTACTCTGCAATCTCATCCTTAATAATGGATTCTAAAATCTTACTAACAACCAAAGTCAGGCTAACCAGCCTATAATTTCCCATCTTTTGCCTCCCTCCCTTCTTAAACAGGGGTCTTACATTAGCTATTTTTCAGTCCTCTGAGTCAATCCCTGACTCCAGTGATTCCTGAAAGATCGCCACTAATGCCTCCACAATCTCCTCAGCTATTTTCTTCAGGATCCTGGGAAGTAGTCCATTCGATCAGGGTGATTTATCCAACTTCAGATCTTTCAACTTCCCCAGCACCTTCTCCTTAGTGATGGCCACCACACTCAACTTTGCCCCTTGACTCTCTTGAGGTTCTTGTATGCCACTGATGTCTTCCGCCGCAAAGACTTATGCAAAGTACCGATTCAGTTCCTTTTCCATTTCTTTATTCCCCATTACAACTTCTCCAGTCTCATTTTACAGTGGTCCAATGTCAATTCCTGCCTCCCTCCTTCCTTTTATATATTGAAAAAAAGACTCTTGCAATCTTCTTTTAAATTATTAGCTGGCTTACACTCATATTTCACCTTCTCCCCCCTTCTTGCTTTTTTAGTTGTCCATTGCTTGCTTTTAAAGGCTTCCCAATCCTCCGGCTTCCCACTAATCCTCACCACCGTGTATGCTTTTTCTTTTTTTAAAAAGTCCTTGACTTCCCTTGTCAGCCATGGTTGCCGCGTATTCCCCTTAACATGTTTCGTCCTCTTTGGGATGAATTCTGTTGTGCCTCCTGAATAACACCCCCCCCCCCCCCCCCCCCCCCCCCAAAGGTCCTGCCATTGCTGTTTCACTGTCTTCCTTGCTAGGCTCCCCTTTCAATCAACCCTGGCCAGCTCCTTCCTCATGTCTTTACTCAATTATAATACTGTTACACCTGATTCCAGCTTCTCCCTCTCAAACTGCAGACTGGAAGGCTGAAGTTTATCATATTGTTGTGGTCACTGCCCCCCAAGGGTTCCTTCACCTTAAGTTCCCTAATCACGGGAACATGACACATCACCAAATCCAGAATTGCCTGTTCTCTAGTGGGCTCTACCATGAGCTGATACAAAAAACATCTCAAAGACATTGTATGCCTTTTCTATCTCCTGATTTATTTTCTGCCCCAAATCTTGCTAGAGGGCCTGTACATAACTCCTATCAGGATCTTTTTTCCTTTGCGATTCCTCAACTCCACCCACAGATTCTATGCCTTCTGACTCTATATCGCATCTTGCTATTGATTTAAATTAATTTCTTAGTAACAATGCAACCCCGCCCCCTCTGCCCATCTATCTGTTGTTTTGATAGGACACATATCCTTGGATATTTAGATCCCACCCCTGATTCCCAGTGCAGCCATGTCTATGATGTTCACAACATTGTATCCACCAATTTCAATGTGCGCTACAAGCTCATTTACCTTGTTTTGTATACTGCGTGCATTTAGGTACAGCACCCTCAGTCCTATGTTGATCATGCCCCCTTCTGATAGTTGTTCCCTTTTCTGCTGTGCCTGAAGTTAGATTTATGCTGCTTTTTATACTCTCTGTTCTATTACTTGTTCTGGAAATTTTACTAACCTCTCCTGAGAACCCCCTCCCTCCAAAAAAACTAGTTTAAAGTCTGCATCATTAACCTGCACTCCTAACTTCTCCAACTTTGGTTTTCTAATTTTCCATACAACTGAAACCCCCCCCCCCCCCCCCAATATTTAGTTTAAAGCCATGTGAACCTTTGAGCCACACATTTACCTCTTTAATCTTATTGACCCTGTGCAAATTAGCTCGTGGCTCGGGTAGTAGTCTGGAGACTACCTTTTTGGTTCTGCCTTTTGATTTAGCCTCCAGCTGCTCATATTCCTTCAGCAGAACCACTATCCTTGTGCTACCTATGTCATTGGTGCCAAGGTGGACCATGATCTTTACCCTCCCACTCCAAGTTCCTCTGCTGTCCAGATGAGATATCCCGAACCTGGGCACCAGATAGGCAACACAGCCTTCGGGTGTCTCAATCCTGGTCACAGAGAACAGTGTCTATGCCCCTAACTATATACTATCCCTGATTGTGACTACATTTGTTTTCTCTCCCCTCACTTGAATGGCTCCCTGTACCATGGTGCTGTGGTCAGTTTGTTCATCCTCACAGTTCCCACTCCCATTCACACACACTGCAAGAATCTCGAATCTGATGGATAAAGACGAGGGCTGAGGCTCCTTCAACCCTAACCCCTGGATCCCTCACACCCTCCTGTCCCTGACCACTGGCTGAATTCAAGGTAGTTAATCTAAAGGGTGTGACTGCCTCTTGAAGCACAGCGTTCAGGTAACTTTTCCCCCTGCCTGATGTGTCACAGCTTCTGAAACTCAGACTCCAACTCATCAACTCTTGAGCCGAAGCAACCAACCCTTGCTACAGATGTGTTCACTGGGAACCACAATGATGTACACCAGCTCCCACATCATGCAGGTACAACACATTGCCTGGCCGTCTCTATTTTATTTAATTACTTTTTAATTTGTTTATTTAATTTAATATTTCCAGCTGGCTTTTAGTCTGCATAATCTGCAAAATATTTCTCCTTTATACCTTTAATCTGAAAGTAAATTAGAATAGGTAATGCAAATTAGCAGTTACTTACCAGCCAATTAATTTATCATTTTCTTATGTTCCTATGACGTCAGATTTTGTTTCCCTCACTCTGTTTATGGTGAGCTCCTCCCCCGCTGTTTATACTGGCTGGTACGCCCCTCTCCGCACTGTTTCTCACTCTGTCCTCCCCCGCTCTTTTAACTGGCCGGTCCGCCCCTCTCTGAGCTGTTTCTCACGCTGTCCTCCCCCGCTGTTTTAACTGGCTGGTGTGCCCCTCTCTGAGCTGTTTCTCACTCTGTCCTCCCCCGCTGTTTTAACTGGCCGGTCCGCCCCTCTCCGCACTGTTTCTCACTCTGTCCTCCCCCGCTGTTTTAACTGGCCGGTACTCCCCTCTCTGAGCTGTTTCTCACTGTCCTCCCCCGCTGTTTTAACTGGCTGGTACGCCCCTCTCTGCGCTGTTTCTCACTCTGTCCTCCCCCGCTGTTTTAACTGAATTAGGTGGTAAAAACACCAAATAGAAGGAAGATTCACCGAGTGTGTCATGTGAATATGCTTAAAAGGTACTTTGAAAGAGGAGAGGAAAAGGAGGTTTTAATGATTCTAACTCAAAGTGACGAACCAAATCCAGATGACTGCGAATTTGACATACCTCAAATTAAATTGGAAAATGAGGATGTTCTTAAAAATTGGGATGAATTGTTAAGTTACCTTCCAGAGGAAAAACAAACTGACCTGAAAGAGTTACTGATATCACATGGGCAAGTTTGTAGAGATAAATTGGGAAGTACTCAAATGGCTGTACATGTGGGAAATGCTGTTCCTATCAAACAACATCCATATAGACTTAATCCTTTAAAATTGCCACAGGTTAACAGAGAGATTGAGAGTATGCTTAAAAATGGCATAATTGAAGTGGGTTGCAGCCAATGGAGCTGACCCATAGTGATGGTACCTAAACCAGATGGTACCCAACGGTTGTGTGTGGACTATCGAAAGGTGAATGCAGTTACAAGAACGGGCTCTTACCCTATCCCACGTTTGAAGGATTGCTTTGAGAAAGTGGGACAATCTGCTTTTATTTCCAACTTCCAGACATGGAAAGAACATTTTAAACATCGTATGGAGTTCTTCGATCGACTTCAGGCGGCGGGTTCAGGCCCAAAATGTGTCGCGGCGGGGCAGAGAATCCAGCCCATGATCTCATCATCTGGAGAATTGTTCAGGAAAGCCAACATCCTGGCAGCCATTAATATGGGTGCACTGATGACTTATGCTATTGACGCTGCCAATATAATTCAGTATTGCATATAGAAATGTGAGATTTGTGGTGTTATATTTTTATTCTTTGCAGTCTTATTCCAATTTCTTGTGAATGCACACATACAGGGGTGGATGTCACAAGATTCTTATCTCATTGTGAATGAACTGATGTCTTATTTCCCAAAAACTATTTTCGAAAATTTTGAAGAATTACAATACTTTGTATAAATCTTTGTGGATGGGCCCAGCTGTTCTTGTCAGCCTCAATTAAAACTGACATTTAACAACTTCTGCTTGGATTGCAGTTACTATGAAAGGAGTAAGCTCTGAAAATCCCCAAACTGCATCAGATCTTGATGTAAAACTCAATTGACCAAATTGACCTTGTGCAGTGTAATTGCAATTGTATTAAATTGTAAACAGATGTTCCATATCTGCTTTATAGCACTTGTTCCATTCAAATATAATTGCAAGGTTAACTTGAAAACGATCTCTGTTAGCAAAAAACACTCTTTAAAACAATGCTGACTTTTCAGAATTTACAAAAATAAATAACATTCCTACAACAGTACATTCAAATACCAAGTAACTAAATTAGTATTATAAATTTATGCAAAAATCATGTAGAAATCATCTGGCAGACTCTTAATATTTGCATTCTTATGTGTCAAATAAGTAGCTCCTTCTGTTAACAAATTATGAGGAGATAGGTGATAGGAATAGTTTTATATTGCTATGTTTCCAAAAGGTTATGGGGCGGGATTCTCCTTCGGCGGGATCCTCCGCTTCGCTGGCATTGCACTCATATCCGCGGATTTCCCAACATTGTGGGGGTGGCCACAATGGGAAACCCCTTGGTCGGCTGCTGGGATGGTGGATCCCGCTGCTGCCGGGGGCGTGCCACACCAGAAAACGGGTGCAGCAGGACGGAGAATGTCGCCCATGAGTTTTTTAACTGAAATATGAATATTTCCAAAATGACTATCCACTCGGCATTAAAAGGTTTCTTGCTTGTTTTGAAATCTTCCTTTTTGACATTTATTAGATATTTATTTGGTAATTGAGGCTTTATTTTAAAAATAATTTTAGTTCAAAAGAAGTTGGATTTGTTAAAGAATCTGTGCAATTCTGTACAAAAAGAATTCACGTAAAAAATCATTTCTGCTTTCTGTTCTGCCTATTTTTTTCTCAATTTGAATGAAAGGTAATTTTACAAAAATACAGACAGTTGAAGGAGGCCATGGGAAACACAGGAATGTTCAGGCTAGACATTGCGGTCCATCTAGCTAGTCTCATGGCATCTAACTGAATTGAACTCCCCTGAACTTGCCTTTTACCAGTTAAACCTTGTCTTGCAATTGGCATATAATCTGTAACAGTACACCAGGTTCCCTTTTATTGTTCTGAAGAAGAATCATATTGGACTCAAAATGTTAACTGTTCCTCTCTCCAAAATGCTGCCATTTTTGTTCCAGCATCCGCGGTATTTTGCTTTCACTTTTACTGTATGTTCTTTATATTCTTAAATAACATCTCTTTTCAACTACTTTTGAGGCTGCAGAGTCCCACGTTTTTGTTGTTTGTAACTCAGTCCGACTTGGTGGTCCTTGTCTGCATTGCTGCTGGGGCGTGGCAGGTTTTCTTCTGTAAATAATTTGTGCATTAGGCTTGAGATCCAGAAGACAAAACTGGAGCATTTTAAGTCAAGTGCCAACTGCAAGGCAAGGTTTAAATTGTAAAGGCAAGTTCAGGAAAGTTTCCAGGAATCACTTCTCTCAAAGAATAATCAATACCAGGTAGGTCAGTGGAGGCAAAAGCTTTGGAATTATTCAAGCCTTAACAGAGTTCACTTGGTCTTTCAACCTTCTGAGATGGATAAGATGATTGCCATAATCCTAGAATGAGAAATTAGTAGACTGCATATAGTGCTTGTCACTGCCGCACTATATACTTTGACAATGTTGCTTGTTTGGAATCGGGAATGAGCACGGCACTTAATGAATGTTGACAGCTAACAGAAACCAGCTTGCATGGTTATTACATTTTTCCTATTAACCATTCTAAAATTGTTCTCAAAGGATATTGAACATGTGTTTCATCAGAATTAGTAACTCTCACCAACTGAATTGTATGTTTAGTCTTCAGAGCAAAATGATCTCTGTTTTCTTAAAGAGTGAAAGGCTGAATAGTTGTTTTCTCTCAAATAATGGGTATTAAAATGTAATCATTGTACATATTTCGGGGAATGTCGAGTGAGGAATTTCTACTGTTGCAGATGAGACCAACTTGAACAAATTTGCTACTGCCTTCAGTGTCATATCGGACTAACAAAATTTGCAATAGAATTTATCTGAAATTTTGCACTAGGATTGAATTTTTAAAACCTCAAAGCTCTTACACAAGGTGTTTTTCACTTAAACAAAAAAGACTTCTAAAGCACAATGTTAAAAGGCTTCTGTGAATTAAATTTAGATTTGTTAGTATATTGATATTCATTTTTGGGGGTTCTAATTTGTGCTAGTGTATTTTAAATGTTAATTGTTAATCTAATTTTTAAAATTGATATCTAAGCTGAAGCTTCATAAATCTAAACAACGTAATTATAATTTTGGAAACTATTTCTAGATGAATGCTCTGCCTAGATTCTGCATAATTTTATTTGTACTTTTGAATTTAGCCAGAATACCAGACGATGGGTGTGATCTAACAAGGAAAATCAGAGTCTGGCACTATCTAACGGCACTCTGCTGTTGCTATTTCGGGACCTGGTGGGGAACGCCCTCCGAGGCCGCATTTAGCGTTATTTATTGCACTGAGGAGCTTCTCAGTGCAGGGAGAGATTGGGATGCCATTTTTAAATGGCGCCATAATCTCGTGACCCGCGGACCCCCCCCCCCAACAAACATTCACACAATGCCCCAACTCATCTATAAGGGGGTCCTCGGGGTGGGGGGAGGCACTACCCTGGTAGTGCCTGGATGGCAGACCAGGCTAGCAGTGCCATGGTGCCATCCTGCCCAGAGGATGACCACACCGGGGCCTCTGATCGCCTGGGGGACGCCACCAAGTGCTGTTCCCTTTGGTCCCCTTTTGTCCGGATAAGTGCTAAATGGAGCTCGGTTGGGGTCTCTTCGCGAGGCTGGTAGATGCCCGATGGCTGTTTGAACCGACATCAGCACAGTTTAAAAAATATATATATTTTATTGAAGTTTTTCAAACAAAAAGTTTCCAATTTTACAACTTAATAATAAAATGTACATTAACCGTTATTTAAATAATATATTAAACTAACAACAAATGAGAAAAAAGTATTACACAAGAAGCAATTATCCACAACTAGCCTAAAGAGAGAGAGAAAAACAAAAAACAAAACACGAACTAACCCTCCTCCCCCCTCCCCCCTGGGTTGCTGCTGCTGTCTGTTCTGTTTTTCCATTACCGTTCCGCGGGATAGTCAAGAAACGGTTTCCACCGCCTGGTGAACCCCTGAGCCGATCCTCTTAACGCATATTTTATTCGCTCCAGTCTTATGAACCCTGCCATGTCGTTTATCCAGGCCTCCACGCCCGGGGGCTTCGCTTCTTTCCACATAAGTAAAATCCTTCGCCGGGCTACTGGGGACGCAAAGGCCAAAACGTCGGCCTCTTTCGCCTCCTGCACTCCCAGTTCTTCTGCAACCCCAAATATAGCTAACCCCCAGCTTGGTTTGACCCGGACCTCCACCACCTTTGAGACCACTCTTGCCACACCCTCCCAAACTCATGTACTGCCGGACACGACCAGAATATGTGGGTGTGGTTCGCCGAGCTTCCCGAGCACCTCCCACACCTATCCTCCACCCCAAAAAGCCTGCTCAGTCTTGCTCCCGTCATATGTGTAGAACCTTAAATTGAATCAGGCTAAGCCTGGCACATGAGGACGAGGAATTTACCCTGCTTAGGGCATCTGCCCATAGCCCCTCCTCAATCTCTTCCCCCAGCTCCTCTTCCCATTTTCCCTTCAGCTCCTCTACCATCGTCTCCTCCTCGTCTCTCATCTCCCTGTATATTTCCGACACTTTACCTTCTCCAACCCATGCCCCCGAAATTACTCTATCCTGGATCCCTTGCGTCGGGAGCTGCGGAAATTCCCTCACCTGTTGCCTCGTAAATGCCCTCACTTGCATGTATTGGAAAGCATTCCCTGGTGGCAACTTATATTTTTCTTCCAGTGCTCCCAAACTCGCAAACGTCCTGTCCACAAACAGGTCCTTCAGCTTCCTAATTCCTGCTCGCTGCCAACATTGAAATCCCCCATCTATCCTCCCCGGGACGAACCTGTGGTTATTCCTTATCGGGGACCACACCGAGGCACCCGTCACTCCCCTGTGTTGTCTCCACTGCCCCCAGATCTTCAAGGTCGCCACCACCACTGGGTTTGTGGTGTACCTTTTCGGGGAGCTTCAAGGTCGCCACCACCACTGGGTTTGTGGTGTACCTTTTCGGGGAGGACATCAGCACAGTTAAGTGGGTTTTTTAACTCTGCGAGACTGGGTCCCATCCACAGATTGCAAAGTCTCAGGATGCGATTTTCCGGCCACGTCATTCCTAGTGTAATCTCTAACTGCAGGGGAATTTTGTGCAGTTAGATTTTGTTGCATACCTTTCTCTTTACAGCAATGTGGCCGTCACATATCCACACGGTCATTGCATTTTGATTGGAAATGTTTGCTAATCCCATCGGAAAAAAACATTAAACTTGACAACAGCAAAACTGTTATTTGAGGAGTGAAATAAAGTGGTACATTTCCTTTATTTCCTTCAGTCGGGGACGAGAGTTACCCCATGGAAGAACTTGGTGCAGGTGTCAGTTAAAGACAGATTCAAGGTTCCTACTTGCTACTGTTATGTTACCAAGAATTGGCTTTTGGCTTTTCCGGGAGTATGTTAAAGGTTAAAGTAATTTTTTACAGGCTGGGTCCTCGGGAGTGGTGTGATCAAGTTGAGCAATAGTAGAAAAATATTCAGCTCTGTATAAAGTGGTGGTAAAAAAATAATGAATATCAGAAGGGAGTATGTAATTTAATGGCAAGATCTGGCATTAATTTTATCAATGGCCCTTTGTGTTTGTTGGAAAGGATATTTTGTACCAAAAAAATGAGGTAAAATGATCTGGCTACAGTATTTTTGTATTCCTGTGAAGGGAGTGGGACCAGAAGTTCCTTTAATCTGAAAGACCATTTCATCATTCCATTTATAAAGTTTTTTCTAATAAATCTATTTTGCATGGTCTTTAAAAGTTAAGTTTGTTATGGGAGAGGTGTTTTCAGAACCTCAAAATGTATCATGGAGTTCAACCAACCCCCCCTTTTTAATGGATTGTTGCTTTTGAAGCACACGGCTTGTTCCCCAGGTATAGTATTACAATTATGGACACGTGTTTTTTTAAAACAAAACACTTTTATTCCATGAACTCAAATTAACCTTTTAAATAAACATTGGATCTCTTAACACCCCTTACTTCAAAGATAACCCCGAAAATAATACACTACCCAATCCTGCAAACTGTTCCTTTACACGTCCAAAAGACTTCACCTTCAC
This sequence comes from Scyliorhinus torazame, assembly GCF_047496885.1. NCBI lineage: Eukaryota > Metazoa > Chordata > Chondrichthyes > Carcharhiniformes > Scyliorhinidae > Scyliorhinus > Scyliorhinus torazame. Next base: position 32,304,408 of record NC_092714.1, read on the forward strand.
AAAAACAGTAACACACCAGGTCACAGTTAATATATATTTTCTGTTGGATGGCAGAGACATATCAGCTTGGTTGACTTCAGCTCCAGCACCTTGCTTTTCTTCCTGCAAAACACATAGACACTCCCAGCTGCTTTCTCAAACTGAAACCAAAAGCAGAAGTGAGCTCAGCTCTTCCCCCCCCCGCCACCCCCCCCCCCTGTGATATCACTTCAGTAATATAATCAGCTTCATTTCTTTCTTAAAAAATATATATATTTTATTCAAATTTTTTGGCCAAACAAAACAATACAAAGGTTTTCCTTTTTACAACAGTAAAACAGTATAAATAACAGTGGCCGTTTTTAACAAATAAATAAATAATATATAAACTAAATGGCAACTGCCATATCAAAAATAATAACTCTCCAAAAATAAAATCAAACCATCCAATATGCATAGCCTAATACAGATATCTATACGAAAAACACCCCTGAGGACCCCCCCCCCTCTCCCCCCTGGGTTGCTGCTGTTACCTTCCCATTTCCTTTATCGTTCTGCGAGGTAGTCAATGAACGGTTGCCACCGCCTGGTGAACCCTTGAGCCGAACCCCTTAGTGCGAACTTTATCCGTTCTAGTTTTATAAACCCTGCCATGTCATTTATCCAGGTCTCCACGCCCGGGGGTTTGGCTTCCTTCCACATAAGCAATATCCTTCGCCGGGCTACTAGGGACGCAAAGGCCAAGACATCAGTCTCTTTCGCCTCCTGCACTCCTGGCTCTTCTGCAACCCCGAATATAGCCAACCCCCAGCCTGGCTCGACCCGGACCCCCACCACCTTCGAAAGCACCTTTGCCACCCCCACCCAGAACCCCTGTAGTGCCGGACATGACCAAAACATGTGGGTGTGGTTTGCTGGGCTTCTCGAGCATCTCCCACACCTATCGTCTACCCCGAAAAATTTACTGAGCCGTGCTCCGGTCATATGCGCCCTGTGTAAAACCTTGAATTGTATCAGGCTTAGCCTGGCGCACGAGGACGACGAGTTTACCCTACGTAGGGCATCAGCCCACAGCCCCTCCTCAATCTCTTCCCCCAGCTCTTCTTCCCATTTCCCCTTCAGCTCATCCACCATGATCTCCCCCTCGTCCCTCATTTCCCTGTATATATCCGACACCCTACCATCCCCCACCCATGTCCCTGAGATCACTCTATCCTGAACCTCCTGCGTCGGGAGCTGCAGGAATTCCCTCACCTGTTGCCTCGCAAAAGCCCTCAGTTGCATGTACCGAAATGCATTCCCTTGGGACAACCCATATTTTTCTGTCAGCGCTCTCAGACTCGCAAACATCCCGTCTACGAACACATCTCTCAGTTGCACAACCCCAGCTCTTTGCCATGCTCCCCGTCCATTCTCCCCCGGACAAACCTATGGTTATTTCTTATCGGGGACCGCACCGAGGCTCCCGTCCTTCCCCTATGTCGTCTCCACTGCCCCAAAATTTTTAGTGTTGCCACCACCACTGGACTTGTGGTGTATTTTTTCGGGGAGAACGGCAACGGGGCCGTCACCATTGCTTGTAGGCTGGTTCCCTTGCAGGACCCCATCTCCAATCTCTTCCACGCCGCTCCCTCCCCTTCTCCCATCCACTTACACACCATTGAGATATTGGCGGCCCAGTAGTATTCACTTAGGCTCGGTAGTGCCAGCCCCCCCCCCCATCCCTGCTACGCTGCAAGAACCCCCTCCTCACTCTCAGGGTCTTCCCGGCCCACACAAAACTCATGACACTTTTCTCAATTCTCTTGAAAAAAGCCTTCATGACCATCACCGGAAGGCACTGAAACACAAAGAGGAATCTCGGGAGGCCTACCATTTTGACCGCCTGCACCCTACCCACCAGTGACAGGGGCACTTGCCCCATCTCTTAAAATCCTCCTCCATCTGTTCCACCAATCTTGTTAAATTAAGCCGGTGTAAGGTTCCCCAACTCCTGGCTATCTGAATCCCTAAGTACCGGAAATCTCTTGTTACCTTCCTCAGCGGTAAGTCATCTATTCCCCTGCTTTGCTCCCCCGGATACACCACAAACAACTCGCTCTTCCCCATATTCAATTTGTACCCCAAAAATTCCCCAAACTCCCTGAGTGTCTGCATTATCTCAGGCATCCCCTCCACTGGGTCCGCAACATACAGCAATAAATCATCTGCATACAAGGATACCCGGTGTTCTTCTCCTCCCCTGAGCACTCCCCTCCACTTCCTGGAGCCCCTCAGTGCTATGGCCAGGGGCTCAATCGCCAATGCAAACAATAACGGAGACAGGGGACACCCCTGCCTCGTCCCTCTATGAAGACGGAAGTAATCAGACCTCTGTTCGTGACCACGCTCGCCACCGGGGCCCTATACAGCAGCTGTACCCATCCGATATACCCTTCTCCAAAACCAAATCTCCTCAGCACCTCCCACAGATAATCCCACTCCACTCTGTTGAATGCTTTCTCGGCATCCATCGCCACCACTATCTCCGCCACCCCCTCTGGTGGGGGCATCATCATTACCCCTAGCAACCTCCGTATGTTCGTGTTCAGCTGTCTCCCCTTAACAAACCCAGTTTGATCCTCGCAGACCACCCCCGGGACACAGTCCTCTATCCTCGTCGCCATCACCTTGGCCAAGAGCTTAGCATCTACATTTAAAAGAGAAATGGGCCTGTAGGACCCACACTGCAGTGGGTCTTTTTCCTTCTTCAAAAGGAGCGATATCGTTGCCTCCGACATAGTCGGGGGCAGCTGCCCCCTTTCCCTAGCCTCATTAAAGGTTCTCGTCAAAAGCGGGGCCAGTAAGTCCATATACTTCCTATAAAATTCCACCGTGAATCCGTCCGGTCCCGGGGCCTTCCCCGCCTGCATGCTCCCAATCCCTTTTACCACCTCCTCCATCTCAATCTGTGCTCCCAGTCCCGCCCTCTCCTGCTCCTCCACCTTAGGGAATTCTAGCTGATCCAAGAAACACATCATTCCCTCCTTCCCTTCCGGGGGCTGAGCCTTATATAACCCCTCATAAAATGCCTTGAACACCCCGTTCACTCTCTTCGCTCCCCGTTCCATCTCTCCCTCCTCATCTCTCACCCCACCTATCTCCCTCGCTGCTCCCCTCTTCCTCAATTGGTGGGCCAGTAGCCGACTCGCCTTCTCTCCATACTCATACTGTACACCCTGTGCCCTCCTCCACTGTGCCTCTGCCTTACCCATGGTCAGCAGGTCAAATTCCACATGTAGCCTTTGTCTTTCCCTGTACAGTCCCTCCTCCGGTGCCTCCGCATATTGCCTGTCCACCCTCAAACGTTCTTTCAGCAATCGCTCCCTTTCTTTACCCTCTTGCTTCCCTTTATGTGCCCTTATGGATATCAGTTCCCCTCTAACCACCGCCTTCGACGCCTCCCAGACCACTCCCACCTGAACCTCTCCATTGTCATTAAGCTCCAAGTACCTTTCGATGCACCCCCTCACCCTTAAACATACCCCCTCATCCGCCAATAAGCCCATATCCATTCTCCAGAGTGGGTGCTGTTCTTTTTCCTCCTACCTCCAGGTCTACCCAATGTGGAGCGTGGTCCGAAATAGCTGTGGCTGTATATTCCATCCCTGTCACCTTCGGTATCAGTGCCCTTCCCAAGACAAAAAAGTCTATCCGTGAGTATACTTTGTGGACATGGGAGAAAAATGAGAACTCCTTACTCCTAGGCCTACTAAATCTCCAGGGGTCTACCCCTCCCATCTGCTCCATGAAGTCCTTGAGCACCCTGGCCGCTGCCGGCCTCCTCCCGGTCCTGGACCTTGATCGGTCCAGCCCTGGATCAAACACCGTATTGAAGTCTCCCCCCATTACCAACTTTCCCACCTCCAGGTCCGGGATACGTCCCAACATACGCCTCATAAAATTTGCATCATCCCAGTTCGGGGCATATACGTTCACCAGAACCACTGCCTCCCCTTGCAATCTGCCACTCACCATCACATATCTACCCCCACTATCCGCCACTATGGTCTTTGCCTCAAACAGTACCCGTTTCCCCACCAAGATAGCCACTCCCCTGTTCTTCGCATCCAAACCCGAATGAAACACCTGCCCCACTCATCCTTTACGTAATCTGACCTGGTCTATCAGTTTCAGATGCGTCTCCTGCAACATAACCACATCTGCCTTTAATTTCTTTAGGTGTGCGAGTACCCGTGCCCTTTTAATCGGCCCGTTCAGCCCTCTCACATTCCACGTGATCAGCCGGGTTGGGGGGCTCTTTACCCTTTACCCCCCCCCCCCCCCCTGTCGACTAGCCATCCCCTTTTTTAACCCAGCTCCTCACCCGGTTCCCATGTATCCCCCCGATGGCGCCCTCCCGCCTCGACCACCCCATCCCATAACAGCTCCCCCTTCTTAGCAGCAGCAACCCAGTTAACCCCCCCCTCCGCTAGATCCCTTTCTAGCATAGTTGCACCCCCCATGTTGCTCCCAGAAGTCAGCGAACTCTGGCTGACCTCGGCTTCCTCCCTTGTCCTTGGCTCCCACTGTGCGAGGCCCCCTCCTTCCTGCGTCCCTGTTCCCGCCATAATTACCATAGCGCGGGAACAAAGCCCGCGTTTCCCACTCGGCCCCGCCCCTAATGACCGGCGCCCACAGTTCCTCATACAACCTGCCCCCCCAACATGGGGAAGAGAGAAAAGTTACAGGATCGCAAGATTAATAAATTGAAAAATCATCCCCCCCCCCTTTTTTCTCGCCCCACATAGTCACCCCACCCCTTTGTCCCAAAAGTTCTTTCTCTCGCCAGACTATTCCAGCTTCTCGTCCTCAATGAATGTCCACGCCTCTTCTGCCGTCTCAAAGTAGTGGTGCTTCCCTTGGTGTGTGACCCACAATCTCGCCGGTTGTAACATTCCAAACTGGATCTTCTTTTTGTGAAGCACCGCCTTAGCCCGATTTAAAACTTGCCCTCCTTCACACTCGCCACCTCCGCACTCCAATCCTGGTATACGCGGATCACCGCGTTCTCGCACCTACAGCTCCGAATTTTCTTCGCCCATCTGAGGACCGTCTCTCTGTCATTATAGCGGAGAAACCTCACCACTATAGCTCGAGGTATTTCTCCAGTCCTCGGTCTTCGCGCCAAAACTCGATAAGCTCCCTCCACCTCCAAAGGGCCCGTCGGGGCCTCCGATCCCATTAGCGAGTGAAGCATCATGCTCACATATGTCTCGACGTCCGCCCTTTCTGCGCCTTCGGGAAGACCCAGAACCCTTAAATTCTTCCTCCTCGAATTATTCTCAAGTACTTCCAGCCTTTCCACACACCTTTTGTGCTGTGCCTCGTGCGTCTCTGTCTTCACCACCAGGCCCTGTATTTCGTCTTCATTTTCAGCAGCCTTTGCCTTCACGACCCAAAGCTCCTGCTCTTGGGTCTTCTGCTCCTCCTTTGGCCCTTCAATCGCCTGTAATATCGGGGCCAACAGCTCCTTCTTCAACTCCTTTTTCAGCTCTTCCACACAGCGCCGCAGGAACTCTTGTTGGTCTGGGCCCCATAACAAACGGCCACCTTTCGACACCATCTTGCTTTGAGCTTGCCTTCCTTGCCGCTGCGCCAGTGGATCCTCCGCAATCCAGCCGCTATCCTCTCCCTTATCCATGCGTGTCCGGGGGGATTCCCTTCTAGTTTACCGCACAGTGTTTTTGGCCGTTTAAATTGCCGTTGGGGCTCCTATTAAGAGCCAAAAGTCCATTCCACCGGGAGCTGCGACTTAGCTGGTCATCGCCGCAGCCGGAAGTCCTCAGCTTCATTTCTTAAAGGTACACTTCTTAAACATCCAATTCTTAAAGGCACTCTCTCATGACACCTCCCCCCAAGAAAAAAAAAGTAAGCCATCAACTTCAAGATGGTTTCATTTTTAACCTTGCACCATCAATTAAGAAATGCACACAGTAAAAATACATTTTTGTTTAAAAAAAAAAACAACACACGCAAACAGGCATAATAATAAAGTCCATTTTTCCCGTTCTTCTTCCTCCAACTGAAAACCTTCTCGAATGACAGTTTCTTTGAACAAGAAAGTCTGTGCACGATCCATCCATTCCTCTACTCCTCGGCATTTCTCTTTAGAAACAGATACTTTAGTTCAATCTGACCACAGAGCCCCTTGCAATTCTCCAATACAGGAGCATTGGTGATCACAGCTTTCAGGCAGTCAAATGCCTGTTGAAAGTCCCCTTTCTATTGAATTTTTTAAACGTTTCTTCAGCAAGTCCATCAGTGGAGCAACCACGCTACAAATCTTTTGCACAAAAGTTCGATCAAATTCATTCATGCTGAGAGATCACATTATCTCCCTTCATCTTGAGGGTGTCAGAAACTCCTCCAGGAAAGTGATTCGGGCTTCTCCAAATTCACTTTGGGCTAGGTTCATCACCAAACCCGCCACCTGAAGTTGATCGAAGAACTCCATGTGATGTTTAAAATGTTCTTTCCATGTCTGGAAGTTGGAAATAAAAGCAGATTGTCCCACTTTCTCAAAGCAATCCTCAAACGTGGGATAGGGTAAGAGCCCGTTCTTGTAACTGCATTCACCTTTCGATAGCCCACACACAACCGTTGGGTACCATCTGGTTTAGGTACCATCACTTTGGGTGAGCTCCATTGGCTGCAACCCACTTCAATTATGCCATTTTTAAGCATACTCTCAATCTCTCTGTTAACCTGTGGCAATTTTAAAGGATTAAGTCTATATGGATGTTGTTTGATAGGAACAGCATTTCCCACATCTACATCATGTACAGCCATTTGAGTACTTCCCAATTTATCTCTACAAACTTGCCCATGTGATATAAATAACTCTTTCAGGTCAGTTTGTTTTTCCTCTGGAAGGTAACAACAATTCATCCCAATTTTTAAGAACATCCTCATTTTCCAATTTAATTTGAGGTATGTCAAATTCGCAGTCATCTGGATTTGGTTTGTTACTTTGAGTTAGAATCATTAAAACCTCCTTTTCCTCTCCTCTTTCAAAGTACCTTTTAAGCATATTCACATGACACACTCGGTGAGTCTTCCTTCTATCTGGTGTTTTTACCACCTAATTCACCTCACTTAATTTCCTTTCAATCTGATACGGTCCACAAAACCTAGCTTTTAAAGGCTCCCCTCCACTGGTAACAACACTAAAACTTTATCCCCACTGGTAAAACTACGAACTTTGGATTTCTTGTCCGCGACCTGTTTCATCACAATTTGTGCAACTTTCAAATGTTGTCTAGCAAATTCACCTGCTCGATTTAATCGTTCCCTAAAATTTGACACGTAATCCAATAGTGTAATTTCCGATTTCTCACCCACCAATCTTTCCTTCTTCAATTCAAGTGGTCCTCTTACCTCATGACCAAAAATTAGTTCAAAAGGACTAAATTTGGTAGACTCATTAGGTGCATCCCTAATTGCAAACAATACGAATGGGATTCCTTTATCCCAATCCTCTGGATAATCTTGACAATACACCCTCAACATTGTCTTTAATGTCTGATGCCACCTTTCTAACGCTCCCTGCGATTCTGGATGGTACGCAGTTGATTTAAATTGTTTTATTCCTAAGCTATCCATAACTTCTTTAAATAACTGAAGTAAAATTTGATCCTTGATCCGATTGAATTTCTGTGTGTAGTCCCACAAGAATTTAAGTAACTCCTCCACAATCCTTTTAGCTGTAATATTACGTACTAGAATGGCCTCTGGAAACCGAGTAGGCACATCCATTATAGTCAAAAGATATTGATTCCCACTTTTTGTTTTAGGAAGCGGTCCTACACAATCAATTAGGACCGCCGTAAAAGGTTCCTCAAATGCTGGAATGGGTATTAACGGCGCTGGTTTTATCACTGCTTGAGGTTTCCCTATCACTTGACATATGTGACATGATTGACAAAATGTAACTACATCTTTATGTAGTCCAGTGACGAATGTGATATAAAATAGTTACTTTAGAGATACTAGTTAATGTAATGTAGAAATAAGCCACTTTGATTCTGGCAGTTAGGGACAAAGGGATTTGAGACCGCATGGAAAAAGCAGGAAGAGGTGTGTCTATGAGAGTGATGCTGCATTGATAGGGGCCAGAGAAAGGGATTGGAAGTGAGCCAATCAGAATAGATCAAACAGGTCAGGAGGGACATAGGCTGACCTATGGGCGTCGAGTATGTGAAACTTGATACCATTTGAATTGATTTTGCAGAGATCCTTTTGTCTCTTTGTTCAGTCGTTTTCTGGGGTGTAAGAGGCTGGATGTCTCTTATGTTTCTGTAAGATGAATTAAGCTTGCAAGCTAAATAAATAACTTCTTTTTACGTGCGAATCCATCTCAACTTTTATTGAGGCCAGACTGACAGAGAAAGAAATTTGGGAATCTACACCAGGACAATAAAAATGTTTCTGGATTTTAGCTTCCCCAAATGACCTCCCACTGGTACCTCATGTGCCACTTGCAACACCTCCTGTCTATACCCTACTGGCAATACTTGATGAACCTCTTCATCTGCCTGCATATGTACAGGTCTCCATATTCTCATCAAGACATCACTTTTACGGTAATAACACTCTGGTATACTCTCAGATTCCTCCTTCGTATATGCTTTCTGATATATCTGTTTTATTTCTCTATCTTTCTGTTGTAACTCCACCAATTTTCCTGAACTAAAAATATTCGCCTCATCCTCCACCTGTTCTTATTTTTCAACCATCTGATCAAAAATCGTTTCTGATAATTGCACTTCCACTTCATCTTCATCCTTTGATTTCTCCTCTTGTCTTAACCTGTGACTTTGCGACCTTGTTACTACATAATCCGGAAAAATCCCAGGATATTCGTCCTTCAACACTTCAGTTGTCTGATTTTCCACTGGCTTATCAACCACAGTAGGCATACTCCCAACTGCGATCCAGCTATATCATTACCCAAGATAAGCTGTATTCCTGGACAAGATAGTTTATCTATTACTCCTACTACCACTTCACCGCTCTTCACTGGACTTTCCAACCTTACTTTATATAATGGAACGCTACTCCTCTCACCCTGAATTCCACGTATCACCACCTTTTCTGGCAACATTCTTCCCAAATTACATAATTCCTCATCTCTTACCATTAAAGATTGACTAGCCCCTGTATCTCTTAAAATTGTGACTTCTTTACCTGCTCCTCCTGATACACATGAGTAAACTTTACCCACACAAGTAAATTCTTTAAAGACATCTGGCACCTTCTTAACAATTACTACTTGAACAGGCTGTACAATCGTTTGCTCCTCCTTCGCTTCCCTTGGGCTTTCCTTTACCACTCTAACAAATCCCACTGTCTTATCCTGTTGTACCACATCAGCCTTTCCAGTGCTTTTCTTCAACCACCAACACTGACTTTACATGGCCTAGTTTATTACAGTGAAAACATTTGAAACTTTTCATTTCTCTTCCACCGTCCTGGATTTCTTTTTTAACCTGAGGTGTACACTCATTCTCTCCCATCAGATCACCTTTACCTTTACCACTTGAGTATTTCTCGTGTCCCCAGTTTCTATCTCTCACAGGCTGAAACTGATGTCGGAACCAATCTTTGATTTATGAACTAATTCATAATCATCTGCCATTTCTGCTGCTAATCTCGCAGTTTTAACCCTCTGTTCTTCATAGTTTCATAGAATCTACAGTGCAGAAGGAGGCCATACGGCCCATCAGTCTGCACCGGCTCTTGGAAAGAGCACCCTTCCCAACCGCACACCTCCACCCTATCCCCATAACCCAGTTACCCCACCCAACACAAAGGGCAATTTTGGATTCTAAGGTCAATTTAGCATGGCCAGTCCCCCTAATCTGCACATCTTTGGACTGTGGGAGGAAACCGGAGCACCCGGAGGAAACCCACGCACACACGGGGAGAACGTGCAGACTCCGTACAGACAGTGGCCCAAGCCAGGAATCGAACCTGGGACCCTGGAGCTGTGAAGTAATTGTGCTAATCACTATGCTACCGTGCTGCTCATGTTCTTCCACATGAGTTCTCACTAGTTCTCACTACATCAGGAATTGAATTTTTAAACTCTTCCAAAAGTATAATTTCTCTGAGAGCTTCATACGTTTGGTCTATTTTCAAAGCACTTATCCACCTCTCAAAATTACTCTGTTTGAGCCTTTCAAACTCCATGTATGTTTGACCAAAGTCTTCCCTTAAATTTCTAAACCTTTGTAAGCTTCAGTCACTAGCTTATATGCACTTAAGATGGATTTCTTCACCTCCTCATACGTTCCAGATACCTCCTCCGGTAGTGATGCAAACACTTCACACGCCCTACCTACCAGCTTTGTTTGAATCAGTAATACCCACATGTCCTGTGGCCATTGCATTAGTTTAGCTACCTTCTCAAATGAAATGCAAAAGGCTTCTGCTTTCTTCTCGTCAAACCTTGGCAATGCTTGGACATATTTAAATAGATCCCCACCACGTCTTTGACTATGATGCTCTGTCTCATTATCCTCACCCATCTCCTCCAACTGTACGTGTCCCTTTGCGTCTGCCAATTTTAACTGATTTTCATGTTTCACAGCCATTTTCCGAAGTTCAAACTCTCTCATTTTTTCCCTTTCCTCTCTATCTCTTTCTTTGTTTCTTTCTTCTCTCTCCTTTTCTTTTTCCTCTCTATCTCTATCTTTTTCTTTCATTGCATATTCAAGCCGCTTTAATTCTTTTTCATGTTAAAGTTGCTTAATTCTTTTTCATGTTCAAAATCTGCAACTGGAGCTTTGCCATATCTAATGAGTCAGAATGTATCACATGCAAACGTAAATGCGCAGATACCGTGTTAAGTACCTCATCTTTTCGTATTTTGCTAGGCAGTGTTAACTGCGATGCTTTTGCCAAACCTAACAGTCTGTTTTTAGTCTCTGCCAGTAAGGTATCACGTGTTACCGTGTCCACCCCAAAAAACTCCTGAGCCTCCGAAAGAGCCATTTTTCACAACACTCTTCCCCACTTAAACTAAAATACCACACCGGAAAAGCAACAATCCTTCACTGTCTTAAGTTCACAAAAGCCAATCCAATAGATAGACTTTTATCCCGGACGAGCCCCGAAATGTTATGGGAGAGGTGTTTTCAGAACCCCAAAATGTATCATGGAGTTCAACTAACCCTTTAATGGATTGTTGCTTTTGAAGCACACTGCTTGTTCCCCAGGTGTAGTATTACAATTATGGACACGTGGTTTTTTAAAACAAAACAATGTTAATTCCATGAACTCAAATTAACCTTTTAAATGCACATTGGATCTCTTAACCCCCTTACTTCAAAGATAACCCCGAAAATAATACAACACTACCCAATCCTGCAAACTGTTCCTTTACACATCCAAAAGACTTCATCTTCACAAAAACAGTAACACACCAGGTCACAGTTAATATATATTTTCTGTTGGATGGCAGAGATATATCAGCTTGATTGACTTCAGATCCAGCACCTTGCTTTTCTTCCTGCAGCTCTCAGCAAAACACACAGACACTCCCAGCTGCTGTCTCAAACTGAAACCAAAAGCAGAAGTGAGCTCAGCTCCCCCCCGTGATATCACTTCAGTAATATGATCAGCTTCATTTCTTAAAGGTACATTTCTTAAACATCCAATTCTTAAAGGCACTCTCACATGACACGTCAGATTTTTGTTTTTTCATTTCTATATATTTTTGCTAACTACATTCTCATTTTAAGCCTCCTGCAGGTGGAGGCTTAATCATTATAATTGGTGCTTTAGGAGTTAACAGTCAGTGTTTACTTGTGTCTATCTTCATTCTTTCCATATACTGTCAGAGATAGACAGTTGCGCTGCTTTGACCTGTGGGTAAACTGATAATTTTGAAATTATGGCAACCATTGTCCATCAGGCGCCAAAGAATAGCCTTCCCTCCCAAATACAATTTGACTTTTGGGACTTTTGCAGGCCCCGGGGATGGACTTCTAATCTTATTTGTTTGTAATTCTTTTTCATCTTTCTTATGTGGTGTTTTGTTTAGCTTTCATCTGAAATGACTTTTTAAAAAAAGTCAATAATTATAATTAGCTACTCTTTGATTCAATACTGTATGATGAAATATATTTTCAGTATTTTGCATTATGTACTTTATACCTGTGGGTCAAGAGCAATGTGACCTACAGTCATGCACACACATTCAAAGAATGCAGCCTCAACCCCAGTTTTGGCAGCAAATCTTGTTTTTCGACTGATGTTTTAAAGCTCCTTTATCACATTTTGTATGTGTATTTAAAAGTGGGTTGCCAAACATTCAGTTTTGTAAATTGTCAATCAGAGCATTGTAGGAAAGGTTCTGTAGTATTCAAACTCATAATTCTCTGCAACATTTGCGAACACGTGTTGCACTTTAGCATACTGTAGTTATTCCACAAGAATGAGCAAATAGTATATTGTTTTAGAATGCAGAACAGAGAGTAGTATTGTTAGGAGTAGAAAATAATACAATAAATTCTTAACCCCTTTGTAAAGAAACTGTTAAGTTCTTAATTAATTTAGCATTTCTAATTTAATGCCCATAAACCTAGATTTCCTCTAGTTAACTTCTTAATGTTCGAATTCCCTTTCTGTCTTCGTCTCCCAAAAATGTTGACTTTCGGGAGTGTGGTTCCAAGATCGCTGACAGTCCCCCTGTACCTCACCCAAGTCAGTACTCTTTATTTGTGAGACCAGGGTGTTACAACTCAGCCTACTTCTGTTTTTAACAGATGTTTATAAAAGTGTACTTTCCAGCAGGATTCATTCATCACAGACTGTGTAGTATTCAAGCAATGCAATTGACCTCCATGTCTCCAGACGAGGAAGCAAGATATCAGCCAAGGTACTCATTTCTGATCACAGCCAGTGAAGCTTCCAGGGAAAAATGTTTATGTAGAGTAAGGACTTAATGGGCCTTGTTTTAATGCCCCATGGTCGAAATAGCATGTCGCACTCATTAACTAGTCTCACACATGAGGAATGACCATTTTGCTGCAGAATTGGTAGCACCTGTGGAACTGTACCTATGATGAGCCACTGGCTTCAAGGATGTGAGCAATTTGTGGTTACATTTTTACCCCTCAATCTTTATATGTGTTTTACGATGGTTTCTTCAAGTTGCTATTGCCTCAGGTTTTATTGACAATGATTGTACTGAGGGCTAACTGGAATTTGGTAGTTGTTAGTGGTCCAGTTTATTTTAAAAAGTGTATTGATTTTACAATATGTTGATTTACTACCGGTATGTCAAATTTTATAATGTACAGCAAGGTTGAATGGCAGCATGAGTGCATTGACTTTGCAGTGTATTTTCCAATCTGTGACAGTAATTAGATACCCAGTGTTGATGATCTGTTGTGAAATTCCGTTGTCTCAGCCTCAGAGAATATTGTTAACAATGAGCCTTGTATCTACAGCCTGCATAATTTTCCTTCTGTTTCTACTTATTTTAGCCAGTGCAGAATGAGAGTCTATTTTACAACTCTTTGATACTTCATAATGATCATTTTAAGTTGAAGTACCATAGCAGAAATTTAAGGAGAGTGCTCAAGGACTCCAGCGTAAAGACATAACGATTTCCGTCAAAAGAACAGAGTTTTAACTGTATTAGTCAAGAGGCTACTCATGTCACAGACATTTGAGAGTTTATCCTGAAATTTGCATTTGATAATGAACACTAATTTGTTTCCTTTATTTGTTTCATTTTCTCCGAAGGTTTTTGATGCTTCAGACCATCATTTTAACATTTTGGAACAGAACTGGAATCATGTGGTTCATATTACCTCATTTTATTTAAATAGCAATTTTAATCTGAAGACCCAGAGAGTGGATGATTCCACTTCTAAGTTTCTAAATTAGTACAACTTAATGTGGCACCTTTTGATTCTGAATAGTGGAATAAATTGCATTTGCAGCTTCATCCTCTAACGTATCTTGCCACTGGTTTCAGAGCTAAAATAGGGAATTGCAGTTTACATAGTTGGTGGGAAATTGGTTTATTCAGCTATCTTAAACCAATGCTCAAATCTGCTTAAAAGTGCAGAAAAACATCAGGAATCTGTGGTATTCTCAGGCTGATATATGTGTACCTACAGGATTAGTTTAACATTTCTGAATTTAGTTAACAGTTTACAAAGAATTCCAATTTATTTCCCTCCTAAGAAAAGCTTATGAAACCTTTTATAATGCAAAGGGCTGTGTCAATAGCACAGACTAAACATTACCGCATTAGTCCTCAGGATAGAGAGTTAAGAGAACGTAGCCGTCTCCCTTGCTGTTCAAAAAACTCCCTAGGCTGACAACTCAATCACGATGATTTTTCTTTAAAAAAAATTCTTCTTGAGGAAAGTATTTTAATAATGTACTGGCATGTAGTAACCAGATAGATTTTATAATTTTACAGCTTGTGTAGAAAAGCCGAGGAGGCAAGAGTTACGTAAAATTGCAAAATGCCACAATTAGAGCAACACGCTTAAAAGTCCTTGTTATCAATGCCAAGTATTAGTGCTATTAGATATTTATTGTATTGATTTTAAAATAATTAAATTAAGGCAGAACCTGCATTCTTATCAAAATACCCATCTTAGTAGGAGTACAAAGACATTTTAGCAAACTGTTAAAAATACACTGTACAGACTTAGCTTAATTTTAAATCATGATGTTCCTGTGATTTATAGCTCAACTATTCAGATTATATGATCTAAATTTCAATGCAACTTTGTTCAAATTTAATTTAGCAAATATCCTATCCATTTTGTTCTTCCAACAGCAACATAATTTACTATGTAATGTGTTCAAGATAGAGCTTTTTATCTGGCATCTCTGTCAATGAAGAAGCTTCATATTTTTATTATAGTAGAGGTTATGATATGAGTGATGCAATATCGAAAAAGTTTTATATTGTTTCTGTGCTAGTAAGGGAGTTCTAAACTGTACCACAGAATTGTTGCGGTGCAGAAGGAGTCCATTTGGCCCATTGTGTCTGCACCAGATTTCTAAACTATTATCCCTGCGTCTATGTGGGTTTCCTCCGGATGCTCCGGTTTCCTCCCACAAGTCCCGAATGAAGTGCTGTTAGGTAATTTGGACATTCTGAATTCTCCCTCTGTGTCGGTCCTCCTAAACACAGGTGCCGGAATGTGGCGACTAGTGACTTTTCACAGTAGCTTCATTGCAGTGTTAAATGTACAATTTACATAGATGATTTGGAGTTGGGGACCAAGTGCAATGTGTCCAAGTTTGCAGACGACTCTAAGATGAGTGATAAAGCAAAAAGTACAGAGGACACTGGAAGTCTGCAGAGGGATTTGGATAGTTTAAGTTAATGGGCTAGGGTCTGGCAGATGGAATACAATGTTGACAAATGTAAGGTTATCCATTTTGGTAGGAATAACAGCAAAAGGGATTATTATTTAAATGATAAAATAGTAAAACATGCTGCTGTGCAGAGGGACCTGGGTGTCTTAGTGCATGAGTCGGTTTACAGGTGCAACAGGTGATTAAGAAGGCAAATGGAGTTTTGTCCTTCATTGCTAGAGGGATGGAGTTTAAGACTAGCGAGGTTATGCTGCAACTGTATAAGGTGTTAGTGAGGCCACACCTGGAGTATTGTGTTCAGTTTTGGTCTCATTACCTGATAAAGGGCGTACTGGCGCTGGAGGGTGTGCAGAGGAGATTCACTAGGTTAATCCCAGAGCTGAGGAGGTTGGATTACGAGGAGAGGTTGAGTAGACAGGGACTGTACTCGTTGGAATTTAGAAGGATGCGGGCGGGGATTTTATAGAAACATATAAAATTATGAAGGGAATAGATACGATAGATGCGGGCAGATTGTTTCCACTGGTGGGTGAAAGCAGAACTAGGGGGCATAGCCTCAAAATAAGGAGAAGTAGATTTAGAACTGAGTTTAGGAGGATCTTCTTCACCCAAAGGGTTGTGAATCTATGGAATTCCCTGCCCAGTGAAACAGTTGAGGCTCCTTCATTAAATGTTTTCTAGGTAAAGATAGATAGTTTTTTTGAAGAATAAAGGAATAAAGGGTTATGGTGTTCGGGCGGGAAAGTGGAGTTGAGTCCACAAAAGATCAGCCATGATCTCATTGAATGGCGGAGCAGTATCGAAGGGCCAGATGGCCTACTCCTGCTCCTAGTTCTTATGTTCTTATTAATGTGAGTCTACTTGTGACAATAAAGATTATTATGACAGTGCCATTCTCCTGTCTTTTCCCTGTGCCTCTGCACTTTGTTTCTATTCAAGTGATCATCTAATGCACTCGTCGAATGTTTCGATTGAACCTGCCTCCACTACACTTTCAGGCAGTGCATTCCAGACCTGAACCACTCTGTGTGAAAAACATTTTCTCGCATCACATTTGCTTATTTTTCAAAAGTGCCCTCTCATTCTTGATCCCTTTACGATTGGGAAGAGTATCTTCCTATCTACTCTGTCCAGACCCCTCATGATTTCAAACATCTCTATCAAATCTCCTCTTAACTGCCTTCTCTGCAAGGAGAACAATCCCAACCTCTCCAGTCTACCCTCGTAACGAAGGTTTTTCCCCTGGAACCTCTTCTGCACTTTCTCCAATGCGTTCACACCTTCATATAGTGTGGCACCCAGAACTGTGCACAATATTCCAGCTGAGGTCTAACTCGTGTTTTTTTTCATAGATTGTCATAGAATTTACAGTGCAGAAGGAGGCCATTCGGCCCATCGAGTCTGCACCAGCTCTTGGAAAGAGCACCTTACCCAAGGTCAACATCTCCACCCCATCCCCATAACCCAGTAACCCCACCCAACATTAAGGGCAATTTTGGACACTAAGGGCAATTTAGCATGGCCAATCCACCTAACCTGCACATCTTTGGACTGTGGGAGGAAACCGGAGCACCCGGAAGAATCCCATGCACACACGGGGAGGATGTGCAGACTCCGCACAGACAGTGACCCAAGCCGGAATCGAACCTGGGATTTGTACTCTATGTCCCTGTTTTGATGTCAGTGTTTTAGTGCCATAGTCTTGTTTCAGCATCTTTCCATCTACGAAAGATGATGACTACGCAGCAAAGAAATCCATTTCACATGAAGTGCCTAAATATGATGAATCTTTGCTGACTGAAAAACCCAATCCTTGATAGGCAGGTTCTGTCGAAAGTGCCTCATATGAAGCTACTAAGTGTCGTTGTGTGTTATTTTCTGCATTGGCTTCAGTCGAGCTGCTGTAGCCACTGTTCATAGTGGTGGTGCATGTGAGCCCACATGGCGCCATTTTCCTCTGTCGTCAGCTAGTGACTCCCAGGTGCAATAATCAATGTCTAAGGCCTTCGTGTCACCCTTGCAAGCATATTTGAGGTGGAGTTTTGGATGTTCTACTGGTCATCTGGCTTTGGCTACCTCACCATACAGAAAGTCCTTGTGGATGTGACCATCTTCTATGTTGACATGCCTGAGCCAATGAAGCTGTCTCTGTTTAATGAATTATACTATATACATAAATGTCCACTACTTGTACAACATCTGAATTACAGACAGACTGTAAGTTTAAATTTGAAGAACAAATTGTTGACATCTCTGAAAATTTACACTGAAATTGTAGAATACCTTTCGGATTTGTTCCACCAGTAACGCAAACTAACATATAGGGAATGCGGTGACATAGTGGTTTTGTCACTGGACTAGTAATCCAGAGACCCAGCGGGCCTGGGTCCATGACCAATGGTGAAATTTGAATTCAATAAAAGAAAATCTGGAATCAATAGTGTAATGACCATGAAACCATTATTGATTGTCATAAAAACCCATCTGGTTCACTAATGTCGTTTAGGGAAGGAAATCTGCCACCCGTATCTGGTCTGGCCTACATATGACTCTTAAATGCCCTCTGAAATGGCATTGCAAACCACCAGTTCAGGGGAAATTCGGGATTGGCAGTAAATGTTGGCCCAGCCAGTGACGCCTACATTCCCTGATATACAGTGATAACTGTAAAGATAATTCGCAACATATTGCTCAGTTAATCCATTGATTGTTGCAAAGTGGCTAGGGAATGTTTTGGGGTGTTTCCTTGCAGAAAAGCCTTCACTTGATGGCAATACTACAATCTGGGAGCTTGTGTGGTGAATCTGTCGTAAATCAGCGTGCTACAACTCTTTCAGTATTTTAAAAGCTGCAACTTTTATTGCATTGCTTATAAAAGCTCAGAAAACAAAAACTGATGAAAGTATTAGCTCTGTTGCACTCTTGCGAATCAAAAGTATCGAAGAGCAAAAGAAATACACAGTTATTTCACAGTGCTTTTCTCTGAGATGGTGTCTAAAATGTACAAACACCTGTTAATCCACCAAATGTCCTCATTAATTGCACAATCCTGTTAAATATAGTTGTACCATAACAGTGCAATTTACATTGTGGTAATAATGTTCATACAATCGTGAAACTGAATGAATAATTACAAGGGAGATCTGTTGGTTTGAAATTTTTAAAAATGCTGGAAATCCACAGCAGGTTTCTTATTATCTGAAAGAGATGAGATAAGTTAACTAATGAGCTCGAACCCTCCAACAGGACAAGGAAATGAAGAGCAGGATTTTTCAGCTGGTAGTATTATCCACCCCACCAACCAAAGAGTTGAGGAGACATCCCTACTGATCACAGCAGCCCCATAGCCACTTAACTCTTTGAGGAAGCTTGATTGACAGGAGCTAAGACTTCTGCCCCTGCAGTTGCCAGGGCAGGAACTGCAAGCAGTTCTGGGTTCTAAGTCCCCGAGTCCAGGACCAGGTGCGCATTGGAGGTCTCATACAGGGAGGGCAAAAGAATCACTTTGTCCTGAGACAAGACTTCCGCCGCTGCAGTTGCCAGCTCTGGGACTACAACAGTCCCAAGTTCTAAGTCCTGGCATCCAGAACCAGATAAGTACTGGAAGTCTCATGGCAGGAAGGGCAAAAGAATCACTTTGTCCTTGAGAGTCAAACCAATTTAGTTTCTTTTAATTGAAAACATGATGTCATGATACAGTAAATGAATGATAAATGTCATACTGCATCTTCACAGATGTTAACCACAGAATGAAATGTATTGAATGTAAGATGATGCAGGGCACAAATTAGTTTTCCATACTATAACTCATGGAAGCACAGTGGTTAACACTGTTGCATCACAGCGGCAGGGACCCGGGTTCAATTCCCAGCTTGGGTCTCAGTGCTGAGTCTGCAAGTTGTCCCCGTGTCTGCGTGGGTTTTCTCCGGGTGCTCCGGTTTCCTTGCACAAGTCCCGAAAGACGTGCTTGTTAGGTGAATTGGACATTCTGAATTCTCCCTCAGTGTACCTGACCAGGTGACGAAATGTGGCGACGAGGGGATTTTCACAGTAACTTCATTGCAGTGGTTGATTGATTGATTGACATTTATTGTCACATGGAACTTCATTGTAATGTTAGTAGTAGTGTTAGTATTAATGTAAGTCTACTTGTGACACTAATAAAGATTATTATAAACTCCTTTTAAGTCACTCCCTTATTATACTTTTCTTTAAAAAAAGAGTGTTTGCTGGGTGCAGTTATGGTACTTTGGGAATTATTTTGTGAAAGTAAGCATGTGCTATAAATCTGGCCAACTTGAAAGTCTGGATTTAGCGCACAGTTTCAGTCCCAATTGCTGATTACCATAATTTAAACTTTCCCAAAGGTTCTAATCCAGACAGTGACAGATTTTGCACTTGAATGCTGATTGGACGCAAATTTTGTGGAGCAGTATATTGTGGGCTCCTCACACTCACTCATTCTGAAGGTTTAGAGTGCTGTGGCTAGCACAAAGGGGATATTGAAGAAATGCTCAGGGGTGGAAGGAGAGGATAACACTGGTTCTCAGATGCAGCACTGGAGGTCCTGGTGGAGGAGATCTGGAAAAAGAGGAATGGCCTGTACCTGCAGGAGGAAAGGAGGCTACTTCACTCTCTCCTGCAGCAACTGGTGCTTTTCTGCCTGGTCTCATTACTCCTCCAGACCAATGGGGGGGTCCCCCATAAAGATGTCCATCACAAGCACTCCCTTTATCCTGGTCACTCCTATAAGCTCTCCAAAAAGGTGGAGTAGCACAGCACTTACAGTTTTCAGATGAACTACTGACAGAATGTCTGGAATAAATGTTGCTTGAGTAAGATGAATCCATCCAGTTCTTTTACTCATGGTGCAAAATTGATTACGAAACTAGATAGTTTCTAAATTCAATTCATCTTGATTTTTATTATTCAGACTAGGAAGAGAGTGTCTTAGAATACTGTGGCAGAAAAATCCTTTTACTTACAAACATGCTACAGTGCTGAAAAGCAGATGCTTCAGCAGTTTGCTCCAAAATCTGTTTGCTGCATGGGTTCTTGGTGATTTAAAAAGCAATTCTTATGAAATATTCCTTTTGTGAAAACATGATTCCATGTGGGGTTAGCTTAGATGGGCTTTTTGCTTGGCATGGGCCAGTTTGGTCGAAAGATCTGTCTTCATGCTTTAGGTTCTATGATTCTATGAATAAATGCCTTATTACAAGGTTTATAAGTACTATCTGGCTTGAACCGCAAATCTCCTACACAGGAGAGAGCTCCTCTCGCCATAGGTAGAGAGTATATATATATATATATATATATATATATATATATATATATGTATAGTTTAAACATTTGAATTCTAGCTTGTTTCAAAGTGCTTTGTTTCAATCGGGACTGACTTAAGATTTTACTGATATCCCTCAGGAAGCCTGTAGTTTACAAATCCAGCATTGTCATAGGAAGTGTGCATGTCTTCACTGTGGGCGGCACAATGACTAGCACTGCTGCCTCACAGCGCCAGGTACCTGGGTTCGATTCAGGCCTTGGGTGACTGTCTGTATGGAGTTTGTATGTTTTTCCCGTGTCTGCGTGGGTTTCTTCTGGGTGTGCCAGTTTCCTCCCACAGTCCAAAGATGTGCACGTTAAGTGCATTGGCGACGCTAAATTGCCCCTTAGTGACCAAAGATGCGCAGTTTAGGTCGATTGGCCAATTGCGGGGTTATAGGGATAGGGCAGGGTGTGTGCCTCGGTAGTGTTCTTTCGGAGGGTTGGTGCAGACTCGATGGGCCAAATGGCTTCCTTTTGCACTGTAGGGATTCAGTGGATTCTATGAGTGATTTATGGTCGGTAACTATCACAACATTCTTGTTTTGCTGTTGTTGCTCTTATTTGTCTTTTAAAGAAGGCATCCTTTCCAAGTTAATCTGTTCGTAGTAAGACCAGTTATATAATGTGTAAAACAAAAGTATCAATGCCATCTTGGAAACAATGCCCCCTTCTGCACTCTCCCTCCAAATAGACTGACTCATCTCAGTTTACTGGGGATCATTCAGTTTCATCTGCAACTTTGAAAAAAAGTACTTAGAAAAAACCCCAATTCATATGGAAATGGATGCAGGGAATAATTTCAGCTAATTTTTTTAACTGTACTAGGATACAGCCTTCAGGTGTACGTTAATGATTATGTTATTTCAATACCGTCCAGGATGAGTGTTTTGAATGACACTGAGCATGAAATGATTCAATTGATCCTAAAATGTAAGACTGATACTTTACAGAGACTTTTCAACTGCCTGTACTATGGAGTAAATGCGACCAGTGCAACTAATGCCACTTGAAAATACAGAACTCTGAAGTCGTTGAAAAGACATGGAATATTAAATTGATCTTCAAATGTTCATTGATCGTCTAAACAAGCTCACAAGCTGCACAATTTCATGCTGGTACTGGTTTCAAAAATTATTTCGCTGTTATTCTGGACGGCATAGAAATGGTCTTTTAAAAGCTGATGATAAATTGAGTTACAAGTAGAAAAAGGCACATTTAATGATGCATTAAAAAAAACCTGCTGTCAGTTCCTTGTGGCTTGCTGCTGTGCCTGTGCAGCAGGCAGGAGCATGACCTCCCAGAGCTCCACCAGGTTAAGCAGTCTGATTGAGCACTGCTGCTAATTAAGAGCTCTTGCTGTTTGGCAGGACCACCAGAGAACCTTCTGCACTTGTTCATGATGACTGCGTGTCCTTTAAAATTAACTCTTGATGCATGCAGGCAGGAGGCCCAGCTGGTTCTGTGATTCCTCTTACCACAATGATGAAGTTTAATAAGAAAACCAGTTCCTAGCACCATCGCCCACAACATCCACACAAAACGAAAAGGTCTCCTGCACAAGAACAAAATTGATACACCATGCCGCAATACAGCGTCAATGGGATTGGTCTGGGATGAACAAAAGAAGAGCCCCTAACATTAAGTGGCTAAAGTGAAAAAGCAATTAAGTGGTGAGAATGACAAAACTGCCTTCAAACTGTTGCTAATTTGTAGGAATGATTGATTTATTCTAGTTATGCTGATGTCAGAAGGATGATTGCTGACTTGGTTTTCCTCACTAATGTTCTCCTGTCCTCCCTCTGCACTGCTAATTCATGTGGGGGTACAATTCTATACTTGTTGGCTGCTCCTCAAGCATCCATCCTTCATGTGGGAGCCTAGACAGAAATTGCTGATGGCTATTTGCATGTGCATGCATACAACAACTTGTATTTATATTTGTGTAGACAAACACCTCAAATTAGCATCAGCAGGCTGATCCACAGCAAGCGGTTGCGAAATTCAAGCAATACGTATGTGGGAAATAGGGAAAATGAGAAATGGTGGCCCACAGTATTAAATACACTTTGCTCCCACCACCTCAAGAATTCCTGAATTTTAAGTGGAAAACAATGATATAGGTCTGAAAGTAAGGAAGGCTTCCTTCGATGAGGAAACCAGAGAAAAATAATACAGAAAACATTTGGGCATTTTATAGTTTATGGAATGCGCAGTTTATGCAAAAGACTGATTGTCATTGGGCAGCAGTAGGGCTTGATTTATATTTTCCTGCATGCTTGCCAATACCCACAGCAAAGTGGAGGTCAGTATCTTAGTTTGTGTTTAAGGGAAAGGTAAAATACATGAGAAAATACTGGACTAGTTTAAGACTGGGCTTATTATTGCTGCAGCGATTCCACATTGGAGATTCAACCAAACAGTAATGCATAACACTCCACTTTCATTGCAGTGTTAATAATAGTAATAATCTTTATTGTCACAAGTAAGCTTACATTAACACTGCATTGAAGTTACTGTGAAAAGCCCTAGTCGCCACATTCCGGTGCCTGTTCGGGTACACAGAGGGAGAATTCAGAGTGTCCAATTCACTGAACAGCACGTCTTTTGGTACTTGTGGGAAGAAACCAAAGCGCCCGGAGGAAACCCACACAGGCACAGAGAACATGCAGATTCCGCACAGACGGTGACCCAAGCGGGAATCGAACCTGGGACCCTGGCGCTGTGAAGCAACAGTGCTACCCACTGTGCTACCATGCTGCCATTAATGTATGCCTAATTGTGACACTAATAAAAATTATTATTATTACATTAAATGACTGCAATTGGACAACAACTTGCAGGCAGATATTCACTTGGAACCAAAGGAGGAGACATTAGAACATGTAACCAAACACTTGACTCGATTTTAAGCAAAAAGAGATTTTGGCGGGAATCTCATAACCTATGCCCTAGGTGACTGAAGGCATGGCCATCAATGAAGTGCTGAATTAAACGGAATGCACAAGAGGCCAAAGCTGAAGGAACACCGAGTCCTCCAATGTTTGTAGGACTGGAGGAGGTTACTGGAGAGTATTGTCCTTTAAAATAAATGCAAAACAATCGTAACTTTTTTTTGCCTGTAATGCAGGTTCTAATTACATTTACTTGCAGTCCTATCCTGAGACTGTCTTGTACAGCTAACCGTCTGGAAAAAAAGGACACCAGCACTTTAGTCAATGTGGAGAATGGGATCTGAAATGAGTCACTTTAAGTGCTTTTTCTCATCTTCCACTGCTGCACTGTTGTGACCCCAAAATCAATCCTATAAGGATTAACATGTAAAGCAGTATTGAATTAATTTTAGAATGTGAATATGAGATCAGCTTTAGACCATACAAAACATCCACCTCTTAAATACACTAATGCTCTTAGGCGTTCAATGAGAAGCTGTCAATAAAAGGGTTTTCTGATTTGAACTGTGGTGCAATCTATCAGGCCAGTCAAAGCTTGCTTCTGCTTAGCATGACTAATGCATTCCTCTAGAAGTTAATCCCATGTCTAAAGCAGTTCCAGCAAGAAGTGCCCACACTGCAATAACGGTGGCACTGAAAAGTAATACAATTCTTCACAATGCCACCAAATGGCACGTAATTAGTTTTTAAGTGTCACTCATATCTATTCCATTTCATTAATGTGCAAGGAAGATCGAAGCATTGATCACGCTCGATCAACTCCGCTGGGTGGGCCAAGTCGTCTGCATGCCTGACATGAGACTCCTGAAACAAGCGCTCTACTCGTAACTTCGACGTGGCAAGTGATCCTCAGGAGGGCAGGGAAATACTTCAAGGACACTCTCAAAGCCTCATTGAAAAATACAACATCCTGACCGACAACTGGGAATCCCCGGCCCAAGACTACCCGAAGTGGAGGATAATCATCCGGGAAGGAGGTGAACACCTCAGGTTTCATCACAGAGAGCAAGTTGAAGCTAAGTGTCGATAGTTAAAGGTGTGTGTGGTAACCCGGGTATCTCCAGCCATCAGCTGCCCCACCTGTGACAGAGAGTGTAGGTCACACATTGGACTCCTCAATCACCTGAGAACTCATTTTCAGTGTGGAAGCAAGTCATCTCCGAAGCTAATGGACTGCCTAAGAAGAAGAAAGGAAGATCTAGAGTGAGTTCCATTAGCTACACTTAATCACTCCTAAGTGCTAATAATCTGACCAGGTAGATGCTTGGATGAGCTCCATGTGTTTGGAGGCTTCTGTTTTACTACTATTTACTTGTCTGCATCAGTTCTAGCACTTGTTGTCATTTTAAGAAAGAAAACCATGATTATTCATTCTGTGAAACCTGGTCCCTTCACAGACCATTTACTCAGGCATTTAATTTCGAGACAGAAAAAGAAACATTCCCTATTCATAGAATCCCTGCAGTGCAAAGCAGGCCATTTGGCCCATTGATTCTGCACCAACCCTACCAAAAGCACCCTACCTGTGCACACTTCCCACCCTATCCTCGTAACCACACCTAATCTCGACATCTTTGGACACAAAGGGCCAATTTAGCATGGTCAATCCACCTAACCTGCAGTTCTTTGGACTGTGGGAGGAAACCGGAGCACCCAGAGGAAACCCATATAGACATGGGAAAACAGTGCAGGGGAGAAAGTGCAAACTCCAGACAGAGAGTCATCCAAGGCTGGAATCGAACACGAGTCCCTGATGCTGTAAGGCAGCAGTGCTAACTACTGTGTCGCCCCAAAGCTCCAGAATAGTAATTAAACTTTGTATTATTCTGAAGAGTGATATTCAATTCAAAACTCTTGATTCTTTCTCCACAAATGCTGTCAGACTTGCTGAGTTTTTCCAGCATTTTCTATTTGTATCTCATTTATAATATTCAGAACTGCGATGCTGTCCACCAAAGAATACTTCTTTCGGCAAAGAAGCTATTGAGTTACATGGAGCATTTGATGACCTCAAACCATTTCCACCCTCATAATCATGTATCTTATTTCCAGCACAATATTTATCCAGTTCATTTAAAATGAATTAATTATCTTTATCAACATAACTGAATTAATTTTTCTAATGAATTTTGTGTTGGTGAGCAGAACATTTGCCATGATGCATGTGACTCAATTCAAAGTTGAGTTCCAATTTAACAATTTTGTCCATTTTTCTCCCCAGTCATCTTTTTAACTTTGAGCAAAATTGCTAATGAATGCTGAATTAGGGATACTTTTGTGCTGTGATTACTAGATTGAGAGGTCTTAAAACTCATTTCACATATGACGCTTTTACAGTCAGGATATAATGGTAACTTCATTCAGTAAACAGAAACAACTTGCATCCCATGAGTCTGGGCTAGATTTTAAACCAACAGATGAAGGCCATTTTATATTTTAAATTCATATATAAAAATCTGGTAAATTGTTAATTTGAAGTCAATTTGAATTAAATTGCTGGCATTAACCTGGTGACATTGGATAATCATTTGTGCTAATAAGTGGCTTTAAAAATAATGGCTCTTGCATTGCATTCTTATTATTATTGCATTCTCATTATACAATTGTTTAAAGCTTTAATATTCTTGTAGCAGCAAGTATTGTGATGTTTTGGAGAAACAACCCACGTACATCAAGAAGAGATGCTTTTTTTTTTAGCAAACAATTTTATTGAGGTATTTTTTGGCATTGTAAACAGTTACAGATAACCGAAATGTGCAACCATCAATATAAAACCAATACTTCAATCAAACCCTACTGCACATGCCCGCTCCTCTCCCCTAGACACTACCCACCTATTCATCCCTCCGACTCTACTCTAATATCCCCCCCCCCAGCCGCTGACGTTCACTCTCCCGCGAAGAAGTCGATGAATGGTTGCCACCTTCGGCCGAACCCCAGTACAGACCCCCTCAAGGCGAACTTAATTTTTTTCATACCCAGAAAACTTGACATGTCCGAAAGCCATAGTTCGGTCTTCGGGGGTTTTAAGTCCCTCCATGCCAACAGTATTCGCCGCCGGGCTATTAGGGAAGCAAAGGCCAGAACATCTGCCTCTTTCTCCCCCTGGACTCCCGGGTCTTCCAAAACCCCGAAAATTGCCACCCCTGGACTCATCACCACCCTTGTTTTCACAAGATATCCGAGACTCTACCCTCTCCTCCTCCTCCTCCTCTAGAGACTATTCTGTCCTGGATCCCTATTGGCGGGAGGCGTGCGAAGGATGGGACCTGTCTGCGTACAAAGTCCCGCATCTGTAAGTACCTAAAGTCATTTCCCCTTGCCAGCCCAAATTTCTCCTCCAAGCCCCTCAAACTCGCAAGGTTCCCCTCCAGGAACATATCGCCCACCCTCCCCACCCCTGCCCGCCGCCATGTTCAAAACCCTCCATCCATGTTCCCGGGGGTGACTCGATGGTTATCACATATTGGAGCCCAGACAGACGCCCCCACTACCGGGCTGGTGGTGGAGTACCTGGCCAGCGACAGCGGTAGGGGAGCTGTGACCAGGGCTGCCAAACTGGTGCCCCTGCACGAAGCCGCTTCCACTCGCTCCCAGATAGACCCCGTACCCACTATCCACTTCCTTATCATGGCTATGTTAGCCGCCCAGTAGTAGTTGATCAGACTCGGCAATGCCAGTCCCCCCTCGCTGCGGCTCCTTTCAAGCATCGCCTTCTTCACCCGCGGGGATTTTCCCGCCCAGACAAAGCTCATGATGATTTTGCCAGTCCTTCTGAAGAAGGACTGTGGGATAAAGATCGGGAGGCACTGGAAGATGAACAGAAATCTAGGGAGGATTGTCATCTTTACAGTCTGCACCCTCCCCGCCAGTGACAGCGGGAGTGCATCCCATCTCCGAAACTCCCTCTTCATTTGTTCCACCACCCTAGTCAAATTTAACTTATGTAACCTGCCCCAGTCTCGTGCCACCTGTATCCCCAAGTACCGGAAACTTTCCTCCACCAGCCTAAATGGCAGTTCCTTCAGTCTATTCTCCTGGTCCCTTGCCTGCACCACAAACATCTCACTCTTGGCCATAATTAATTTGTACCCTGAAAACCGGCCAAACTTCCTCAATGTTTCCAGTATATTTTCCATCCCGGCCAGTGGGTCCGACACGTACAGGAGCAGGTCGTCAGCATAGAGAGAGACCCTATGTTCCACCCCCACCATGTCATTCCCTTCCACCCCTTCGCAGCTCTCGAATGCCATCGCCAACGGCTCTATGGCCAGTGCGAACTGCAACGGGGAGAGTGGCACCCCTGTCTGGTCCCGCGATGTAGTCTGAAATAATCTGACATTATCCTGTTCCTCCTAACGCTAGCTTTTGGGGCCTGGTACAATAGTCTGACCCAATTAACCAGTCCCTCTCCGAACCCAAACCGTCCAAGCACCTCTCACAAATAGCCCCACTCCACCCGGTCGAAGGCCTTCTCAGCGTTCATTGCCACCACTATCTCCACCTCCTTGCCTGTCGGGGGCATCATGATCACATTAAGCAATCTTCACAAGTTAGCTGTCAGCTGCCTGCCTTTCACAAACCCTGTCTGATCGTCCCCAATCACCTCCGGTACGCAGTCCTCAATTCTAATCGCCAGGACCTTGGCCAGGAGCTTGGCATCCACATTGATCAGGGAGATTGGCCTGTATGACCCGCAGTCAGGATAGATTTCCCCAATAATGGTTCATGCCATTCTATCTGACAGGAATGCTGGTAAGTAGCAGAGCATGTTATCTCTACTAGCCTAACAAAGCTGAAATTGTGGCCAAGGCAGGGAGTCAAGTGATTACTGCTAGAGGCGCCAGTGCATTCACAATAAATTTTAAAAATTATTAATAATGCATTCATAGTGTGTTTTTAAGTCACTTTTTGACATAAAACAATTTTTTTCTTTCACTGTGTACAAGATCTTAAAGATGTGCTCCATGCACTGAAAACAATTTGTTTTGATTTAATAGTTGAAGGTTTTGGTTGATTTATTGTTGCCAGGTGTCAGAGGGAGGAGTGAAGCCATTAATTTGAATACAATCATAATTGTTCAAATATGTGTTTGGCACCTGTTTCTAATGGATAGTTATTCAAATATGTTTGGTGCCATTGTTTCTTGAAAAATTATTTCTCAGCCTGGTCGGTGCAAATTGGAGAGTCTGTCTGCGGTCTTGGAAGGTAGTCAGATCTGATAGCTGGCCGGTGGGCAGAAAACTGACACGTAGGAATATTTCATAGTTCAGTGCAGGAGTCATGGCTATTTATTATTTTCTGCTTCGAAATAGTCAAGTCGAATTGCTATCACAAAAATCTGTATTGTGTCAGTGCTGCTATTCACTTATTCTTTTATTGTTTAATAAACCTACTTGTCAGAATGAGAAGAGTGATGTGGGGGCCCATACTAACTACAGTGGGATGGAGTTTTCACTGTGGGCAAAATCAGTGATCTTGGAGCAAATTACACTTGCTCTGAGTTTTCTCTCCTCGAGTGTCTGCTCAACCTCATTTGCATATTTCTGAGCGCAAAAACCTGCAATGAACCAGTGCAATCGGATGTTTAAAACGTAATTTTAAAATATATTTTTGATTTAAATGTTTTACTGATATGTGGTGCAGTTTGATTAATACAGCTGAAAATGGGATTAACACCAATAAAATGCATTTTTAACACAATTCTAATGCAGCACCTGTTAAAGCTTGATTATAAATTACTGCCAATGACTTTTAAAAACTATACAGAACCATTTATTAGTTTTATCAGAGTACCGTGGCCAGTTTCTTATTAAACTAAGGCAAAAAATTATATTAAAAAACTTTTTGAATGTTCCTGTTCATGTCCTCGTAACCACACGAAGAATCTTAATTTTTAGAGCCTCCACAAAGACCGACAAGAGAGTGCTGTTATTGGAAACTTCCAGCGCTGCTTAATTCATCCTGGGGGCATTGGTGGGGCCCACTTCTAGAGCAATGCTTTTTAAACTAGCGTAAAAGACCATTAAACTCAAAGTGGTGATTGCAACTTTTGCTTAAAATTACATTGTTTGCTCTGATTAGGATTTTGGGTGAATTGTGCTGAAGTACAACTGAGTGAAAACTCCAGGCCACAGTAAGCCACAACAAAGGGAAATAACTGTCCTATCATTGGTGATATATTACAAGTGAAATCACCCTTTGGGAGCTAAAGATTAAGGGCTCACCTAAAAGAGTGGTTGGTGATGCTGAACTGCATGTGTCATCCCCCCCCCCCCCGCATATCTAATATAGACATTCATGAAGATGATTTGATGGATAAAATATTATGAAATTAATGAAAATATGTAAATTGGCATTCCCTTGCTCTTAAAAACATTGTTTAGATCGAATAAAAGTCTTTACCTAGTGTGTGTGTCACAATTCAAATGTCGCACTCAGCGCTATATCTTAAACATTTTTCTTAATAAAGGGGAATTCCAGTCAACCTGCAGCCTGAAATTTACAATAGTTACAAATTCCTCACATTGACCCCAGACATTTGTAAGTGCTGCAATTACTTGAATTTGCTTTCATTGCCTCAGGGATTACTTGAGCAACTGGTCTAAAGACATAGGCCAGGTTAGCAGATATAGATGGAGAATTTCTCTGCAAAAGTATGGGCGATAAGCTAATTTTATTTGGATAGTTGTCTTTAAACACTTAATGCAATGTTGCTCAATGCACAAAAGGCTTAATTGTTGGGACTCATTCTATAGGTTCATTAAAGTTTAGCCAACTGTAATAAATAAATATGCTAATGAATAAATATGCATTTGAACTTTGAAAGTTCATTTGCACCAGGAATAAGGATAATGGGAAGAAATATTGGAGATGGTGTGTAACAGCCGATCTGCTGCTACTAGTTTTCCACACACAGCCAATTGAAAATTGCCCTCACTGTCTTGCGTTTCTACCTTAGTTGATCACTTAAAAATATAGCCAGGGAATTAAAAAATTAGAAACAAATCATTCATCGTGATGCAGAGTTCTCTGAAACAATATTTGACTTTCTGGCCATGTAAACCATCAGTCAGTACAAAGCTGTACTCACTGACATCTATTTGAGAACAATTGTAACGGCCTAATCTGAACTTTTCATGCCTGACTTATGAAATGGACTGTGAATGAGATTTGCCTTAATTGACAATTAAAGAATATCAATGATTATCCGATTACTGAGTTAAGCTAATTATAATTGAGGAACTGTGTGACATTTTGTGCTGTGCAAGAGCATTGATATGTCAGGCAGCGAAAAGATGCTGTACCTCATTTTATATTCACAATAGAAGAGCACATTTTTTTGAAGGATGAACAGAATAATAATAAATGATACGTAGAGAACAGTTTCCTTTTTGAAATAAAGGAGTCACATATAAGTTACATTGCACAAATTTTATAAAGAAAGGCTTGGGGTAGACTTACAGTGATGGCATGTCCAGAGAAGCAGTGTGGAAAAAGGAGTTCTTTTCTGTTGTTGACAAAAGAATGCTCTTTATCACCAGCAACCTTGAATATTACGGTATGATAAATATGCAGCCATAAATCATAGGGGGGAGCGTTGATGTTTGTGGAGGATACAATGCATGCATAACAACAGTCACTGCACATGAACAAATTAATCATGAAGCTCTTTTGCATCTTTAAACCCAATACAGTGCCATATCAATTTCAGAATTTAATATCATCAGCCAACAACTTATAGAACATAGAATTCTTACAGTGCAGAAGGAGGCGCTTTGGCTCATTGTGTCTGCACCGACCCTCTGAAAGAGCACTCTACCTAGGCCCACTCCCCCATCCTATACCTGTAACCCCACCTAACCGTTGGACTCTAAGGGAAAAATTAGCATGACCAATCCACCTAACCTGCACATCTTTGGACCATTATATGGCACCATTGACAGGTTAATAAAAGCAACATATGGCAGAAGCCACATGAGGTGATATTTAGACGGATGACCAAAGCAAGAAAGTGAGGTAGAGGGGATAAGATGTGTGAGGAGGGAATTCCAAAGCCTGGGACCAAGGCAACTGAAGGCACGATGATGGAGCTATCAAAATTGAGGATGTGCAAGAGACCAGAATGAGAGGGGAGGGGGAAAGATATCTTGGAGAATTGTGGGATGGTGGGTATTGCAGAGACATGGAGCGATTTGAAAGTAAGGATTGCAATTTTAACACCAAGATGTTGCTTAATATTTTCATATTTGTCTCATCTTCCAAAATTAAAACTCCTTGGCCTACTTATTACTGACATTGATAAATGAATTATTGATTATATAAGTTAGGTATTTCTTTAATGGGCAGCACGGTGACATAGTGGTTAGCATTGTTGCTTCACAGCTCCAGGGTCCCAGGTTCGATTCCCGGCTTGGGTCACTGTATGTGCGGAGTCTGCTCGTTCCCCCCATGTCTGCGAGCGTTTCCTCCGGTTTCCTCCCACAGTCCAAAGATGTGCAGGTTAGGTGGATTGGCCATGTTAAATTGCCCTTCATGTCCAAAAAGGTTAGGTGGGGTTACTGGGTTACGGGGATATGGTGGAGCTCTGGGCTTAGGTGGGGTGCTCTTTCCAAGGGCCGGTGCAGACTCAATGGGGCAAATGGCCTCCTTCTGCACTGTAAATTCTATGATTAACTGGGAGCCACTGTAGATCAGTGAGTACAGTAGTGATGGGTGAATCTGACTTGGTCGGAGTTTAGACACAGGCAGCAGAGTTTTAGATGACCTCAAGTTACAGAAGATAGAATGTTGAAGACCATGCAGGGGTTTGTTTGAATGGTTATGTATTTAGATAAGAAAGGGATAAGCAAGAGTTTCAGCAGTATATGAATTGAGAGTGTGATGACTGATGATGTCATGGAGGTACAAATCGGTGGTCTTAGTGATGGTGCAAACACTTGGGAGGAAGTTCATGTCAGGACAAATATGACACAAACATTCTGTTGCTAGGAAACGAGATGGAATCAATGGCTATAGCACAGGTTTTGGAGCGGTGTTTGTCAACAATGGCATCGGTCTTCCTAATATTTAATTGGAGGAAATTTCTGCTCATCCAGTATTGGAGGTTGGCAAAGCAGTCTGATGATTTAGCAATAGTGAAGTAGTCGGGAGAGATGGTGGCAAGGTACTGATGGTGTCATCAGTGTACTTGTGAGAATTGATGCTCTGATTTTGGATGATGTCATTGAGAGGTAGCATTTAGATGAAAAATAGGTGCAGAACAAGAATGGATCCTTGGGGACACCAGCGATAAAGTTGCGGGAACAGGAAGAGAAGCTATTGGAAGTGATACTCTGGATATGATTAGATAGACAAGAATGGCACCTGGTGAGAGCAATCCCACCCATCTGGTCAACAGTGGAGAGGTATTGGAGGAGGACAGTGTTGTCAACCATGTTGAAGACTACGAAAGGGCAAGGAGGAAAGGTTTGCCTTTGTCACAGTCACACAAGATGTCATTATGACTTCAACTCAAGTTGCTTCAGTACTATGGCAGGGCAAAAGCTGATTGGAGTGCGGAGTTTTGGGAAAGGTGGGCATTCATCGTGAGAGGTGACAATACGTTTTAGGACTTCGGATAGGAAAGGGAGGTTGGAGAGTGGGGACAAGAGTTGGTTCTTTTGAGAAGAGAAAGGGATAGCACCTGAAGAGAGAACCATTAACAATGTTGGCTAACATGAAGGAAGATTGGATGGTCAATTCGTGAGAATAGGGGCGAGGGAGTAGGAGATGGATCAAAATAGGTTCAGAGGGTTGAGGGGAGATAGAGAAGCCATAGAAAGATACAAGTTAAGGAGTAGGGCAGAGGGAAGTGTTAGAGGAAGTTTAGTCCAGTGGGCTAGTGGAAGGGAAGGAAGTAGCAGAGGCAGCTGATACGATAGTCAAGATGTTAGTGACAAAAAATCTATGGGCTCCTTGCATTTATGTTTGGAGGTGAGGGTAGATGGTAGCTTGGACAACATCGCACTCCTTCGCTGCATTAGACTCTATAGCTGTAAAATTAGACTGGAGCCTTGAAATTCAGTATTTGCTTTCTGTTTTTCCAGTAGATGCATTATGGTATAATCTTTTGTTTTAATAGAAAATGTTTTTTGCTAACAATGAGTTCCTATGCTTGATAATAGGTATTGAGCTTGCAAATGAGAGGGCTTATTGTCATGCCAGTTCTTTGAAGAGATAACAAATAGGTTAGACCAAGGAGAGCCAACGGATGTTATCTATCTTGACTTCCAAAAGGCCTTTGATAAGGTGTCTCACGGGAGACTGCTGAGTAAAGTAAGGGCCCATGGTATTCGAGGCAAGGTACTAACATGGATTGACGATTGGCTGTCAGGCAGAAGGCAGAGAGTTGGGATAAAAGATTCTTTTTCGGAATGGCAACCGGTGACGAGTGGTGTCCCGCAGGGTTCAGTGTTGGGACCACAGCTGTTCTCCTTATATATTAACGATCTAGATAACGGGACTGAGGGCATTGTGGCTAAGTTTGCCGATGATACGAAGATAGGTGGAGGGGCAGGTAGTATGGAGGAGGTGGGGAGGCTTCAGAAAGATTTAGACAGTTTAGGAGAGTGGTCCAAGAAATGGCTGATGAAATTTAACGTGGGCAAGTGCGAGGTCTTGCACTTTGGAAAAAAGAATAGAGGCGTGGACTATTTTCTAAACGGTGACAAAATTCATAATGCTGAAGTGCAAAGGGACTTGGGAGTCCTAGTCCAGGATTCTCTAAAGGTAAACTTGCAGGTTGAGTCCGTAATTAAGAAAGCAAATGCAATGCTGTCATTCATCTCAAGAGGCTTGGAATATAAAAGCCGGGATGTACTTCTGAAGCTTTATAAAGCATTAGTTAGGCCCCATTTAGAATACTGTGAGCAATTTTGGGCCCCACACCTCAGGAAGGACATACTGGCACTGGAGCGGGTCCAGCGGAGATTCACACGGATGATCCCAGGAATGGTAGGCCTAACATACGATGAACGTCTGAAGATCCTGGGATTATATTCATTGGAGTTTAGGAGCTTGAGGGGAGATCTAATAGAAACTTACAAGATAATGAATGGCTTAGATAGGGTGGATGTAGGTAAATTGTTTCCATTAGCAGGGGAGACTAGGACCCGGGGGCACAGCCTTAGAATAAAAGGGAGTCACTTTAGAACAGAGATGAGGAGAAATTTCTTCAGCCAAAGAGTGGTGGGTATGTGAAATTCATTGCCACAGAGGGCGGTGGAGGCCGGGACGTTGAGTGTCTTTAAGACAGAAGTTGATAAATTCTTGATTTCTCGAGGAATTAAAGGCTATGGAGAGAGAGCGGGTAAATGGAGTTGAAATCAGCCATGATTGAATGGTGGAGTGGACTCGATGGGCCGAATGGCCTTACTTCCACTCCTATGTCTTATGGTCTTATGTCATGATTTCACATTTATTACCCTGTAATGTGCCACTAACAAATGAAGCAATGTTTTTGGCCAGAATTGATTTGGTAAATGTTTTGAAATTGAAATGATCTTTAAAAGTAGCACATGTAACAGTCATCTTGTTAATTATTGATTTGGCAAAATGTAACAATAATCTCAAAAGATTTTCACCTACTGTGGGTTCAAATTGTTAGATACCTTTCTAGTTACAGTGAGTTTCCAATTATCTGTTCTCTGTTTCAGTTGACCTCCTTTCCAATAATTCACAGGTTGATGCTTCAGTTGCCAGAGGAAGTAGGGTTAATTGCCATTGCAATTCGACAAACACAAGGCAAAGGTCAGTAATTTTCCATTCCTCCTCCTTCTTAACCTTCAAAAATAATTCTTCCTTCTAAAGTAATACAGGAGCTGAAGCCTCAGTATAGTTTAACCAGGATATTTCTTGGAGCAGAGAAGGTTAAGGGAAGAGTTAATAGAGGTATTCAAAATTCTGAAGAGTTTTGACAGAGAAAGTAAGTAGAAACTTTTTCTACTGGAAAGACAGTCAGTAACCAGAGGACATAAATTTAATGTAATTGGTGAATGGATCCTAAGCGTAACAATTTTGTTTTAATGAAGCAAGTGCTATGATCTGGAATGTACTGCCTGAAATAGTATTGAAGTCGGCTCAATAATAACTTTCAAAAGGGTGTTGAATATATACTTGAAAAGAGAATATCTGGAGGGCGATAGAGAAGGAATGGAGGAGTGGAACTGATAATGTGTGTATGATTGGTAATAGAAAATCTTCAAATAGTTTTAATTTATTTGTAGCACAGTTGCAGCATTTGGTTCAATACCTGATACCTGCTTTCACAAACACATACACACACACATGTTTACGGAAATTACATTGGAAATGAAGTATAACAGAATAACCTGGAAATAAAGTATAACAGAATAACCTATGTGACACAATTCCTAATTCAGTGCATATGCTTGTATGAAGTTAAAAAAGTTTTTGCTTACATTTTTATGTCGAACTGAGGAGACCAGACAATCTTCTGAAAGACTGCTCCTTCGACTGTGCAGCATTGCCATAGCACCGCACTAAAGTATCAGCCTAGATTTTGCGCTCAAGTATTTGGGGTTGGGCGTGAACATACAACCTTCTAGTTCTGAGGCAAGTGTGTTACCAGAAAGGCCAAGATTGACGTACAGGATGCTTATAACTGGAAGAGAGAAAAGTTTCCTTCTGTTTTTAGGAATAGATGTAAACCCAGGTCTCCGAAGTGAAGGGACAATTGTGAATGTGTTATTTTTATTATTGTGTCTTTTAAAGTCCTTGATTTATCTATTTTTATTCTGATTTGAGATTTATTTTCAGGTCGTGGGGGAAATACATGGCTTAGCCCTATAGGCTGTGCTATGTTTACTTTACTCGTTAGGATTTCAATCCACTCTCAGCTTGGACAGAACATTTCATTCGTACAGCACCTCGTGGCTCTGGCTGCAGTGGAGTCTGTAGTATCCATGTCAGGATATGAGGTCTGTCGACTGTTTTTTTTTTCCAAATATAGAGATTTCATGTTTGTTTATTTAACTCTGCGATCTCTTATGCTGTTTTAATTGCAAGTCAAAACCAAGTGCAGTATTGAGGTCAAGAAAGGCTGGAGGGAAGGGGGTAATTGATTGGGGAAAAAAGGTAGGGAAAGAGGCTAATGGATGACGAAGGAAGGATGGGGAGAGATGGAAGAGAATAGGGTGGGAGAAGTAGATGGGGGAAAAGGGGAAGGAGGTAATGAAGTAAGAAGATGGACTAATTTGAGGACAGGAGAAATGGAAGAGAAGAGGAGAGCAGGAAACGAGAAAGGCAGAATGTTGGGATGCAGGTGAAGGCACGAAAGGGATGGAACGAAAGAAAGATTGAGGAGTGGGAAAGATGCAAGGGAGAATGTGGATAAAGGTATGTGAAGGAGATGAGGATATGTAAAAGAGCATTAGCTGAAGGGAGTGGGTGGAGAAAAGTGAGAAGAGATTGGAAGAGAGAGGGTAAGAGATGGGAATATGGAAAGCATGGGAGAGGAGCAACAAACCTGGGGCTGTTTAGCACAGGGCTAAATCGCTGGCTTTGAAAGCAGACCAAGGCAGGCAGCAGCACGGTTCGATTCCCGTAACAGCCTCCCCGAACAGGCGCCGGAATGTGGCGACTAGGGGCTTTTCACAGTAACTTCATTTGAAGCCTACTTGTGACAATAAGCGATTTTCATTTCATTTCATTTCAAGAGCTCGGAATAAATCCACCTCCCCATCCCCTCCCCAGTCATAGCCCTAGTGAGCGGGAGTCTGGAATTCCAGCCTCTAAATACTGTAATGTACTTGCCACTTCACTGCCATCAAATGCAATTTCTGCCTGCCCTACTGGTAGATGATTATAAGTCACCTGTTCACATAAGGGTCAAGCAAGAAACTGAGATCTGTTGAATCCATCACTTGGTATGGATAAGAGAAGATTATTTGTGTAAGAACTTGTTCTATTGCTAAAGAGATTTTAAAACTGGGACTCATGAACTCAATCAATGCTCCGCTTCTGCTTCCATTCTCGTAGCAGAATAACCATTTAATTTCCTAAACGGCTCTTCAAGCTGGCCTTTTCATATTTGGAAGAAAATATTGGTAACATCATAGATTCAATTCTTACTAATTTGATGAAGTTGATGTTTGTTCAAAACATTGAGGTTGTTTCGAGAAAGTTTCTTGTGACTGGTAATTCTGGATTTATGAACAATGCTTCAGAGACTACACCAGCATGTCACAAGATGCAAAGGAGAACTCCCACTTTACAAAACAGATCAGGTAGCCTTGAGCTCACGAGTCACTTACTGTTGCAGTACCATTAAAATGTCATGACTGCCCATTGATTTTGGGATTTAATGAAGAACGACTTTTTTTTAGTGCAACTTGTATGGATTTCCAGACTGGAAACTGTGGTTTAAATGTTTTAACCATCTTTTGGATCCCCACTACTTAATTTTGCCCAACAGGTGCTTTTCTAGTGTTTCGTTTTCTGCTGTCCAGAGAGAACAATGTTTGTAGATCACTCTTCTCAATGTTTGCATTTATATTGGGTGCAAGTTGATTTTTTTCCACTGTGCAATGTGGACATCCAATTGTTCTATTTAGAGATGTAGAAGAGTTGGCTACCTGTATTAACTTAACTGAAAATGAGGCAGCACGGTGGCACAGTGGTTAGCACTGCTGTCCACAGCGCTGAGGACCTGGGTTCGCGGTCACTGTCTGTGTGCAGATTGCACATTCTCCCCGTGTCTGCGTGTGTTTCACCCCCAAAACCCAAAGATGTGCAGGTTAGGTGGATTGGCCACGCTAAATTGCCGCTTAATTGGGAAAGTTAATTGGGTACTCTAAATTTAATTTTTTTTTTAAATTAACTGAAAATGGCCCAATTACTCTGGCATTTCCATTAATCTACTTTTTGAAGACATGTCAGGAAGTCGGTGCTCTTGAGTGCAGAGGAGTGCAGATATGGTTCTCTGGTCAACTGCAGTGCTACTGTACAGAGTGCTTGAAGAGGTTACCAGAACCTGTACACCTAATTCTTCTATAGCAGTGGCTAGTCGGCAATGATTTTCTGCAGGTCTTACCCTTGGACGTTTGACCCAAATATGTAATTGATGAATAGCTTTTTAAAAATATATTTTTTATTCTCCTTTTTCACATTTTTCCCCAAATTTACACCCACCAACAACAAACAATAATCAGTAACAAATATGTCAATCCACATAACAATAACAACGATCCCATCCTCCCACCAAACCCCAAACATTAGCCCGCATGTTCACATAAACAAATGACAAAAAGGAATCACCCATAGTCACCATCACCCCCCCCCCCAACTAATGTTCGATGTTATCCAGTTCTTGAAAGTGCATGATGAATAATGCCCATGAATTGTAGAACCCCTCCATCCTTCCCGTCAGTTCAAACTTAACCTTCTCAAGAGTCAAGAATTCCAACAAGTCCCCCCGCCACGCCAGGGCACAGGGTGAAGAGGTTGCTCTCCATCCCATCAGAATCCGCCTTCGGGCGATCAACGAGGCGAAGGCTACAACATCTGCCTCCGCACCTGTTTCCAACCCTGGCTGGTCCGACACCTCGAATATGGCTACCCGGGTCCAGTTTCACGTGCACCACTTTCAAAATTACCCTAAAAACCTCCTTCCAGTAATCCTCCAGCTTTGGACAGGACCAAAACATATGAACGTGATTAGCGGGGCCCCCCTCACAACGTTCACACACATCTTCTACTCCTTCAAAGAATCGGCTCATCCTCGTCCTCCTGAGGTGTGCTCTGTTTACCACCTTCAGCTGTATCAGACCCAAACTCGCGCACGAGGTGGAGGCATTCACTCTCCGGAGCACCTCACACCAGAACTCCTCATCCATATCCTCACCCAACTCTTCCTCCCACTTTGCTTTGTTCCCTTCCAGTGGTGCCTTCTCCTCTTCCAAAATAGCTCCGCATACTGCAGACACTACCCCCTTCATCCCCCTGTCGTCAGCACCTCCTCCAGCCATGTGGAGGTCGGCTCCACCGGGAAGCTCTATCTTCTTTCTGGCAAAATCTCGAACCTGCGTGTATCTAAACATTTCCCCCTGCTCCAGCCCATACTTCGCTTCCAGCTCCTTGAGCCCTGCAAGCCGACCCCGAAGAAACAAATCTTTTAGTGTCTTAATCTCCTTCTCCTACCATTTCTGAAAATTTCCATCCCACCTCCCTGGCTCAAATCTGTGGTTCCCCCGAAGTGTTGGCGAAACTGCCTCCAAATTTTCAACGAGGCTATTATTACCGGACTCCCTGAGTACTTCCCCGGGGCTATCGGGAGCGGCGCTGTTGCTAGTGCTTTTAATCCCGACCCCCTGCACAAACTCTCCTCCATTCTGACCCACTGGGAATCAACCCCTCTGACTCAGCTCCGCACCTTCTCCACATTTGCCGCCCAGTAGTAATACATCAGGTTTGGAAGACCCAAACTCCCTTCAATACGTTCAATACCCTTCTAACGTTTGAAAAGAGCTGCCTCCCTCTCACGAACCCCGTCTGATCTTCACCTATTAACTTCGGGAGGCACTCCTCCAGCCTACACAGCAGTACCTTCGCCAATACTTTTGCATCCACATTCAGAAGCGATATGGGCCTATACGACCCACACTCTGTCGGATCCTTATCTTTTTTTAGCAACAGGGAAATCGATGCTTGCCCCAAAGTTTGTGGCAACACCCCCTTTCCTATCGCCTCTTCAAACATCCCCACCATCAGGGGTGCCAGCATATCCTTGAATTTTTTTATAATATTCCACCGGAAACCCATCCGGCCCCGCCACCTTCCCCGACTGCATCCTCCCAATTGCATCCTTTAACTCCTGCTCCACGATCGCTCCTTCTAATGTAGCCCTGTGTAATTGATGAATAGCTAAATGCCACATTGACCGCAGCAGGTTCCACTGTCCATGTTAGTTAACAATTTTGCTTGGCATTAAACAGAGACAGAAACCCAGACAATCAACTCAAACCGAATCTTGAGACATTTCTTTGGACAAGTCACTTTCAATAATTAATTCACCTACATCATGCATCAGGTGAACCCAACTTCATTCCATTAAACTGGCATGAGGTGGATCCAACCAGCCATGAATGTGTTGGTTTGAATTCTACAGAAATTCTATTTTTTAAAGAGAAGGTCATGCATTCTTTATAAAGGTTTTGAAATATTTTAGTTCAGGTATATTTTGGCCCAGAATATTGTTGGAATTTGATATCTTGCCAATTACAGATGGCTTAGATGACCTTTTTTTAATTCTCTGTGTTTTGGCGTACATAAGCAATTCTTGATTGATATCGGAATGGTATGTGCCAACATATTTGGATTTAGTGATAATCTCTGTTTATAATAAACCATGAAATTCCTGACTTGTGCGATATCACAGTTCTAATATATATTCATTAATAATCAATGAGAAAAAAAACCTTAACAAAGAAAACAGTGACAGACAACTGGAAAGAAAAAGCAAGACATCCAGAGTTGTAGCAATTATTTAGCTACTTAGAAACAAATTGCTTCTTGCCTGTAGATGCAAATGAGTCACTCAAGCTTTAACAATAATATTTTTACCTATTGTGGGCAGAACAATAAACTGTACATGAAGTATTTTGCCAAAGTACTGCTAAAGATGACCTGATATCCATCGCAATAGCCTTCTATTGAAGGAATTGCAGCTGTGTTCTGGATGGATGGATATGAGGAAAAGAAGGAAAGCTATGTTATGAGGTTGAATAGTTAAATTGAGCATGTATTTTGCTGAAACGTTCGACACTGCTCAACTCTTTTTAATCTGCAATGAAATGCCTAATTCCTTTTATAAAAATATATTGTTTTCCCTTTTATTTCTCCTGTAATGAATTCTTCTGTTATTTCACTGTCCGTAGACCTTGCATTACAGACCTAATAATCCCTGAAGTACTATGACCCTCCATAGCAAAGAGAATTTGTAACTATCGCACCATATAACATCCCTCAGAAAGGTCTCCGAGTGCTTCACATCCATTGGGAAAATCTGTGACTGCAATGAAACGAAACAAACACTGCAACTTAAAAATTTGTCATTCTATTTTCAATGAAACGTAGGTCAAATGATCTCTGAATTCAGATGCTTAACTGAACTCTGATTGAAGGTTTCATCAGCACACAGATTAAATTATTCTTATGATTCACCAAGAGCAATCGATTAGGAATTTATTGAATTCCTTCTGCATTTCTTCTTGAATTGTTTCTTCTTTATTTATGCTAAGATATGAATAATAATGTCCTGTAATATGACCTTGCTTTTTTGTTCAGGATGTTGATCTGAGACTTAAATGGCCAAATGATATTTACTACAGTGATCTCATGAAGCTGGGTGGTGTCCTGGTTAATTCTACTTTGATGGGAGCAACTTTTCACGTACTTATTGGTATGTTTTAAATGCCTACATATTAATAGTTTCAAATTTATATCCAATAAAGTTAAAGGGGAAAAAAATAAAGTTTGCATGCTTCCAAAAAACAAATATCATTGTTAAGTCTTTATGTTAAAAATATTAAGTATTTTATTCATTTTAACGGTGCGACAAATGTTTTTGGTTCTTAATGAATTTGTATCATTAAGCTGCTAATTAATGTGGTAAGTTCCTACAGGACATAAGTGCATATAGGATATGTTTTTTTAGGATTCATACAAAACTAATGAGGACACTAAAGTTGGATAATTCCCTAGTTAGAATTGGGAACTGTTTCCCTCCCATCCTCGTTCCTCATCAGAGATCAGGGGCGGGATTCTCTGACCACCTGCCGGGTCGGAGTGAATCCCGCCCCGCCACTCCTAACGCTGGCGCTGTTTTGTTGGCGGGGGCGGGGATCACGTCTTGCTGCCCGGGGGCCGTTGGCAGTGGCCCCCCCCGGCGATTCTCCGGGCCCGGATGGGCCGAGTGGCCGCTCGTTTTCGGCCGGTACCGCCAGCGTGAATTACAGAAGATCTATACCTAGATCTGAGGGCAGCCTGCGAAGTTCTCGGGGGGGGGGGGGGGGGGGATCTGGCCCCGGGGGAAGCCCCCAAAGTGGCCTGGCCTGCGATCGGGGCCCACTGATCTGCGGGCGGGCCTGTGCCGTGGGGGAACTCTTTCTCTCCGCGCCGGCCTCTGTAAAGCTCCGCCATGGCCGGCGCAGAGAAGAAACACATTGCGCATGTGCAGGGATCACGCCAACGAATCTGCGCATGCGCCAGAACATGCTGGCGCTCCCACACATGCGCCAACTCGCGCCGGCCGGCGGTGGCCCTTCGGCGCCGGTTGGCGTGGCGCCAATCACTCCAGCGCCAGACGGATTCTGCAACTTCCGGGCGGCCAGACGCTGGAGTGGTTCACACCACTCTTTGGCGCCGGTACGGCCCGCCGGCCGATTGGAGAGAATCCCGGCCCAGACCTTTTTACACAGATGATTGTGCATGTATGGCAACATAAAATAAATGTTGTTGTGTATGATTTGTGAGTTCTTCATGATCTCTACCATCTCTCCCTAGCTACTGTTAGTTTGATTTTCAATCTCACTGTATTTTTAGGTCAAGTGTGCAATGTGTGTGTTGGTTTGATGTGTTAAGTTTTGTAATCTTTAGATTTGCCTTTTTAGCGAGGATGTGGCTAATGGTTTTGAGTTAATGGGTATTTTCTAGAGGAGCTGTAATGTTTAATCCCTGATCCACCTCACAGTTGGCAAAAAAAAAGAGATTACACTGCAGAATCACAATGTCAGATGTCATGTGTTTTGAGTCTGCTCCATCTGAAAGAGTGTTATAATGTGACCTAGCGCAGTGACTTGCTGTCACAGATCTATCTCCCTTACTAAAACACCGAGTGCTACATAGGTCAGTAAATACATAATTTACTGGTCAAAATTACTCTTTCTGAGCCTCTCAAACTCATGTATGTTTGACCAAATTCTTTCCTTAAATTTCTAAACCTTTGTCTGTCGGCTTCAGGCACTAGTTCATGTGCACCTAAGATGGATTTTTTCACCTCCTCATACGTCCCAGATACCAGATACCTCCTCTGGTAGTGATGCAAACACTTCACTAGCCCTGCCTATCAGCTTTGTTTGAATCGGTAATACCCACATGTCCTGTGGCCATTTCATTTGTTTAGCCACCTTCTCAAATGAAATGAAAAAGGCTTCCACCTCCTTCTTGTCAAACCTTGGCAATGCTTGGACATATTTAAATAGATCCCCACCAAGTCTTCGACTTTGACGTTCTTTCTCACTATCCTCATCACTATCATCCAACTGTACGTTTCCCTTTACGTCTGCCAATTTTAACTGACTGTCATGTTTCATGGCCATTTTCTGAAGTACAAGCTCTCTCTCTATCTTTTTCCCTGATCTGTATCTCCCTTTCTCTTTCTTTTTGTTCTGTCAGGGCTATTCTTTCCTTTCTCCTTTCTTTTCTCCTTTCTTTACTCTCCTTTCTTTTTCCTCTCTCTCTTTCTTTTTCCTCTCTATCTCTTTCTCTTTCTTTTGTCACCCTCTCTCTTGCTTTTTCCTCTTTCGTATTCAAGCTGCTTTAATTCTTTCTCATGTTCCATTTGTTTAATTTGTAACTGAATTTTTGCCATTTCCAATGGATCAACCTGTATCTCAGGCAATTTTAAATGCTTAGCCACCGCGATAATTACCTCAACTTTTCTCATTTTGTCAGGTAATATTAATTGCAATGTTTCTGCCAAATCTAACCGTCTGCTTTTAGTCTCTGTCCGTAAGGTACGGCGTGTGACCGTCTCCACCCCCAAAAACGTCTGAGCCTCTGAAAGAGCCATTGTCCACAACACACTCCCTATTTAAACTAGAATACCACACCTGAAAAGCAACCACAATATGCTCATCCCCCCTCACTGTCTTTAAGTTCACTAAGCTAATCCAATAGATAGACTTTTATTCCCCTCGAGCCCCCAATTTGTTATGGGCCAGGGTTTAGAGAACCCCAAATGTATCATGGAATTCACCTGACCCACAACTTTTAATAGATTGTGGTATGGGGAGCACACGGCCCACTCTACAGGTGTGGTACAGCAGAAATGGAAAAGTAATTTTAAAAATCAAAACAATGTTTATTCTATGAACTCAAGTTAACCTTTTTAAAACATAGTGAACATCTTAGCAACCATTAATTCAAATACAACCCCCAAAGAATATATCCTTAATTTCCCAAACAACATCCAGAAGACAAAAGAAACACCTTTCAGCAGAAGCACATTAGGTTTACATTCATTACTGAGAACATTTATAATTCTGAATTCACCAAAT
Source organism: Scyliorhinus torazame (assembly GCF_047496885.1). Classification (NCBI taxonomy): domain Eukaryota; kingdom Metazoa; phylum Chordata; class Chondrichthyes; order Carcharhiniformes; family Scyliorhinidae; genus Scyliorhinus; species Scyliorhinus torazame. The sequence continues at coordinate 32,349,403 of NC_092714.1, forward strand.
GATCAAGAGATAGTCTTTTCATGGCAGAGAGAACAGCAGTACACCTGCTTTGTCTGGCTTTAGCTCCAACACTGAAAACGAAACTAAAACGCACCCTGCAGCAAACAGCCTAAAATGAAAGTAAAAAGCGGACACAGCCCAGCTCCACCCACACTCTGACATCACTGATAAACACCCATTTCTTAAAGGTACATTTCTTAAACACCCATTTCTTAAAGGTACTCTCACATGACAATATAAACCTAACCTCTCCATACTTTCCTCATAAGACAATGCGTCGATCCCTGGTATTAGATTCTCGTAACATCTTCCCTTAAATAAGGAAACCAGTACTCTACAAAATACTCCAGATGCGCTCTCATCAATGCTCTGTACAACTAAAGCATAACCTCCTTACATTTGTAATCAATTCCCGCAATAACATTCTATTGGTTTTCCTAATTACTTGATGTACCTGTGTATTAGCCTTATGTGATTCACTAGGCCACCCAGATCCCTCTGTATCTCAGAGATCTGCAATCTTTCACTGTTTAGATAATTTTATTTTTTATTCTTCCTACCAAAATGGACAATTTCCCATTTACCCACATGATACTCCATTTATTTGCCAGAGTTAAGCCCTCTACCTTAACTATCTGTGTTCCTTTACAGTCTCCTTACATCCTCCTCACAATTTACTCACCTACCTATCTTTGTGTCATCAGCAAATTTAGCAACCATATCATCAGTCCCTTCATCCAAGTTATGTATACACATTCTAAAACGTTGAGGCCCCAGCACTGACACCTATGGCACACTACTCGCAAAATCCTGCCAATCAGTAAAATACACATTTATGCCAACTCTATTTCCTGTTAGTTAGCCAATTTTCAATCCATGCCAATATGTGACCCCCCTACACCATGAGAATTTATTTTCTGAAATAACTTTTGATGTAGCACCTTATCAAATGCCTTCTGGAAATCTAAGTACAGGACATCCACTGGTTCCCCTTTAACCATAGCCTATGTGACTCCTTCAAGTAACTCCAATAAATTAGTTAAACATGATTTCCCTTTCACAAAACCATGTTGACTCTGCCTGATTGCCTTGAATTTTTTCAATGACCTGCTATAGCATCTTTAATAATGCCTTTTCACATTTTCCCTATGGTAGATGTTCAGCTAACTTACCTTAGTTTACTGCTTTCTGTCTCCTCTTTTTGAATAAAGGAGTTACATTTGCTACCTTCCAATCTAATGGAACCTTCCCGACTCGAGGGAATTGTGGAAAATTAAAACCATCATTTAATTATTGCGGGAAATGTGAGAAGCAAGTTTTATTTTGGGTCGTGTCTTAATGTGTATGTTAGATAGTAGAAAGCACTTAATTTCATCAATTCTATCCTGGAACTTGTGAACCAATTCCATAAATACCCCGTCCCCGAAATTTGGAAGGTTCTGCATATGTTATGCCTCCACTATCTCTGAATCGCCTAATTCTGAGCAAGACCATGCATAAAGGGGAAGTGTCATATTGATAGTTCTTTGCTGATCAAGCAACTGACCACACTTTTGACTTTTCTTTTAACAGTTCTATTTCCCTTGGCTTGATCTGAAGGCGTTACAATTGAAAGGAGGTCATAAGAGGGAAAAAAATGAACTCCTCCACTTACTTGTGGAATCCCACCAAAGCTAGGGTATCTATAGCTGAGAGCTTGCATCTCAAAAGAGATGGGCCTGTTGAATTGGAGTCATCAGGCCCAGTAATTCCTACATTCAAATGGAAACAATTTAGAATCTTGTACTGGGCAGGGTTTTTGTTGTATGGTGTAATAACCTTTTCACCCCATCACCATGACCACCCCTGCCCATCCCCGCCCCCATGCAACTTAAGCCTCAAAAGTGTCTACTGCTTTGTAACTTGACAACCAACAAAATATTTCTTGTCCAAAATTTTTTAGTGCAAAGTTTATCTCATGTTACTGATGTGTTATTTTTGCTTTTTCCTACGTAGTGAGACAAATTCTATAAATTGCACATTTGGTTTCTATCAGCATCCACGTAGTACTGGGTTGACTCAATTCGGTTTCGCTTCACTCACCATAGCTTACTGAAAATTGGACACTTCGATTAGAATCATTTAAAACTGATTCTTTCAAATATTGGGTTTTGTTGAAGAAGTAATTTGACGGTACATGCCTCCCGTTTTGTAAGTGAGTTCAGATATTAAAAACACATCTTTGACACACGTAACAAATTTTTCATTAAATCCCGACCATGCTGGTTTCAGACAAAAGTTTGACACTAGAACAGCCCTTTTTATGATTATGTGAGCTTCTTGTTCACAGAGTTGTTGAATGGCATTGGGATCAAAGAGATCTCTGTGAAACCTTTTGCTCCTTGTACATCTGCTAAAGATTCGTAGCCATCATGATGGAATATAAAACAAGAGCAGAAGACCTTAAGTGAATCACTCAAATGCTGTGCTCATTAAAAGACGGTTAATAATGTAGCTTCCAATTTTTACAATTGAAAAGAATCTTTAGGGAAGAATACCACACACTCCAATGTCTGATAAGATGTAGATCACTGCCCTTGCTAGTCAGCTCCAATCTTATTGCCTATTTTCTTCAAAACAAATGGACATGACAATAATACTGAAGCTATTTTGCTGCATAATATCTATAAATCTGGCTGACCAAATTTATGCAATAACACAGGTTTTGATAGTATAAATGTGATTTTGTGACCATAAGTGCATGAAATAAACATGTGTTTAAATCGTCACTGTCACCATCTATCACTGTTATACTTTGATGAAAAGATTTTATGCCCCCAGTATTTGTAGTGGAAGCAAGAAAACCAATTACCTACACGGAATGAGCATTTTTTCCTCCAAGCTTTTAAATTGTCATTGGATGATCTGGAAACTCGTACAAAAGCAAAATACCACGGAGACTGGTAATCTGAAGTAAAAACAGAAAATTCTGGAAATAATCAGCAGGTCCAGCAGGATCTGTGGAAGGAGAAATGGAGTTAACTTTTCAAGTCAGTGACCTTTCACCAGAATATTCATTCACCTGCAATGTTAACCATTTCCCATTTCACAGATGCTGCCAGCCTGCTGACCATTTCCAGTATTTTCTGTTTTTATTAGCAAAGCATAGTTAGAAATGAAGTATTAATAATACAGTTCAAGTTGATAGAGATTATTGATATTGCACTTAGAATGACCGTATAATTCTGGTATCTTTAAAACAATAATGTTCCCCATTTCCCACAGAATCCCTACAGTGCAGAAGGAGGCCATTCGGTCCATTGAGTCTGCACCGACCCTCTGAACCCTCCCCACTATCTCTGGAAACTAATCTGCACATCTTTTGACTGTGGGAGGAAACCGGAGCAGTCTACGCACATAAGGGCAGCACGGCAGCACAGTGGTTAGCACAGTTTAACAGCTCCAGGGTCCCAGGTTCGATTCCCGGCTTGGTTTACTGTCTGTGCGGAGTCTGCACGTTCTCCCTGTGTCTGCGTGGGTTTCCTCCGGGTGCTCTGGTTTCCTCCCACAGTCCAAAGATGTGCAGGTTAAGTGGATTGGCCATGATAAATTGCCCTTAGTGTCCGAAAAAGTGAGGTGGGGTTACTGGGTTATGGGGATAGGGTGGAGGTGTGGGTTTAGGTAGGCTGCTCTTTCCAAGAGCCGGTGCAGGCGCGATGGGCCAAATGGCCTCCTTCTGCACTGTAAATTATATGATTCTAGACTGTGAGAACGTACAAACGCCACACGGTCACTCAAGCCCTGAATCAAGCCTGGGTCCCTGGCGCTGTGTGGCTGCAGTGCTAACCACTGTGCCACCATGCTGTCCATTGATTGAAATGTTATAGTTATATGCATCTTAAGCTACTGGATTAGCCAATATTGTTTATGCTCTTGGGAATCAAATATGTTTGTCAAATTGTTATTATTTCTTTAAAAGGCTGTGGATTCAATGTAAATAACAGCAACCCAACTATCTGCATCAACGACATCATCCAGCAACATAACAAAGAGCATGGGACAGAACTGCAGCCACTTCGGATAGACCAGCTAATGGCTAGGACAGTCACCATTCTTGAAAATCTGATCAGCATTTTCCAGAACAAAGGGCCAAATGGAGTTTTGCCACTCTACTATAAACGATGGGTGCACAGGTTAGTAAAAACAAACCATGGTAGAAAATATATGTCGAATGAATCCAGTTACAATATATCTTGTAAAGTAAATAATATAATTGAAAAATGAGAGGTTATCTCTTTCCCATGAACTTTATTTTTGCTGAGACTTGCTGCTATCTGTTGAGTCGGAAGAACATGAAGATGATACTGTTAATGGTGAATATACCTTTTGGAGCTGGCTAACATGAATCAAAGGAAAGTTACATCTGTTTTGGCTGCAAAATCCATCAAGGCGGCCCTGATGCCTTTGCAAGGAGTGTACAGCAAGCTCAATTCCAGGGTTAGTCTGCTTTCAAAAAGTTTGTTTGCAGAGCTCAATATCTGCACTAGTCTTAGAAATGCTTGACATTAGTGCACTAGGGAATCGGATTGGGATCCCGACTTTCAAATTATACTTCCATGCCAACACAAACTGCTCTGTATCAACTTTGCAGTGGCAGCATTCTTGCACCTTTATTATCTCTTGAGCCCATTCATTCTTTCTGCTTATTGCTCTTTACTTTTTAAAAAAAGTTTGGCTTCCCTCATGCCTGAAGCTTTTGCCATAGTTAGTAATCTGTGTGGATCTTCAATGTGAATTATCTTCATAAATTATCTTTAACATTGTACTTGATTGTCTTGATGTCTCTTCCAAAACAAACGGTCAACTTTCTTAACATTTGCTTATAATTCAAATTTCTGGCAGCTGGAATCGGAGAATGCTGCTTCTGCAGGCATGGGTTTGAATGAGGATAACTCTGAAAGATGTTTTCTTCCTAATGCTGCACGAAAACCAATTGCTGTAAAGTTGTGTAATTAGCTTTCTGGGTTGAGCCCTTCTCATTTTCCCCTCCTTCCATTGGCCTGACTGGCTGTTTGTCAGTTCTCTACATAAGTACAACTTGGGACAAGCAGCAGAGATTGAGTAGGAGTCTCGGACATAAAGCCTTAATGTGTCACTTCATAGAACTGTGTATTGAGACTCCGCACTATGCTACCACACTGCAGGCAGGTGCTTCCAAAATCATTAAAAGTAAGTTCTTGTCCTCTACAAAAGATGGCTGGTTCTGCAGTTCAAGTAGACTGTTTGCAAAGACCACATTGAAAAGCTGCCTGAACAAAGAAAGATTTGGCAGTGCATTTTACGAGGAACCAAGGACAGGGAGTGCTGGAGACACAGCATTGGGCTATGCACACACACAAAGTAAATACTTGGATTAACAGAGAATGATTCAGATGTTGGAGTTGAAAAGAAAATACTGTTTTTTTTCCTCATATTGGATTTAAGTCCAGTGGTTGAGACCTGAGTGGCAAGAGATGCCAGGAAGAGATTGAGAGGTGTCTTTGCATTTTAGAAAATTTGGCAACATTAGTGTTCCTTGCATATTTGTTTTAGGAAACAGCATGTGTTTCAATTTGTGCATTTTTAAAATATTCCACATACTTTAATAAGAAAATTTACCAACATCTATAATGTTTTGGGAAAAATCAGATGCAATCCTATAGCGTAAGGTAACTGGTCAGAAAATCTGTGGGCCAAGTTTAACAGTATGCTGGGTTGGGCTTTTCTTCAACTGAAGGATTTAATCAATGCCGTCTTCAAAGTAATGTGCGGAGCACAATGGAACTTCTGTGAATGTAATGTGTAGCAACTGTGTCATTTAGAATTTGTGTAAAGATTGGGAAATGATACAAACATATTTGAACATTTTTCTGATTTGCATTTGGTATAACACAGTTGCCAGTTTAGTGGTTTGGCCTATTTAGCAGACAGGCTGAAAAATTTACATCCAAATGAATTCTTATGACCGCTTGAACCATGAGCTGCCTGAATAAATGAACCTATAAGCACCAAATGATTTTTTTTTCCTTTACTGTGCTCTCTGAACCGTCTTATTTTAAAACTGAATTAATCCAATGAAATTGTAGTTCGTATTTGTCAACTAACAATATGTATCCTGACTGACCTGCTGAATCTCTGCTGTACTGCTGCGAGTTAGATTGGAGATGAATACCGCTAGTGCAGAATATTGCAAACTTTTATTTTCACTTGCTGCCTTTTCTTTTGTGCTTGTTTAAAACATCCAATTATTCCCCATCTTGGTTTTTGTTTCTCCCTTCCCCCAGATTGCTAAGGAAAATGTTAGTATCTTTATCATGAATGAGATTGACTAATTTGACAGAGACTAGGAATTGAACCTCCCCTTTCTTTTTATCATTTGGTTCCAAATTAAGCAATGGCTGTACCAACAGGACCACTTGGGAACAGCTTTTTAAAATCAACTTATGAATACATATTATCTTCCTGTCTAACACCAGCATTTACAATTCTCTTCCAATTGGCAATGAAATCAGCATCACAGAAATGTTGAATGTAATGGATTTAATCTCTACAAATTAAGAAAAAAATGAATTGCAAAACTATCCTGAATGTTTCTGTGAAGGATAAAATGACATCCAGTTACAGGCTCATAATTATTTTGGATAAAGTTCCTGGACCGGATTCTCCCAAAATGAGGCCATGTCACCAGGCCAGCGTAAGAACGCTGGCGTTGCACTCCGCAGTTTCCTGAGATAAATAAAAGTCGATTCACTTACCTGCAGAGGGCTAGCAGGGACCCGGGGAGCTTCACGCAGCTTTGGCTGGGGATACGGGCCACCGCACTTACTCGGACCGCGGAGGCAGCTGCGTAATATAGGTCCCCCCACAACAGTCGCGCGCCCCTGCATTGGACTGGCCTGATCTGTGCCTCGGCCGCCCAAAAGGCCCCCCCAGTGCCTGATCCCCCCGCCTTCCCCCACCAGGGCAGCTGCGGACTGAGTTCCACATCTTTGGGAACTCAGGCGGTCGGAAGCAGAGGATCGCTGGGAGGGCCTCTGGCAAAGGCCCCCCAGCCACACGGTTTAATTCACGGATGCGTGGCTATGCGGGGCCCGGAGAATCGCCGGAGCGGCGCCGGGCCCGATTTCGGAGAGAAAGTCGATTCTCTGCCCCTGCGCCAAATGCGATTTCGGTGTGGGGCTGCGGAGAATCCAGCCCCATGTGTTTTATATCCTGATTGCTAGCCATGAATAAGACATTTCATAGCATTTTCTGTTTCAGTCATGGTTAAGAGATATGACCCAGCTTACTGAGTGATAAATTAGAATGGAGTTTTGTATGTAAATAAAAAAGTTCGCTGGGATTACACCAAAACTGCCAGAATACAATTTATGAGTGTCTCTTAACAACAGTCAGTGCAAAATAATATGTTACTGATTGCTGATCTGGACTCATATTGGAGTTTCCTGAATTGAAAACAAGGGCTTCGATTGGTGCTACCAGAGGCACTATATTGCATTTTGCAACAATAACTTGCTGGTGTAAAAGGTGTGGATTGATCAATGAGTGTATTTTTTAATAACCGGGCTGTATGTTTTTAACTGGTGCATTACCACATTTCCGAACTAAAATAAAACAATCTAGGAAAGGCAAAGTCCAATTGCATCATATAACATTGCTTTTGTTCAGTGAACAAAACTGATTACGTTTATATAAGGGGTGAGATTCTCCGACCCCCCGCCGGGTTGGAGAATCGCCGGGGGCTGGCGTGAATCCCGCCCCCCGCCGGTTGCCGAATTCTCTGGCACCGGATATTCGGCGGGGGCGGGAATCGCGCTGGTTGGCGGGCCCCCCCTGCGATTCTCCGGCCCGCATGGGCCGAAGTCCCGCAGCTAAAATGCCTGTCCCGCCGGCGTAGATTAAACCACCTACCTTACCGGCGGGACAAGGCGGCGCGGGCGGGCTCCGGGGTCCTGGGGGGGGGACCCGGGGGTTTTTGGCCCTGGGGGGGTGCCCCCACGGTGGCCTGGCCCGCGGTCAGGGCCCACCGATCCGCGGGCGGGCCTGTGCTGTGGGGGCACTCTTTCCCTTCCGCCTTCGCCACGGTCGTCACCATGGCGGAGGCGGAAGAGACTCCCTCCACTGCGCATGCGCGGGGATGCCGTGAGCAGCCGCTAACGCTCCTGCACATGCGCCGCCCGGAGATGTCATTTCCGCGCCAGCTGGTGGGGCACCAAAGGCCTTTTCCGCCAGCTGGCGGGGCGGAAATTAGTCCGGCGTGGGCCTAGCCCCTTAAGGTTGGGGCTCGGCCCCCCCAAGATGCAGAGCATTCCGCACCTTTGGGGCGGTGCGATGCCCGACTGATTTACGCCGTTTTGGGCGCCAGTCGGCGGACATCTCTCCGATACCGGAGAATTTCGCCCCAGATCTTTTATCATGGAGAAATATCTGAAAATACTTCATAGATACATGACAAAAATCAACCCCGAGCCAAAGAATGAAGAGAATCCCTAGAGGGGATGAAGAGAAGCTTGATTTTAAGGAAAGGGATGAGTTGTAGAGGCAGAGGGGTTCAGAGAGAGAATTACAGAGTGTGGAACCTAAATAGCTGAAAACATAACCACTAATGGTGGGGTGAAGATAGGGAGCATGCACTAGAAGCAAGAGTCAGAGGAGCAAAGAGTTTGGTGTTGACAGAGATTACAAAAATGGTGAGTTTGAAGCCATGCCGGGTTTTAATATCAAGGATAAGGATTAAAAAATAAGATACTGTAGAATCAGGAGTTTTAAAAAATAAATTTAGAGTCTCCAATAATTTTTTTTTCCAATCAAGGGGCAATTTAGCGTGGCCAATCCACCTAACCTGCACATCTTTGGGTTGTGGGGGTGAAACCCACGCAGACACGGGGAGAATGTGCAAACTCCACAGACGGTGACCGGGGCCAGGATTGAACTCGGTTCCTCAGCGCCGTAGGCAGCAGTGCTAACCACTGTGCCACCGTGCCGCCTCTAATCAGGAGTTACTGTAGAACAAGAGGGTAGTAGGTTGGAAGGTTGCGATCAATCTGGTTTAGTTGAAAACCGTGGCTAAAAAGGAGAAGGAAGTCAACAATGAGGGAGTGAAGTTAGTGGCAAAGTTTGCAGATGATGTTTTCTGTCTGACTAAAGTTTAGACTGGATGTTGAATAAATTATCAGCATAAAAACAGTGGAATAATCAAATGAGGTGGTGGTAAAGTTGAGCTTGGTGTCTTCAAAGTAAAGGGGAAACCAATTCAATGAGAAGAATGTTTACTGACTGATCTGATGGAAGCTGGGTCTGAGGATGGGAAACAGATGAATGACACATGTTATCCGTGTGAGAGACTCCCGAATTGTGGCTTCCCCAAAACTTCCTGACTGACTCAGCAAATTGGAAACTTGCAATATTGAACAAAGGAGCAAGGCAAAAAGCAGGAAACTGTAGGGCAGTTAGTCCAACATCTGTCATTGGGCAAATGCCAGATTCCATTATTAAGGAGGTAGCAGCAGGACATTGAGAAAATCATAATTGTTTTGGGAAAGGAAAATTGTGTTTGACAGATACTCAGTCTTTGAGTATGTAACAAGCAGGATAAACGGGAATCAGTAGATATAGTTTGCTTGATTTCCAAAAGGCATTCCATTAAGTGCCACATACAAAATAAGAGCTCATGGTTTTAGAGGTGGCATAATCATATGGACAGTGGGTTGGCTAATTAACAGGAAGTAGAGTGTCAGGTTAAATGGGTCATTTCATTTAGCAAATTGTAACTAATGGAGTTCTGCATTGATCAGTGCTGGGGCTTCAACTATTGATGATCGATATTAATGACTTGGATGAAGGGACCAACTGTATTGTAGCAAAACTTGCAGCTGATATAGTGGTAGGTAGAAAACAAGTTGTGGGGAGTCTGCAATAGGATATAGGTTGAATGGACAATAAATTAACTGATGGGGTATAATATGGGAAAATGTGAAGTCGTACACTTTGGCAGGAAAAATAGAAAGGCAGGATATTATTTAAATGAAGAGAGACTCCAGAATGATGCAGTGCAGAGGGATCTTGGTGTCCTTGTACAGAAATCACATGCTCGGATGCAAGTACAGAAAATGGTTTGGAAGGCGGATAGAATGTTGGTCTTTATTGCAAATGAGATGGAGTATAAAAGTAGGAATGCCTTGCTCCAATTGTCCAGGGCATTGGCGAGACCATACCTGGAGAACTGTGTACAGTTTTGGCCTCCTTACTTAAAGAAGGATATACTTGGATTGTCTTATGATGAAAGCTTGAGTGAGGGCCTGTATTCATTGGAGTTTGGAAGAATAAGAGATGATATATTATAAAAGCACAAGATTCCATCTACATCTACATTGTACCATCTGCAAGATCCACAGGCTCCTTCAACAATACTTTCCAAACCCACAACATCTAAAACTTAGAAGGATAAAGGATTGGATTGGATTGGATTGGATTTGTTTATTGTTACGTGTACCGAGGTACAGTGAAAAGTATTTTTCTGCGAGCAGCTCAACAGATCATTAAATACATGAAAAGGAAATAAAAGAAAATACATAATAGGGCAACACAACATATACAATGTAACTACATAAGCACTGGCATCGGATGAAGTGTACAGGGTGTAGTGTTAATGAGGTCAGTCCATAAGGGTCATTTAGGAGTCTGGTGAAAGTGGGGAAGAAGCTGTTTTTGAGTCTGTTCGTGCGTGTTCTCAGACTTCTGTATCTCCTGCCCAATGGAAGAAGTTGGAAGCGTGAGTAAGCCGGGTGGGAGGGATCTTTGATTATGCTGCCCGCTTTCCCCAGGCAGCGGGAGGTGTAGATGGAGTCAATGGATGGGAGGCAGGTTTGTGTGATGGACTGGGCGGTGTTCACGACTCTCTGAAGTTTCTTACGGTCCTGGGCCGAGCAGTTGCCATACAGACACATGGATACACCACCACCTGCAAGTTGATCCAAGCCAATCACTATCCTGACTTGGGAACTGTATCACCTCTTCTTCACTGTATCTGGGTCAGAATCCTCAAACTCCCTCCCTCACAGTGCTGTGGGTATGTGTACACCACGTGGATTGCAACGATTCAAGAAGGTGGCTCACGACCAGTTTCTCAAGGCTGCACAAGAAGTGCTGGCTTATCCCGTAATGCTCACATCCCATGAGCAAATAAATAACTCTTGAGGAGGCTTGATAGGGTAGATGCTGAGAGCATGTTTCCTCTTGTGGAGGAATTTAGAACTAGGGAGCACAGTTTAAAAATAAGGGGGCTCCCATTTTTAAGACTGAGATAAGGAGGAATTTCATCTCTGGATATCAGTAGTTTTGGAAATTCTCTTCCCAGCGAGCAGTGGAGGCTAGGCCAATGATATATTCAAGGATGTGTTAGACAGATTTTTGATTGGCAAGGATGTTGCGCGTTAGGAGGACAAGCAGGAAGGTGAAGTTAAGGCCACAATCCGATCAGCCACTATCTTATTTAATGGACCGAATGGCCTACTCCTCCAATTTCTTATGACGCATTCCTCGCAGGCAAGGTCAGTAAAAGTTCTGTCACATAAGGAGTCACCTTCCACCTTTACTTTGATTGACACCCTCACGTCCTCATGATCATATTTATAGTTATAATAATATATATTTATAGCCTGTTTCCTCCTATCAGGTTGGCCACATCCGCCCACTTTCGGGCCTCGGTTAAAGCCACAAATGTGTGGACCTTGGGTTGGGAAGCAAACTCCAGAGGTTTATCAAGAACCAACCCAAGCTTGTTCCTTCTTTGGGTTAAATTCAGCTCCGTGTCTGTAAATGATGCCGCCTTACATGTATATGAGGAGGTCCCTTGGGGAATTGAAGTGGTGACTGTGCAGAGTTGGGAAAAGAAGTTATTGGCTCGATCTGTTTGTTTGCCAATTTTTGGATGAATGAGATAAGCTTTCATCTTTGTACTGTAAAGTATGTTAATTTATTATCATGAATAAAAATGTATTCTAGGTTAGGTATTCTATGATGCATTTTCACGACAACTATACCAATAGTGCAATATTTATTTGCGTTGCAACAGAGCTACAGTTAGATTACTAACCATATTTAAAGTCAATGTCAGAGTTTGACATGTGGGATACCCCATTTCACTTGAGACAGGTCAGGATCCAACTCTGGATTTATGTTATCATTACTGTGAAATCAAAACCATTTTGCATTAATCCTAAACTTGGATCATAAATGTACCCTTGCTGCTTTTTAAAAACCAGAACAATGGTTAGAATCGTTGAAAGAAATCTGGCCTCTTGTGCAACCTCTTCAATTCTTTAAAATATAGTTGAAAATTAATTTGTTAAACTCATGCTAATGAATAGCCATAAATTCGATTGTATCCTATATTCATATAAACAGGACCATCTTTTTGTGACTATTGATTTTTGCTCTTTTTTGTGATAGTGGCACACAGGTGCGACTGTGGAAAGAGGACGGTCCTGCAGCATGGGTTGTTGGTTTGGATGATTCTGGATTTCTTCAAGTTAAGCAGGAGGATGATGATGACATTGTTACAGTACAACCTGATGGAAATTCGTTCGACATGCTTCGTAACCTTATTGTCACTAAGCAACATTAGAAACATGATCAGTTTTGGGGAAGTTTGTTTTCCCAGAACAGGGTATAAATAGATGAATAGATTTCCTTTTGCTCTTTTCTTTGTTTCTGTTGTTTTGCAAAACTTTGTTACTCCCTCCTTACAACGACAAAATTCCAAATGACTAGCAGATCGTTGCGGCATTATTCATGGTTAGTAAGCAGTTATTCTCTTGTAAGACGGGCATGGAATTGCCGAGGTTTGTGAATGATCCACATCTTCAGATAAATATTTTGTGAAGATATTTGTAAGCAATCTCCCCAGAGACACAGAAGTTACTGTTTTCTTGATTGGTTGTTGAAAATTAATGGGGCACAATTGCGCCTCATTTAGTCTGTTTCTTGGAAGTGAATTTCAATTTCATAGGCCATCTCCAATGCCCCAAAGACCCAAGGACTATGCTAATCCCGATGATTCAGGTGATATTCAGGCATCATTGGTGACTGTTTTAAACAGGCATTAAAATGCCTGTGTGCCATAGGGCAGCATGGTGGCACAGTGGTTAGCACTGCTGCCTCACGGCGCCGAGGTCCCAGGTTCGATCCCGGCTCTGGGTCACTGTCCGTGTCGAGTTTGCACATTCTCCCCGTGTTTGCGTGGGTTTCACCCCCACAACCCAAAGATGTGCAGAGTAGGTGGATCGGCCATGTTAAATTGAAAAAATGAATTGGGTACTCTAAATTTATAAAACGAAAAGAAGAAAAATAAATATGCCTGCATGCGCCAAGGAGGGCCTAATACCTGTTTCAGAGCCCCCAATCTTGAATTTGATAAAACTCTCAACAAGAGGTTGCACTCAACAAACTGACTGGTTTCACTGGCTCTGCAATGATCTACCTTCTCGTTCTCAAAGGAACTGCCAGAGACGAGGAACGTTTTACCCCCCCCCCCCCCCCCCCCCTTAACCCTTTGATATGAAATTAGTGCTCAACCTTGATATGAAATTAGTGCTCTTCCCAATTACTTCTCCTCCCCTGGAGCTACCCTGACTGCTTGCAATGTACGTGTTTGTACATCCTGGTTCTGCCCAGTGAGCCACATTGGAATACCAGTTGACAACCACAGCTTGCTAGTTCCATGTAATGTGGCCTGAACAGACATTTCTGATGCGCCAACTTGTTCAGGCAGCTGCTCATTTCACATCTGTAGTCGGGTGCGGCACAATTTCTTTTCTATTGTGTTTTCCTGACTGCAGATAGATGACTACCGTGCACTCGTAAATAAATCTCTGCAGGTTTACAGGGCAGCAACGGTTACCTACCTGTATGTTTATAGGACTGACTTTTTATAATAAAGGCCAAGAAATAGATAACATTTCAGCCTTATTTATATCTTTCCTTATTGATTACATATAACTTACAACTGTTAAAACTTTATTTAGGGCTTTAATTTTGAATTTTCCTCCGACATAGAAACAGTCCTGCACACCATTAATGATGCACTATTTTAGAGTTTTCAGTGTAAACTAATAAAGGCAGCTGCTGGGAAGAATATATTACAAAACAGTTCCATTTTGTATTGAGGTTTGTTTGTTAATATGCTGTAACATGCTGTAAGGAATCTTTGAATAAAGCTTGATTTTATTAGGAAAATTACTCCTGAAGAAGTTAACTTTACTTTGTCTCTGATGTTTGAACAAAAAAGAATATAATGACTTTATCCAAACGTTTCTCTAGCGTTTCCATTCTCAGTAAATTTCATTGGTGGGGAATCAATGGATGGCTGGTTTTGCTGTCAGTTCAAAAATATCTCTAAAACTTTTACACCATGATTCATATTGGGAAACAGCAGCTTACCACCTCGGGTTTCTTTCCAAAAGAAATGTTTGATTCAGGTACAGAAAATGCTTTTTGTATGGACAGGCTGAATTTGCTGTACATTTTCTTTTGGTTTTTGTAAGTCTTTATTATGTCACAAACTTTATTTCTAGAAATAAATTCTTGGTATAATGTAGCAAGCAATGTGGTGACCAACAATTCTTGACTCCTCAGACACTGAAGCAGCTGGTGTCATAGAATTTATCATAGAATTTACAGTGCAGAAGGAGGCCAATCGGCCCATCGAGTCTGCACCGGCTCGTGGAAAGAGCACCCTACCCAAGGTCAACACCGCCACCCTATCCCCATAACCCAGTAACCCCACCCAACACTAAGGGCAATTTATCATGGCCAATCCACCTAACCTGCACATCTTTGGACTGTGGGAGGAAACCGGAGCACCCGGAGGAAACCCACGCACACACGGGGAGGATGTGCAGACTCCGCACAGACAGTGACCCAAGCCGGAATCGAACCTGGGACCCTGGAGCTGTGAAGCAATTGTGCTATCCACAAGGCTACCGTGCTGCCCTTATTCCCGTGTCCATGGATAAAATTTAGGCTTGGGCTTTTAAGTGTCCACATAAGTGTGAGGTAATCAGTGGGGGGTGTGCATATGTTTAGTTTATTGTATGGGTTAGGTTTCAGAGTAGTGTTGCCAGTGGGGGGAGGGGGGTTAGTGGTTCTGCTGACGAGGGAGGGACTTCGGTGGAGGGACAGAGAGGAGGTCGGTGGCGGGGGCCGCCGGGTGGCGGGCCGGATGAGGCGTGGCGCATGGGCTGGAGGCGGGCCCAAGAAAGGGGATGGCTGATAGGGGGGGGGGGGGGACTTTGCCCCCCAACTAGGCTGATCACCTGGAATGTTCGAGTGTTAAGAGGGCATATGTGTTCGTGCACCTGAGGGGACTGAAGGCAGATGTGGTAATGCTGCAGGAGACGCACCTTAGAGTAGTGGACCAGGTTAGATTGAGGAAAGGCTGGGTCAGTCAGGTTTTCCACTCGGGTTTGGATACAAAGACGAGGGGTTGCGATCTTGATTAATAAGCGGGTGATATTTGAGGTAGGTAGAATAGTTCCGGATGTGGAGGGTCGATATATTATGGTTAGTGGTAAGCTGGAGGGGATGAAGGTAGTGCGGGTTAATGTAAATACTCCAAATTGGGATGACGTGGAATTTATAAAGAGGATGTTGGGGAAGATACCGGACCTGGACTCGTACAAGCTGATCATGGGAGGGGACTTTAATACAGTTATTGATCCCGGCCTGGATTGATCATGCTCGAAAACGGGCAAGGTGCCAGCAATGGCAAAGGAACTGAAAGGGTTCATGGAGCAGATCGGGGGGTGGGGGGGTTGGATACATGGAGATGAAGGCAGCCGAGGGTAAAGGAGTTTTCCTTCTACTCGCACGTGCATAAGGTATACTCTCGGATCGATTTCTTTGTTTTGGGTAGGGCCTTGCTGGCAGGGGTGGTGGACACTGGGTACTCGGTGATTACGATCTCGGACCATGCTCCACACTGGGTTGACCTGCAGGTTAGTACAGATAGCAATCAGCGCCTGCAATGGAGGTTAGATGTAGGGTTATTGGCAGACGAAGTGGTGTGCGAGAGGCTGAGGAAATGTATACAAAATTACCTGCAGGTAAATGATTCGGGGGAGGTCTCTGCAGCGGTCGTCTGGGAAGCACAGAAGGCAGTGGTGAGAGGTGAGCTGATCTCGATCCGGGCTCACAGGGACAGGACGGATAGGGCAGAGACGGACCAACTGGTGAAAGATTCTGCAAGTCAACAGGAGGTACGCGGAGACTCCAGAGATAGGGCTTTTAAGGGAACGGCGGAGGCGACAGGCGGATTCTGGCTTGTTAACCACAGGGAGGGCAGTGGAACAGCTCAGAAAGGTGAGGGGGGCAAAATACGAGCATGGTGAGAAGGCCAGCAGGATGCCTGCACGCAGCTCAGAAAGAAGAGGCAGATAGAGAAATGGGAAAGTTATTGACGGGGATGGGGACTTGGCAGGGGTGAGTAAGGCGTTTCGGGATTTTTACAGCAGGTTGTAAAGGTCGGAACCCCCTGCGGGGCCGGACGGGATGAGGCACTTCCTGGAGGGGCTGACTTTCCCGAAGATGGACGGGGAGCTGGTAGAAGGGCTGGGGGCCCCGATCGGGTTGGAAGAGATAGTGGAGGGCTTGAAGGCCATGAAGTCAGGTAAGGCCCCGGGACCGGACGGGTACCCAGCGGAGTTCTATAAAAAGTTCTCCGGGATATTGGGACCGGTGCTCATGAAGGTGTTTAATGAGGCAAGGGAAAGGGGGGTTCTGCCCCAGATGATGTCACAGGCTACGATTTTGCTTATCCTGAAACGGGACAAGAACCCGGAGTTATGTGGGTCTTATAGGCTGATTTCCCTGTTGAACGTAGACGCCAAACTGCTGGCCAAAGTTTTGTCCTCCAGGATTGAGGATTGTGTACCGAACGTCATTGTGGAGGATCAGTCGGGGTTCGTTAAGGGCAGGCAGCTGGTGGTCAATGTAAGAAGGCTGTTAAACGTGATCATGATGCCCCGGAAAGTAGGGAGGTGAGGTAGTGGTCGCGATAGATGCAGAAAAAGCTTTTGACCGGGTTGAGTGGGATTATTTATGGGAGGTGCTGGGGCAGTTTGGATTTGGGAGGTGCTTTAGTGACTGGGTTAGGTTGCTGTACCAGGCTCCTGTGGCAAGTGTACGGACGAACAGGACGACTTCGGACTATTTTAGACTGCACCAGGGGACGAGACAGGGATGCCCCCTCTCCCCACTGCTGTTTGAGCTGGCTATAGAGTCGCTGGCAATTGCTCTGAGGGCCGGAAGGGGCTGGGCCGGGAAGGGTTGGAGCGCAGAGTCTCGCTGTATGTGGACGACCTGCTTCTGTATGTTTCAGATCCAATTGAGGGGATGGAAGAAATCATGGGAATTTTAGGGGAATTCGGCCGGTTTTCGGGGTATAAGCTTAATATGGGGAAGAGCGAGATGTTTGCGGTCCAGGCGAGGGGTCGGGGGGGGCGAATGGAGGAACTGCCGTTTAGATTGGTAGGGGACAGTTTCGGGTACCTAGGTATCCAAGTGGCGCAGGATTGGGACCGGCTACAAAATTGAACTTGGCCCGGTTGGTGGATCAGATGAAAGATGATTTCCGGAGATTGGACGTGCTCCCGTTGTCTCTAGCTGGTAGAGTCCAAACGGTGAAAATGACGGTCCACCCGAGATTCCTGTTTGTATTTCAATGTCTCCTCATCTTCATTCCGCAGTCCTTTTTTAAGCAGGTCAATAAAGTTCCACCAGTCCCGTGGTGGTGGCGGCCCTGAGAGTCTGGGGGCAATGGAGGAGACATGTGGGAGCAGTGGGATCATCGGTCTGCTCCCCAATTTGCGATAATCCCGGTTTGCCCCGGGAAGGATGGATGGGGGATTCCGCATATGGCGGAGAACGGGGATTGAGAGGATGGGGGACTTGTTTATAGAGGGGAGCTTTCCGAGTATGAGGGCGCTGGAGGAGAAGTTGGCGGGGGGGAAACAAATTTTGATATCTGCAGGTGCGGGACTTTCTGCGTAGACAGGTACCAACTTTCCCACTCCTGCCACTAAGGGGGATTCAGGATAGGGTGGTTTCTAGAGGGTGGATTGGTGAGGGGAGCATTTCTGACATTTATAAGGAGCTTATGGGATCAGAGGAGATGCAGACCGAGGAGCTGAAGCGAAGGTGGGAGGAGGAGTTGGGGGGAGAGATGGAGGATGGTCTATGGGCGGACGCATTGAGTGGAGTCAACGCGACCGCAACTTGCGCTAGACTCAGCCTGATTCAATTCAAGGTCGTGCACCGGGCCCACGTGACAGTGGCCCGGATGAACAGATTCTTTGGGGTGGAGAATAGGTGCACAAAATGTGCGGGAGGACCAGTGAACCATGTCCACATGTGTTGGGCATGTCCAAAGCTAAGGGGGTTTTGGCAGGGGTTTGCTGATGTCATGTCCAAGGTATTAAATACAAGGGTGGCATTGAGTCCAGAGGTGGCGATTTTCGGGGTGTCTCAGGATCCGGGAATCCAGGAGGAGAAAGAGGCAGACGTTCTGGCCTCTGCTTCCCTGGTAGCCCGGAGGCGGATATTACTAGCATGGAGGGACTCGAGGCCCCCGAAGTCGGAAACCTGGCTATCAGACATGGCTGGCTTCCTCTGCCTGGAGAAAATTAAGTTCGCCATGAGAGGGTCACTGTTAGGGTTCGCCCGGAGGTGGCAACCATTCATTGACTTCGCGGAGAATTAATCGTCAGCAGAAGGGGGTGGGGTGGGGGGGGGGGGGGGGGTTAGGTTAGCGTAGATTAGGGGGTTAATTAATGGTGGGACCTGTGGGGGAGGGAGGTGGTATGTTTATATTTTTATGTACATTGTTTATATTGCTGCTGTTACAATGCCAAAACAATTCCTCAATAAAATGTTTATTAAAAACAATAAGTGTGAGGCAATGAGCATCTCCACCAAGAGAGAATCTAACCATCTCTCTTTAATATTGGATGGCATTATCATTGCTGAATTCCCCACTATCAACCTCCTGGGGGTTACCATTGACCATGAAATGAAATGGAGTCGCCGTATATATATCGTAACTGCAAGAACAGGTTGGAGGCTGGAAACTCTGGTGTTATGATCCCAGCTGATACCACGGGACAGTCAGGTCTCAGAATGGAACCATGGCTCGATAGATACTGGGACACTGAGTAAATTTAAGGAGGAGTTCGACAAGATTTTTAATTGGTAATGGATTGATGGGTTATGGAGAACGTTCTGGACGTTGGAGTTAAGGCCAGGATGAGATTAATGCCATTCTTGAAAAACAGATCTTAGAATCCTCTCCCGAGCAACATTTTCTCTTGGATGCCTTCACTAAGGATCCATTTCCAAGATTTCAATCTCTCTCTTCAGTTTGCCACGTGCTTCCACGCAATCCCTCGGGTATCCAACCATTTGCCAACTGAACTACTGCTTCACAGGCTGTCACCAAATGTTTGATTTACTCAGATGTCTGGTTTCTTACTTGAATATGGTTACTGCAGCTGTCTCTTTAACTCAGAACATTTTCTCTGCTTTTTACTTCAATTGCACCCAACACCATCTTGTTCAATTTTTTGTTCTTTGTTCCTTTAACTCAACAGTCTTCCTGAGATATTTTTGTCCCAATTCCCTGGTTTCTGGTGTTTCTTGTGTTCTTTTGTTGAGTCTGCTTTTTGTAACCCTGATCCTGTCCAGCTGCTTCTGAGACCAGCTTAAAACTGAACTCAAAAGTTATTTCTAACATAAGGTAGCCCTGGTTTCCAAGCAACAGCTTACTCTTTCTTTAACCCTGTTTACTTTTATGTCGCAGATCCTTTAATTACAATGCAGGCAGCTTGAAATGAAACCAATGCCCACAATGCAGACTTTGTTTCACATGAGCTAACTGAAGTTTTAACCCAGCACACTACTACAGAAACACAAATTAAGATAAAACTTGTACTTTATCTCTAATACGCACAAATACAAATACAGATCATTTCAAACTACCTGTTTCCTGACAGTGGCAAAGACCTCGCCTCCTGACTCACAAAGCCTGTCCACTTTCGACAAAGCACAAGTCAGGGGTGTGTGTATTGGAATGTTCTCCACTTGCCTGGTTGAGACAAGAAGTTCAACATCATCCAGGACAAAGCAAGTCTGATTGATCAGCACGCCATTCACCACCTTAAAAATTTACACCCTCCAACACTGACACACAGTGGCAGCAGTGTATACCATATGGAAAATACACTGCAGCAACTCACCAAGGCTCCTTTGTCAGCAACTCACCAAGGCTCCTTTGACAGCAACTTCCAAACCCGTGACCCCTTCCACCTAGAAGGACAAGGGCAGTAGATGCATGGGAACACCACCACCTGCATGTTCCCCTCCAAGCCAAACACCACCCTGACTTGGAGCTATATCGCTGTTTCGTCACTCGCTGGATCAAAAACTGGCAACTCCCTCCCTTACAGCACTGTGGATGCTCCCACATCACATGGACTGCAGCGATTCATAAAAGGCGGCCCATCACCACCTTCTCGAGGACAATTCAGGATGGGCCCAGCCAGTAACGCCCACATCCTGTGGAAGAATTATTAAAAATTTGTACTGTTTCTTTGTTAAATTGCTACTTCATGTTGACTGCCCATTTCTGGTTTGTAATTTTTCAAACTAAATGATTGTTGGATACGTAACCCTTGCTTACTGATTGATAAGTTCCTTCCTGTTCAGTCATGATTTGCTGCAATTAAGAAATATGAGGCAATCATATGCAAGCGTGACGCATACTTTGGATGGTAAGTATGGCCCATACTTCGCCAGAGAAAGAAACAAAATGCCTGTATTAAATATGAAATGCTGACACCCCCCTCCCAGCTTCCAAGTTTGTTCTGGCCAAATGTATTACTGGAAATGTTATAAGCAAGGCAGTACAAATAGATGAAGCTGTTTAGGAAAGGCAACTGTGCCTTCTGATGATCTTTACTTTGACAATATTTTGGTGAAAAACAAATGCTGATAAGGTAGTTATATAATATCAGAGTTTTCTTCAATGGAAAATACATTATTATTTCATTTCCTGTTTGAATGTCTAACAGATGGAAACTAATGAAGTGTGGACAAGTCGGTGCACAGGTGGAACTTGTGGGAATAACTTTGTTTCCTCTTTGTATGGGTTCCTTCTTTTTGTGTGCATGACCTCTCATTGTCTTGACAGCAAGCAGTTTTACATTGAAACACATCATTTGTCACTGTATTTGCTCCATTACCCGCTATCGAACCAAATCCTTCCCCACACATAGAAAACCTACTGTTAACGTTATTTAACAGACCTGAAATAGTTCACTGTTTAGTTAGTACAGAAAGGAGATGTTGAGGATGGAATGAATGTACATTTTGTAGGATGGGGTAGTAACTAAAAATGTATGCTATGGTGTGTTTTTTCCTGTTTCACTCATAAGGCATGTTTTTCATCTGAAATTCTAAAAACTTTCAATGTTTTTAAGATTTAAAGTATTCAATGTGTTGGAGTACTGTTACATTGAATGGGACAAATACTCTTCCAACCCCCTTTCTGATTGAATAGTTTACAGTTTGAAATATTTACACCCCACTGTATAGACAACACATTTTGCTATGGTCTGTTTATGTGCTTCTAAAATACTAATTTTTTCAAAGGTGGAAAATTAGCCCCAAATCCATGTGAGATTTGAATACATGCTTGTGTTGCTTCACAATGCATAGACAGCTATATGCAAGTGTGCTTTGATGGCTGTCATGCATTACGAAAATAAATTGACTTTGATTCTGTTTGATAAAGCATAGAACTTATTAATAAGCCTCGAGGTGAAAAAAAATACAGATAAGGCCATTGGTTTTCATTGAAAAATACGGACAGAAATGTAGACTATTATCATCAAATTTCCACATA
This sequence comes from Scyliorhinus torazame, assembly GCF_047496885.1. NCBI lineage: Eukaryota > Metazoa > Chordata > Chondrichthyes > Carcharhiniformes > Scyliorhinidae > Scyliorhinus > Scyliorhinus torazame. The sequence continues at coordinate 32,371,376 of NC_092714.1, forward strand.
ATAAGAAACGGGTTAAGTAAGTCATTACAAAATAATGACATTAATTATAGGAGACAGCAGCCCTATTATATTTTACTGGCAAGACTATTGATTTTCCATTTTCTTTGGAACTGGATGAAAGTGAGGAATGTGATCCATGGAACTCCAAAAGATACTAAGCAAATTTGACCTATACAGTCACTGGTCAATGGGATATTACAAATAACATGCTTTTCAGCTTATGTAATCTTTCAAAAACAAATTATGGTATTGATGTAAAATATAACATGCAAAATTGAATTCCAACTTCTAACTTTTTAAATGTTAATTTTTTTAAATACAAAGTTTATGCAAAACTATAATTAGCTTTCTCATCTATTTGGGGTTTTCTGCATTAACCTTAAAATATCCTTTTTTGAAAATGGTACTGACGCCAGTGAAGAAAGGAGCTAGAAGAGTCACTGACCCCAAAAAGTGTGCAGGAATTGAATGAATATTGGCGGATACAGCTGTTAACCCCCAAGAGCTTCAGCAATTTGTCATCTCAACTGTTCTTTTTTTTTTCGAAGTTATTTCTATGGTGTCAAAGTTGCTCTTCATTGAAACAAAAAGTTCTAACAATGATGAGAAGAAATGAAAAAATAAAAATATAGAATGTTGTTAAGGATTGTAATAGCTTGTTGGACTTCTGAGGGCTGCTTTGTTAAACTGACACTGCAGGAGAATGTTTCACGCAACATTTAAAATAGAGCGAAAGTGATACATTTGCAATAGTGAGAGGCCATTCGTGGTCACAATCAAACTTAAGGTGCTCTTCAGTAAAGGTAAAATCGCCTTAGTCCCAGATGCCCATGGGCTGCTTAAGGGGAGAGCTGACTGGTGGTGATTTAACCTGAGGATCACCACACCTTGGGCGAGGGGCAAGGTTGAGAAGATGGGGCCTTCATGAACAACTTTTCAGTAGAGCATAACTGTTAAGACAATATTATTCAATCTTTTAAATTCCAATTAAGGTTTGCAGATTGCTGGTACAATCTGTCTTACAATATCAATGTAAATTTCTCAAATATTAAGTGGAATGAATATTTGTTTCCAATAAAGTCATTCTTATGTATTTTTGAAATTGCTTTGTCAAACTTGTGAAAGATGTCAACTCAACTGAAATAATTATTTGTGGCTGACAGAGGATAGCAAATGTATAACGATTTCCTTCACAAAGAAAAAATCAAAGATGATAATTCAGGTGTTTTAATAACATTCTTCTTTGGAACATGCTCGAGTTTTCACATTTCATGCTGCTGTTATTCTCATCTCAAATCAAAAACTCTCCAGTATCCTTGTTTGTATTTATTGGCGAGCTTTCAGCACTGCTGGATAAAGACAATAATCTACTTTTGGAGAGAAACTGGAAAACAGCCGTAACATTGTATAGGCTTACTTTTCCCAAATTATACTGGAACTTATTTCCTTTTGCAATTCCCAGTCAAATGTGAAATTACTTGCAATGTCATATCCGTGTATACAAAGACATCATTTTACAACAGAAGCCACAGCAGTACATAAGTTCCTGTTCATGTAAATGAGTCAAAAGAATATGATATATATGAATTACAGTATTAGTTTTGGAATTAGAAATAACCCAATCTCATTTTAAAATAAATTTAGAATACCCAATTTTTTTCCATTTCAGGGGCAATATAGCGTGGTCAATTCACCTACCCTGCACATCCTTTTGGGTTGTGGGGGTGTGAGACCCACGGGGAGAATGTGCAAATTTTACACGGGCAGTGACCCGGAGCCGGGATCGAACCCAGGTCCTCAGCCCTGTGAGGCAGCAGTGCTAACCACTGTACCATTGAGCTGCCCCTTAACCTGGTCTCTTCTAATATAAAGGCTTATTTTGGAACCAGACCTCCCAAACCACAACAGTCATCATCATTATCAGGTTTATATGACTGGCTTAAAATTGGGTGACTGCTGGTATCATAGTAATTTGTGCATCAGCTCTGTTCGTTTTTATTATATGTTTGTCATTTCTACTCTTATTAAACATCATTACACTTCTGTTAACTTTGCTGTTAGCTCGCTATCAAGCTGTGGCTGATTGACCTAGAAAAAACTCCATTTACTCATCCCTGAATAGGTTTTCTTCACTGATAGGAAGGGCGTTAATTTAAACAGCACTAATTTTTCCACTTACCACTTGTCAGTAAATATTAATAACCCCACAGCAAACCCAAAATAGGATGAACTCAAAGGGTTAGTTTATTTGAACACACTCAAAACTAGTTGCCTTCTTTGCACTTATACAGGATAAGAGAGATACGGAAAATAAATATTTACAGTGCCGAGACAACCGAGTTCTCTGTAAATTCACACCGATGGGATTGTCTGGTCCCGTTCAGTGAATAGAGTTTTGGCTGAGCGCCAAATTCTCTTTTCTCTCGGGAAGCGGTGGCAGGGCGAACTCTTGAGAATCCTGCCATTGTTTCACTATGGTTTTAGAGTCCAGAATCAAAGTCAAATGAGCTATTCCTTCACAGAGGTCAGTGAGCTGAAAATCGATGGTGGATAATTTGCTTTTCCAATGGTGTTGACTTCACACAATGCGATGGGCATCTAGAGATGAAAGTAATCTTGTCGGTGATGGTACAGAATTTCCAGCAGAAGCATGGCCAAGTGTCCAAACTGGGCAAGAATCATTGTCTATGAGGCTGCTAGTCAGATAATTACAAAAGACAGACCGACTTTGCAGTTCAGCAAGGCAATATTACTGGTTGCACAAAATATATTACTTGTTCCACAAACCAGAGGTCCATGCCACATGACCCCCCCCCCCCCCCCCCACCTCCCCATTGTCTTTGACAAAGATGTGTATCCCTCATCTGGATTCCCGAGATTGTTAAATGTCTCAACCATTAAGATTTGGAAGGAAAATTGGGGGGCCCTTTGGCAAGCAGACGAGCAGACTCCTGTTGGTCAGCATGGGTTATGGAATATAGATGGCCTTTGTAAAGATCTCTGACTTTAATCTGTGCAGCCAACAGGGGGTCATTAGTTGTTCTTCATGGATAATGATTGTGAATTTCCCTGAAACTGCCAGGTAGCTTCTTTTGTTTGGGGATGGGGGCCACAGACAGACAGATTCAGCCATTTTAGGTCTTTGTCCAGTTTGAGGTTTTTAGAGATAGTAATGAACATATCTATATATTTCATAAGAAAAATATACAAGGTGAGCCATAGCCCTCACAATTCTAAATATGTGTAGTGTAAAATTATACATTTGGGTTTTATATGTTTTTGAACTGTTATAGTGGATGTGAAGCTGAAGCAGCAATCTAAATGCCTTGGAAAAAATAAATAGTGAATTTATTTTTTAAAAATAGACCACCAAGTTACCCTCTTTATAATATCTTTGTAAGTTAAGAGGACCAGAGTGAAACTCTCATTCTTTTATTCCCTCTCTGAAATCAATTTGAATGGAGGTTTATGAAATTTATCTAAGTCTTTATATTTTATAATTAATAGAATTAAATTGTTTAAAAAAACACGTGCACCTGATTAACACACACTAAGCTTATGTAGTCCATTTACCTGATATAATTACTTGTGCTGAAATGCTTAGGGCCCATGAACAACAAACTTCTATTTCTATCCAGGTTTACTTGAACATTATTCATTGCGGAGAAAATTGGTTGACTAGTCATCCAGTGTTATATGTGCCTTACGTTTGCTCACTTAGAATCATAGAACCCCTACAGTGCAGAAGGAGGCCATTCGGCCGATCGAGTCTGCACCGACCCTTTGAATAACCACACTGCCTCGACCCAATAATGAAATGAAATAAATGAAAATTGCTTATTGTCACAAGTAGGCTTCAATGAAGTTACTGTGAAAAGCCCTTAGTCGCCACATTCCGGCGCCTGTTCGGGGAGGCTGGTACGGGAATTGCACCGTGCTGCTGGCCTGCCTTGGTCTGCTTTCAAAGCCAGCGATTTAGGTTTGTTGAGAGTGAGGGAGAGTGGACAGTATGACTGGCCATAATGTCAAAGGAAGGATTTCTAATTACAGGCACCATGACATGGGTTACAGGGGCTCAATAGTATTTGGATTGTTGAGGTTGCATCAACCGCAGCAATAGAAAGGAGATTTGAAAAGGTTACTTCCCAGGTATCTCTTACCTGGTGATCCATCTGAGGGGCTGCAGTAAGGGAACTCTCTCAAAGATGGGAGGGAGAGGACCCCCTCCCCCACTAAGCAAGTGTGGATGGAAGTGGCCAATTAAGTCAGCACCTGGCGATCCCTCCATCCCATAGAAAGTGGGAACAAGAGGATCCATGACCTTAGGAAGGTGGGTAAAGTGACTGCTAAAACACCTTCAGGTCTCAAGCCCCACTGATTTTCCCAGCATTCTCTTCCCATAACATTCTTCAGGACAACACAATTTGAGTTCCATTCATTCCCTCTCTGGAGGCACCTCTCATCCCTATCTTAGCATCCAGCACTCAAATCCCACTCATCCTACTGTCACCTCACATACATGTGTCACAGTATCCCTACATAAATGTCCTTTCCCTTCTCCACACGCAAGCAGTATGAATTCTCATACCTCTGCTTATAGACAGCTTTGTGAGAGTCAGAATCTTGGGCTGGCTCTCCGGTGACAGTCAATTGGCAATGCATGCCCACCTGCCCCAGCGAGAAGGAGGCTGAAGATATCTTCGATAACATGCAGTGAGAGCTAATCCTCCTGAGGCATCAGTGCGCAGACATTTTGTGAGAACTGATCCTTTCTCTTTAAACCCTGCTGGGACCTTGCATTCTTCTAACTGGATCTTGCTGTCGATCCCCACTGCTCTGTTGAAAAGGCAGCAGCTGCTGTTGCTGGTGTTGGCGTCGTTCCTGGAGCTGTTCCTGGTGGTGCTGTTTCTCATCAGCGGTGCAAAGTGGAGCCAGCATAGCTCCCCCCCATGCCTCAGTGAAGCAGGGCAGTGCAGCTGAATGTGGGTGAAGTGCCTTCCAAGAGGGCAAGAATCACCTGTCACATTCTGAGGACAGGTGGTATGAGCAACAGCCTCTCACCTGTCCTTCTTTATATCATAGCCTTCCCAACTTGTCAGTTTCACTGAGAATCCCTTCCCATTTTACATTTGATTTGTGACCCTGTCTTTGGAATGGGCACCCGCCCTGACAGTGCGGTGCGCATCGATGGATGAAGGCTGCCTACGAAGATACTGTTTGTTTTGTTATGTTCCCTTTGTAACATAAGCGGCTTCCTTGTGTTGCATTTGTCAAGGAAGGTCGAGACGTGTAAATAACTTCAACTCATTTATTTACACTATGTACACTTTTATAACTTGAGTTCGACACTACTGCTAATCCTATTATAGCTACCTAACTGACTAACCAGCTGCTGCCTTCCACGTGGTGGGTGTAATATTGAATCAACCCTGTGCCTCTCCTCACTGACTGTCTCCACTGGCCAAAAGGGGCTGATCATGTGTGTGGTGTCCTTTATGTATGGGTTGGTGTAAAGCCCCCCTGTGGTCGTGTCACCTCCTTGTGTATCGTGAATGTCCATTGGTCCCCTCCTATCTAACTTATCCATTGGTTGAGTATGTGTGTGTAATGTTTCTGGTGCTCCCTCTAGTGTCTGTCTAGCTTACATGTATTTACAGTGATGCACATCACCACATCCTCCCTTTTTTATATGTTCATATTTTCTGTACACTTTAAGAAAAACTGAACAAAGAACGGTAGAGAAGGTAAAGTATATACAAGTCATGGGAACGGTGATTAAACAATAAGTCCAAATCATTCATGTGAGTCCATAAACCATCAATCATCATGGTCAAATGTCTCTCATGGTTATGAACGCCATCAACAGGAACCAAGAAGTGGGCGAATCACTGCGCTGTCCGATTTTGAGTCTTTTTTCTTTTTGTGTTTGTGGTGGTGCTGTCGGATGGCATCTTGTAGCTGATAGGTCGTTGACATTGAAGAGGTACCATCAACAGTATCATTCGAGGTCATGGATGTGCCAGATGTTGAAGTCGGATGAGACTGTACATACTGGTTCTGGCCACATGTTGTGCTGGAAGGGTGATTCTGCTGAGAAGCGTTGAAGCATGTCGATTTGGAGACAGAATTGCTGCTCGCATCAATGTCTGGTGATGGTGTGAAACTAGAACCTTGCATCTGATAGGAATATGCTGTCTGGCCAGGCTGTGGTGCAGCAAATCCTGGGCAGTAACTAAGGCATCCAGTCTGTAGTGCAGATTGCGCTTGCGGTAGTCCTCCTTCGGTCTTGATTCCATTAGTGGGCAATCCGTAGTGCTGGCCTGTTTGAGAATATGCTGCATAAACTGCTGGCTGCTGCAGGCTTGAATACTGGGTTTGTCCAGCATGAGCTGTCATTGGCCGCACTGTTGGTGTGGAACAAATGTGTGGACATAGCTGTGGTGAAAATTGGTGTATTCCTCTTGGACTGTAGCTGCTGCTTGTTGTTGCTGACCCAGTGTGATTGTCACGTGATCCATCTCCTGTCGTTGTGGCATCTGCTGTCGCCCTGAGCGTGCCATCACTGAGGTTGCGACACTGCCTGCCTGGAGTAAAGTCTGGCTTATGTGAATCAGAGTCGGCGTTTGGTTGCTCCCCATCTGGAGTCTGGGCTGTTTTTTGTTGATGCTCCCCGTCCGGAGTCTTAGCGGGTTCACTGGAGTCAGCTGAGATTTCTTGAAGCTGCACATCTGGAGTCGGAACATGCAGGAATGCATTGACTAGTGGAGACGTTCGAGCAATTGAGGGTGGAAGTAGTGTGGTGTCACCGGAGTCACCAGTGGTCTCACCGTGATCGTCGAGTGTCTCTGTACACACTAGCTGAGGTCTGTCACTTTGCACCTTTTGCATGGGAAGTGGGATGCTGTCGTCACTCGTTTCACATACCGTGGGTAGATCCTCAGTAGCTGCTTGCTGTTCACTAGGGTTGGGTAAATTGTCAGAGTTTTCATCTGGTGGTGCAAACAATGTGGGTGGACTGTCATTGTCTTGCCATTGTCCTTCATTTGGGCTTTTCTTCTTTGGAATTTTAAATCTTCCCCCAGACATTACAGAACCTTGTTCATTTCCCTCAATTTCTCCCATATGTAGAGTACGAAGTCTTACAACACCAGGTTAAAGTCCAACAGGTTTGTTTCGATGTCATTCGATTGACATCAAAACAAACCTGTTGGACTTTAACCTGGTGTTGTAAGACTTCGTACTGTGCTCACCCCAGTCCAACGCCAGCATCTCCACATCATCCCATATGTAGGGCAGCAAATGTTAGATCCAATGTTTTTTTCGTCATTGTACCAGTTTCCAAGGAACAATCCGTTTCAATTTTCTTCTCAGTTACTTCATATGCATCCTTTTCTAATGTACATGCCTTCATAGTCTCTGGCTCTGATTTTGCTGGGACTGGCACAGTCACAGTCTCTCTTTTACTGTTCTCAATTGCCCACATTCTACTCCCCAGACATATATGCTTAATCTCTGGAGTTAATGTGGTACAATGAATAATCGGGTCGATCTTATCTGCATCTTCATCATCACTGGAAGGCACAATTGGTTCACTTGAAACTGCTGGGGGTTTTAAGTGAGTTATCTGGCTACTCGATGTCGGTGTCCTCAGGATTCTTGCTCCAATGTTCTGCTCATTTATCAGTGGAGTGTGCAGAGGTTCAATGCGATTAATATTCCCATCATGGGTTGAAGAGTCATTACTGACTAACTGCTGGTCTCTGTAGTTGGGACTTTGCGGTTTTGTGTTGAAGGGAGACAGTTGTTCCTGCTGTAGATATGATTCAGGTTGTGTTATTTCCATTAAATGAGGATCAATGTCTTGCCCATTTTTTCGATCCATACTAAAGCAATGGCAATTTTCAGTCTGCTCCTTGCAAGTTAGACATACAAGCAATTTTTTTATCAAATCCTCAGCATCCTTCTGTGACTGTACAGCATTATTAATATCTCTTCAGCTAGAATGATCCTGAAGGTCAGCGCATAATCTTTTTTTCTTCGGGCTTGGAAGAGGCGATTCCTTTGGGTTGTCTTCATTTGGGCTTGAACAGTCATCAGCGCTGTGCCCTTCATTGTAGCATGATAGACCGTCATGGTCGTCCTGCTGTGCAGTGGAGCGTGGTAGACTGTTATAGCCTTCTTGCTGTTTATGTGAGCATGGCAGACTTGCATCGTCTGCCGCTAGTTGGTCAGAGGAGGTTGCTAGACCCTCATGGTCTTGTTCCTGCAAGGACTGCGCATCGGAGTCATGTGTTTCTGCAATTGTGGAGTCTGTTCACGAGCTAGCTGTGGAGTCTTGTGACACTGGAGTCACGTCTTGTTCATGAAAGGACTGCGGTGTGGAGTCTTGCATGTCTTCTTTTGTATAGTCGGGATCCCTGAGCGGGGCGTGGACCACGCTCTGTGTGGCAGCAGGCCGCTCTCTGTGGGCTTGTACCGCTCTCTGTCTCTTGGTTTCAGGCTGCAGCATCATCCTGCACTCATGAGTCGGGATGTCATATCTGCTGGGTTGAAGATCCTCAAATCCGAACAATGAATCCGCATCTGCATCGGATTCAATGCGGGGGTCGCCAATGTGCAACACAAAAGGTTCGTCCGAGTCGTCTAGGACCATGGAGCTGTCATTGGGCTCGCGAGGTCCAGAGGAAATGTAAAGGTCGGTATCGAAGTATTCGAGATCGGAATCATCGGTTTGTGCGTAGGTAACTGCTTGTTGCAGGGTTCTTCGGAGGTTAAATTAATTTCCTGGTTCAATTTGAGGCATTGTGCTGTCATTCCAGGTGAAGGAAGGTTGTTTTACAGCTTTTGAAGATTTTTTCTTTGATTTGGGATGTTTCCCCTTTAAATTGATGCGGTCTGGGGCCTCTGATGTCATGATGCATGTGACGTAGCACGTAGGAAGCGATTGCGCATGCACAGATCGCTGTTCCTTTACCGATGGCCGTTTTCTTGATTGCGCATGCACGGCGTCTCGCGCATGCGCAAACGAACCTTCCGGTTCTGCGCATTTCTCACGCAACTGCGCTAGTGTAGTCCCTTTAGCAAGATGGCCGCCGACCTTGACCCAAATCGCTCTCTGGTCCGGGATTTCGGCCTCGAGGTGAGTACTGGCGCTTCTCTTACCTTTCCTTGCCGATTGGAGTGTGTTTTCCTCACAGTATTTGCCGAATTTGTCCAGGACTGCCTGGAAGTCGTACCTGTTTTGCCCCTTGGAGAAATTGAATTTTTAAAAAGATTTCTTCTGCTCTTGCACCGGCGATGGTGAGGAGAAACTCTATTTTTTCATCATCGGCCAGGTCTTTAAGTTCGGCTGCCACCAGGAAGAGTTCAAATGTTTGCCGGAATAGCTGCCAGTTTTCGCGGAGATCGCCGTGGCACTAGAGCGGCTGCGGAACCGGGAGCTCGTATATCTTGCCTGGGTATTGCTGGTTGTCACTGTACGCTGAGGTATGGCTATCTGGATTTAAGCAGTCCACTACTGGTACCATGTTTTGTTATGTTCCCTTTGTAACATAAGCGGCTTCCTTGTGTTGCATTTGTCAAGGAAGGTCGAGACGTGTAAATAACTTCAACTCATTTATTTACACTATGTACACTTTTATAACTTGAGTTCGACACTACTGCTAATCCTATTATAGCTACCTAACTGACTAACCATCTGCTGTCTTCCACGTGGTGGGTGTAATATTGAATCAACCCTGTGCCTCTCCTCACTGACTGTCTCCACTGGCCAAAAGGGGCTGATCATGTGTGTGGTGTCCTTTATGTATGGGTTGGTGTAATGCCCCGCTGTGGTCGTGTCACCTCCTTGTGTATCGTGAATGTCCATTGGTCCCCTCCTATCTAACTTATCCATTGGTTGAGTGTGTGTGTAATGTTTCTGGTGCTCCCTCTAGTGTCTGTCTAGCTTACATGTATTTACAGTGATGCACATCACCACACTGTTTTTGCTGAAAGTTTCGGCTCGGCAGTGCAGGTCGTCAGGGCCCAGTTCCAAGAGTTCTGGGTTGTTTTTATGGCGGCGATGCAGGCACACGAGGAGGTTCTCTCAGAGAGAGTACTGTCCCTGATGGGAGGCCGCCTGAATTCGATGGAGCACATTTAATCCTGTCTTTGAGGCCTGGGGTCGGGGTGGCCTTCTAAGCCTTGGTCCTGTATTGTCTTGTTCCAGGTATTGGTCATGAGGGGTTGACGGTGGCCGAGTCAGTCCCCCCCACAGCCGGAGCCCAGGTTGGTGACCGTCCGGGTTCTGGTGAGACAGCATGGTGGAAGTAATGTCTCTTGCTTTGATCATGGCTGACAGGTTGGGAATCAGTTGCACTGGCTGATAACCAAAATTGAGGGTTAAAATAGTTTAAAATTCGAATTGTCTTTTCAGTACCTTAATTACTTACTCGGTAGAGTCAAGGGATTTGCCAATCCCCTTTAGTCCCATCCCATTCTCGACTGCTCTGTCCTTACAAACAATTGCCCAACCCCAACTCCCCATTCCTCCAAAGCCCTTGAACATTTTCAAAAATGTTTCATTCAAGGCATGTTCACATAACAAACAAAAGCAGAAGAAAAATCATACAACATTATAAATAACCAACACTCACTCCCCTCCCCCCCCGCTCCCCCAATATCGCCCCCTTCTCCCTTCCTGCCTTCCCCATTTTAACCCCCTCCCCCCCACTTTGCTGACCCCTCAATCTTCCTTAAAGAAGTCAATAAACGGCTTCCACTCTGAGTGAACCCCTCAACCGACCCCCTCAGAACCAACTGGACCTTCTCCAGCCTCAGGAATTCCGACAGGTCGTTCACTCACATCCATGCTCACCGAGTCCCTCCATCCAAGCAAGATCTGTCTCCGGGCTATCAGGGAGACAAAGGTCAAGACATTGGCCTCTCTTGCCCCCTGGACTCCCAGGCCTTCCGACACCCCAAATATCGGCACCTCTGGACTCGGGGCCACCTTCACCTCCAGCACCTCGGACATCATGTCCACAAACCCCTGCCAGAACCCCTTCAGCTTCGGACAGGCCCAAAACACGTAGATGTGATTCACGGGCCACCCGCGCACCATCCACAACTATCCTCTACCTCCTCAAAAAGCTACTCATCCTTGCTACTGTCATATGTGCTCCATGAATTACCTTAAACTGAATGAGGCTTAGCTTTGCACACGACGAGGACGCATTCACCCTCCGCAGGGCTTCAGCCCACATCTCGACCCTCACCTCCCTTCCCAGCTCCTCCTCCCACGTACGCTTCATATCCCCCACCAGGGACCCCTCCCACTCCATCAGCTCCTTGTAGACCTCGGACATCTTGAAGAATAAAGGGATTAAGGGTTATGGTGTTCGGGCCGGAAAGTTGAGCTGAGTCCACAAAAGATCAGCCATGATCTCATTGAATGGCGGAGCAGGCTCGAGGGGCCAGATGGCCTACTGCTGCTCCTAGTTCTTATGTTCTTATGTTCCCCTCCTTATCCTGCAACCCCAGGGGCGGCAGCCCAGGAAAGGATGGCACCTCTCTCCTCACAAAACCCTAGACCTGCAGTTACCTAAAACCATTCTCCTTGGCAACTCGTATTCTTCCTCCAGGTACTCCAGCTTTCCAAATCTGCACCCTATAAACAGATCACCGAATCGCTCAATCCCTGCCTGCTTCCGCCCCCAGAACCTCGCATCCAGCCCCCCGGCGCAAACCTATGGTTGTCACGAATCGGTGCCCACACCTAGGCACCTCCAATCCTCAATGCTGCCTCCACTGCCCCCACACCCTTAAGGCCAACACAACCACTGGGCTCACGGAGTGTCTGGCCGACGAGAATGGCAGAGGCACTGTCAACAATGCCCTTGTTCCACTATACAAAGCCACCTCCATCCACCCCCACGCTGTCTCCTCCCCCACTACCCATTTCCTGACCCCCCCCCCCCCCCCCCCCCCGCCCCCTCTCCAGAAAAGCCCTCCTGATTCTTGGAGTGTTTCCCGCCCACACAAACCCAAAGATCAGCACGTTAATCTTTTTAAAGAACGCCTCCGGGATGAAGATTAGGAGGTTCTGAAGCACAAACAGAAACCTTGGCAGCACCATCATTTTTAGTCTGCACCCGTGCCGCTAGCAAGAATGGCAGCACATCCCACCTCTTAAAGTCCTCTTTCATCTGCTCCACCAACCAAGTCAAGTTCAGTTTAGATATCTGCACCCAGCCCCACGTAACCTGGATGCCCAAGTATCCAAAACTTGCCCCCACTATCTTGAATGGCAGCTCCCCAAATCTCCTCTCCTGCCCTCTAGTCTCAATCGGGAACACCTCGCTCAATCAGGAACACCCATATTCAACTCGTACCCTGAGAACCGGCCAAGTTCCTCCAAAACCCCCACAATGCCCCCAATACCGCCCAATGGGTCCGAAATGTAAAACAGCAGATCGTCCGCACACAGCGAGGCCCAATGCGCGGCACCCTCTGCACAATCCCTCTCCAATCCTCCGACGCCCTAAGCGCCATTGCCAGCGGCTCTATCACCAAAGGAAAGAGCAACGGAGAGAGCGGGCACCCTTGCCTCTTCCACCGCTGCAACCCAAAATATCCTGAACTCACTCGGTTCATCTGCACATTTGCGACTGGTGCCATGTACAGCAGCCGGACCCAGTCCACAAACCCATGCCCGAACCCAAACCACCCCACAGATATTCCCACTCCACCCGGTCAAACACTTTGTCTGCGTCCATTGCCACCACCACCTCCACCTCCTACCCCTCCGAAGGCATCATCATTACACTGAGCAGCCTCCTCACATTCGCCGACAACTGTCTCCCTTTTATGAAAACGGTTTAATCCTCGCCTATGAGCCCCAAGACGCAGTCCTCGATTCGCGAAGCCAACACTTTCGCCAACAGCTTGGCGCCTACGTTAAATAATATCGGCGATATGACCCACACTGCTCTGATCCCTGTCCTTTTTCAATATTAGGGAGATGGAAGCCTGCGACAGTGTAGGGGGGAGTTCCTCCCTCTCCCTAGCCTTGCTGTACACCCTCACCAGCAATGGCCCCAGGTACCTCCCGGACTGCCTGCATCGCCCCATGCTCGCCACCACCTCCCTCAACCCGATTGGGGTTCCCAATCCCTGAACCAAATCCTCCTCTAACTTGGGAAACTCCAACCCGTCCAGTAACCGCCGCAATCCCCCCCCGGCCGGGGGCTCAGACTCATATAATCTCCTGCAAAATGCCTCAAACATGCCGTTCATCCCCTCTGGGTCCAACACCACCCTATCTATCTCATCCTTTGCTCTGCCAGTCTCCCTCGCTGCCTCTCGCTTCTTCAGCTGGTGGGCCAGCATCTGACCCGCCTTCTCACCGTACACAGACACTGCCCCTCTAACCCTCCGTAACTGCCCCACCGCCTTTCCTGTGGACACTAACCCGAACTCCATACGGAGCCTCTGCCTCTCCTTCAACAGTCCTGACTCCCAGTGTGGGGCGTGGTCAGAGACCAAGATTGGCGAATACTCCGAGTTGACAACCCCCGCCAACAACGTCTTATCAAGCACAAAAAAGTCAATCCGGGAGTACGACCGGTGCACATGGGAGTAGTGTGAAAATGTCTTTGCCCTCAGCTTCCCAAACCTCCACCGGTCTACTGCTCCTATGCTCTCCATGAACCCCTTCAGCTCCTTTGGCACTGCCGACATCTTCATCGACCTTGGGCTCAACCGGTCCAAGCTCGGCTCTGTAACCGTATTAATATCCCCCCTCCCCCATGACCAACCGGTTCAAGTGCAGGTCAGGAATCCTCCCCAGAGCCCATCTCATAAAGTCTACATCATCCCAGTTTCGGGCACAAACGTTTATCAGGACCACCGGCAACCCCTCCAGCTTCCCACTCACCATCACAAGCCTCCCCCCTCGCGTCTGCCACAATATTTCCCACCTCGAACGCCACCCGCTTATTCACCAGCACTGCCACCTCCCTCATCTTTATGCACAGTCCGAGTGGAACACCTGCCCCACCCATCCTTTCCTCAACCTTGTCTGGTCCCCTATCATTAACTGCATCTCCTGAAAAAAGGTCATGTCCACCTTCGGACTCCTCAGGTGCGTGAACACACGTGACCGTTTGACCGGTCCATTCCGCCCCCTCATGTTCCACATGACCAACCTGGTCAGGGGGCTCCAGGCCCACCCTCAGATGTCCATGTCATCAATCCTTTTCCAACTGCGCCACATCAACCACAACCTTGTCAGCAACATTGCCCCCCTCCCCCACTCTTAAACAAGACATCAACCCCATCTCCCCCGCCCCCCCGCCCCCACCCCCACACCTACCTCCCAGCAACCTCCCACTACACTCACATTAACTAGCCCGCCCAGCTAGCATGGTTGCCCTGCTCAATGCCTCCGACATCCCTACCCCTCAATTCCCCTCCCCCATCGATACTCCCCTAAAGAGCAGAAAAAGGTGCACTCACCCTTGCTGTTCCCCCATGAACAGTCTGCCCTCCAGAAAACCCACCATCAAAACAAAGGAAACACTTCAAAGTGGAACATTTTTGAGAAAACAAACAACCATAAGAACATAAGAACTAGGAGCAGGAGTAGGCCACCTGGCCCCTTGAGCCTGCTCCACCATTCAATGAGATCATGGCTGATCTTTTGTGGACTCAGCTCCACTTTCCGGCCGGAACACCATAACCCTTAATCCCTTTATTCTTCAAAAAACTATCTATCTTTATCTTAAAAACATTTAACGAAGGAGCCTCTACTGCTTCACTGGGCAAGGAATTCCATAGATTCACAACCCTTTGGGTGAAGAAGTTCCTCCTAAACTCAGTCCTAAATCTACTTCCCCTTATTTTGAGGCTATGCCCCCTAGTTCTGCTTTCACCCACCAGTGGAAACAACCTGCCTGCATCTATCCTATCTATCCCCTTCATAATTTTATATGTTTCTATAAGATCCCCCCTCATCCTTCTAAATTCCAATGAGTACAGTCCCAGTCTACTCAACCTCTCCTCGTAATCCAACCCCTTCAGCTCTGGGATTAACCTAGTGAATCTCCTCTGCACACCCTCCAGTGCCAGTACGTCCTTTCTCAAGTAAGGAGACCAAAACTGAACACAATACTCCAGGTGTGGCCTCACTAACACCTTATACAGTTGCAGCATAACCTCCCTAGTCTTAAACTCCATCCCTCTAGCAATGAAGGACAAATTTCTATTTGCCTTCTTAATCACCTGTTGCACCTGTAAACCAACTTTTGCGACTCATGCACTAGCACACCCAGGTCTCTTTGCACAGCAGCATGTTTTCATATTTTATCATTTAAATAATAATCCCTTTTGCTGTTATTCCTACCAAAATGGATAACCTCACATTTGTCAACATTGTATTCCACCTGCCAGACCCTAGCCCATTCACTTAGCCTGTCCAAATTCCTCTGCAGACTTCCAGTATCCTGTGCACATTTTGCTTTACTACTTATCTTAGTGTCGTCTGCAAACTTGGACACATTGCCCTTGGTCCCCAACTCCAAATCATCTATGTAAATTGTGAACAGTTGTGGGCCCAACACTGATCCCTGAGGGACACCACTAGCTACTGATTGCCAACCAGAGAAACACCCATTAATCCCCACTCTTTGCTTTCTATAAATTAACCAATCCTCTATCCATGCTACTACTTTCCCCTTAATGCCATGCATCTTTATCTTATGCAGCAACCTTTTGTGTGGCACCTTGTCAAAGGCTTTCTGGAAATCCAGATATACCACATCCATTGGCTCCCCGTTATCTACCGCACTGGTAATGTCCTCAAAAAATTCCACAAAATTAGTTAGGCACGACCTGCCCTTTATGAACACATGTTGCGTCTGCCCAATGGGACAATTTCCATCCAGATGCCTCGCTATTTTTTCCTTGATGATAGATTCCAGCATCTTCCCTACTACCGAAGTTAAGCTCACTGGCCTATAATTACCCGCTTTCTGCCTACCTCCTTTTTTAAACAGTGGTGTCACGTTTGCAAACTTCCAATCCGTTGGGACCACCCCAGAGTCTAGTGAATTTTGGTAAATTATCTCTAGTGCATTTGCAATTTCCCTAGCCATCTCTTTTAGCACTCTGGGATGCATTTCATCAGGGCCAGGAGACTTGTCTACCTTTAGCCCCATTAGCTTGCCCATCACTACCTCCTTGGTGATAACAATCCTCTCAAGGTCCTCACCTGTCATAGCCTCATTTCCATCAGTCACTGGCATGTTATTTGTGTCTTCCACTGTGAAGACCGACCCAAAAAACCTGTTCAGTTCCTCAGCCATTTCCTCACCTCCCATTAATAAATCTCCCTTCTCATCCTCTAAAGGACCAATATTTACCTTAGCCACTCTTTTAAAAAATATATATTTGTAGAAACTTTTACTATCTGTTTTTATATTCTGAGCAAGTTTACTCTCATAATCGATCTTACTCTTCTTTATAGCATTTTTAGTAGCTTTCTGTTGCCCCCTAAAGTTTTCCCAGTCCTCTAGTCTCCCACTAATCTTTGCTACTTTGTATGCTTTTTCCTTCAATTTGATACTCTCCCTTATTTCCTTAAATATCCACGGTCGATTTCCGCTCTTTCTACCGTCCTTCCTTTTTGTTGGTATAAACCTTTGCTGAGCACTGTGAAAAATCGCTTGGATGGTTCTCCACTGTTCCTCAACTGTTTCACCATAAAGTCTTTGCTCCCAGTCGACCTTAGCTAGTTCTTCTCTCATCCCATTGTAATCTCCTTTGTTTAAGCACAAAACACTAGTGCTTGATTTTACCTTCTCACCCTCCATCTGTATTTTAAATTCCACGATATTGTGATCGCTCCTTCCGAGAGGATCCCTAACTATGAGATCCTGAATCAATCCTGTCTCATTACACAAGACCAGATCTAGGACCGCTTGTTCCCTCGTAGGTTCCATTACATACTGTTCCAGGAAACTATCGTGGATACATTCTATAAACTCCTCCTCAAGGCTGCCTTGACCGACCTGGTTAAACCAATCGACATGTAGATTAAAATCCCCCATGGTAACTGCTGTACCATTTCTACATGCATCAGTTATTTCTTTGTTTATTGCCTGCCCCACCATAATGTTACTATTTGGTGGCCTATAGACTACTCCTATCAGTGACTTTTTCGCCTTACTATTCCTGATTTCCACCCAAATGGATTCAACCTTATCCTCCATAGCACCGATGTCATCCCTTACTGTTGCCCGGATGTCATCCTTAAATAACAGAGCTACACCACCTCCCTTACCATCCACTCTGTCCTTCCGAATAGTTTGATACCCTCGGATATTTAACTCCCAGTCGTGACCATCCTTTAACCATGTTTCAGTAATGGCCACTAAATCATAGTCATTCACGATGATTTGCGCTATCAACTCATTTACCTTATTCCGAATACTACGAGCATTCAGGTAAAGTACACTTATGTTGGCTTTTTTACCTCTGTTCTGAATCTTAACACCTCGATCAGTAACCTCTCCTAAGTTATATTTCCTCTTAACCTTTCTCCTAATTTTCCTTGTTGTTGAACCCATATCTTCATATAACAACCTGCCGCGTCGCTTACCATTAATGTTTTCACTTCCCGTTTTATTCCTTTTAGTATTCCTGGTCCTATTCACTGAGCTCCCCTCAGTCACTGTACCTTGTACTGTCCCCCTTTTTGATTTTTGACTATGGCTTCTCTGCCTTACACTTTCCCCCTTACTGCCTTTTGTTTCGTCCCTGCTTTACTACCTTCCAACTTCCTGCATCGGTTCCCATCCCCCTGCCACATGAGTTTAAACTCTACCCAACAGCTCTAGCAAACATCGGTTCCAGTCCTGCCCAGATGCAGACCATCCGGTTTGTACTGGTCCCACTTCCCCCAGAACCGGACCCAATGCCCCAGGAATTTGAATCACTCCCTCTTGCACCATCTCTCGAGCCACGCATTCATCCTATCTATCCTGACATTCCTACTCTGACTAGCTCGTGGCACTGGTAGCAATCCTGAGATTACTACCTTTGAGGTAGTTTACTACTTTTTAGTTTAACTCCTAACTCCCTGAATTCAGCTTGTAGGACCGCGTCCCGTTTTTTACCTATATCGTTGGTGCCTATGTGCACCACGACAGCTGGCTGTTCACCCTCCCCCCCCCCCAGAATGTCCTGCAGCCACTCCGAGACATCCTTGACCCTTGCACCAGGGAGGCAACATACCATTCTGGAGTCTCGATTGCGTCCGCAGAACCGCCTGTCTATTCCCCTTACAATTGAGTGCCCTATCACTATAGCCCTGCCATTTTTCTTCCTGCCCAGCTGCGCAGCAGAGCCAGCCATGGTGCCATGAACCTGGCTGCTGCTGCCTTCCCCTGGTGAGCCATCTCCCTCAACAGTATCCAAAGCGGTATATCTGTTTTGCAGGGAGATGACCGCAGAGGACACCTGCACTGCCTTCCTACTCTTGCTCTGTCTTTTAGTCACCCATTTTCTATCTCCCTCAGTACCTTTCACCTGCGGTGTGACCAACTCGCTAAACATGCTATCCACGATGTCCTCAGCATCGCGGATGCTCCAAAGTAAGTCCATCCGCATCTCCAGAGCCGTCAAGCGGTCTAACAGGAGCTGCAACTGGACACACTTCTTGCACATGAAGGAGCCAGGGACAGTGGACGTGTCCCTGAGCTCCCACATTGCACACGAGGAGCATGGCACGGGTCTGAGATCTTCTGCCATGTCTTAAACCTTCGGTTAACTTCAACAATTACAATTTCCCCCCCAAAATAAAAATAAATAAATAAATAAACAACAAAGAAAAAAATAAATAAATATACCAATGAAAAGAAAAAGAAAACAGAAACACTACTTACCAGTCACTTACCAGGGATAAAAAGCACTTCCTCCCCACCCAGCTTCGAATTCCCACCTAGATTCAAATTCCCAAACTCACTCTTGGTTCTGTCTCACTCTGGCTGTGCCTTCTCTGGCTCACTGGGAGAACTCACTCATACACAGTAACTCCTCCATAGTTCAATGTCCTCACTCTCGCCCAGTCCATTGTCCCTCATGAACTCCATCGCCTCTTCTGACGAGTCAAAATAGTACTCACGCTTCTGAAAAATCACCCAGAGCCGGGACAGGTACAGCACTCCAAACTTCACCTCCTTTCTTAAAGAGGGCAAACTTGACCCGGTTAAACCTGGCCTTCCTCTTCACCAGTTCTGCTCCCAAGTCCTGGTACACGCGCAGATCGTTCCCTTCCCAGGTGAACTTCCTTGTCTGCCTCACCCTTCGGAGGATCTTCTCCTTCCCCAGAAAGCGGTGCAACCACCCCACCATTGCCCTTGGTGGCATCAGCCCCCTGTGCGCTCTGTCAACCTCCAGGGACCGATCAAAGGTGTCCTCTCCCATCAGCTTCTCCAACATTTTGGCCACCTATGTGCTAGCCTTCACATCCTTTATGCCTTCGAGCATCCCCACGCTCCTCAGGTTTTGTCACCTGGAGCGATTCTCCAGATCCTCCACCTTCTCCTTCAGCCTCTTTTGGGTCTCCTGCATCACCCCCACCTCGGCCACCATCGAAACCAACTGCTCCTCGTGCTCCCCCACTAGCTCCTCCTCTTTCTGGATTGCCCAACCCTGGGACTCCACCCTCTGTTCCACTCTCTCAATCCCTGATTTAACTGATTCCACCACATTGGCCAGGTCTTCCAGGGCCTCCTTCCTCTACTGACTGATCCTTGCATTCAAAAACTCCACTAGCTGCTCCGTTGACCACTGGGCGGACAGAACAGCCCCCTTGCCCTCCGCCATCTTACTGTGGAGCACCACCAAGACTCTCCTGTACCTGCAGCACTTTTCTCGCCCAACTCCTAGTTCATGGATCCATCCATCAGCCACACCAGAGGGGTTATACCTTCCCCAGTCACTCCTGCACCTATTGACATCAAAAAGCTCGCCTTTTGGGCGGGGAAAAGACCAAAAAATACAGCCTTGAGCGGGAGCCACCAAATGTCCGACTGCTCACTCCATGGCCGCCACTGGAAGTCCAAAGCCTTACTTTAAGTCCAAACTTAATGGTACCTCCCATATCCATTCAATCTTTCATTCGGCTCCAATTTCAAATATCCAGAAGACAGTTTCTGCTCTTGCCCCAGCAATGAAAAGGCCATAAAATCATAACCTTGTGACAGTTGTGACTTGGGAGTCTTTACCATGGCCAACCAAACCAGCTTCATTCAAACCTCTCCTCGGGTAGCTAGTTCAATGATACTGGACTTGCTTAGTTCCCCTCTTATCTATCCAATCAAAGATAGAGCATCTGCAGGAACAGCTTTTCTTCCCACCCTCACGAATCACCCAAGGATATATCCTTGGTCTCATCCTCTTCCTGATTTACATCTTGTCCTTCTGTGATATCATTGAAAAAATGGGGGCATGTTCCAAATGAATACTGAAGACACTGAGCTTACCTCTCCAACACCTCTCCTGATTTGTCCACTGTCTCTGTGCCAGTTGTTCAGTTCTGGAAGAGCCCACATTTCATCCTGTTAAACACCAGGAAAACTCAAGCCAGTGTCTGCAGGCTGCAAGTCAGTTCCATCATGAAGGCTGTGGCTACTGCCTCAGGTTTAATCATACTGGTCAGAGTCCTGGCTTCCTATTTTACCCAGCTTCCAAATACTCTCCATATCTGTGGAATCATCTATCTCCTCCACTGCTGAAAGACTTGTCTGTGCCTTTGACATGTCCAAATTGCCTATTCCAATGCTTGGCTGGCACTATTTATCATCTTCAACTCATTAAAAACTCTTGCCCTCCACCAGAAAGGCGGAGGTACTGTGGAGGAAGGCACAGGGGAGGAGGTATGAATATGGGGAAAAGGCGAGTCGCCTGTTGGCTCATCAATTGCGAAAGAGGGCAGCAGCGAGGGAAATAGGAGGAATTAGAGACGAAAGGGGAGACACGGTGCGAAGGGCAGGAAAGATAAATGAGGTGTTCAAGACCTTCTATGAGGAACTGTATAGGTCTCAACCCCCAGAGGGAGAGGAGGGGATGCGGCAGTTCCTGGACCAATTGAGGTTCCCGAAAGTGGAGGAGCGGGGGGTGGTAGGCCTGGGGGCACCGATTGGGGTGGACGAGGTTATTAAGGGACTGGGAAGCATGCAAGCAGGGAAGGCCCCAGGACCAGACGGGTTCCCGGTGGAGTATTACAGAAAATATGTGGACTTGTTGGCCCCGTTGATGGTGAGGACGTTCAATGAGGCCAGGAAAGGGGGGACTCTACCCCCGACGATGTCGGAGGCGACGATATCGTTAATTTTGAAGAGGGATAAAGATCCGTTGCAGTGCGGGTCCTATAGACCCATTTCATTGTTGAACGTGGACGCCAAATTGTTGGCAAAGGTACTGGCATCGAGGATAGAGGACTGTGTCCCGGGGGTGGTGCACGAAGATCAGACAGGGTTCGTAAAAGGGAGACAACTGAATGTTAACGTGCGACGACTATTAGGGGTGATAATGATGCCCCCAGTGGAGGGGGAGGCAGAGATAGTGGCGGCAATGGACGCAGAGAAGGCATTTGATAGGGTGGAGTGGGAGTATTTATGGGAAGTGTTAAGGAGGTTTGGGTTTGGGAACGGGTTTATTAGCTGGGTTAGACTTCTTTATGGGGCTCCAACGGCAAGCGTAGTTACAGGTCGACATAGATCGGAGTATTTCCGACTATATAGGGGAACAAGACAGGGATGCCCGCTGTCTCCATTGTTGTTCGCGTTGGCAATTGAACCTCTGGCCATGGCGTTGAGAGACTCCAGGAAATGGAGAGGGGTGATTAGAGGGGGAGAAGAACACCGAGTCTCGTTATATGCGGATGACCTATTGTTATACGTGTCGGACCCAGCGGGGGGAATGATAGAGGTTATGCGAATTTTGAGGGGGTTCGGGGATTTCTCGGGGTATAGGCTAAACATGGGAAAGAGTGAATTATTTGTGATACATCCAGGGGACCAGAGTAGAGAGATAGAAGGCTTGCCTCTAAGGAAAGTGGAAAGAAACTTCCGATACCTGGGGATTCAGATCGCTAGGAGCTGGGGAACCTTGCACAGACTTAATCTGACACGGTTGGTAGAACAAATGGAGGAGGACTTCAAGAGGTGGGACATGCAGCCTCTATCGCTGGCGGGCAGGGTGCAAGCAATTAAGATGATGGTCCTCCCGAGGTTCTTATTTGTATTTCAATGTCTCCCTATACTAATCACTAAGACCTTTTTTAATAAAATAGACAGGAGCATCACGAGCTTCGTGTGGGCAGGGAAAGTTCCGAGAGTAAGGAGGGGGTTCCTTCAGCGTAGTAGGGACAGAGGAGGATTGGCACTACCGAACTTGGGCGATTACTATTGGGCCGCCAATGTGGCAATGATACGTAAATGGATGATGGAGGGTGAGGGAGCGGCGTGGGAAAGACTGGAGAGAAAGTCCTGTAAAGGGACGAGTTTAGAGGCGCTGGTGACGGCGCCGCTACCGATCTCACCTAAAAAGTTTACCACGAACCCGGTGGTGGCGGCAACATTGAATATCTGGGGACAGTGGAGGCGACAGAGAGGGGTGCGGGGAGCCCTGGTGGGGTCCCCAATCAGGAACAACCATAGGTTCGCCCCAGGAAGAATGGATGGAGGATTTCAGAGCTGGTTCCAGTTGGGAATTAGGAGGGTGGGAGATTTATTTATAGATGGGACTTTTGCGAGCTTGGGAGCATTGGAGGAAAAGTATAAGTTGCCCCGGGGAAATTTCTTGAGATATATGCAGGTGAGGGCATTTACTAGACAACAGGTGAGGGAATTTCCATTGCTCCCGACACAGGGGATACAGGACAGGGTGCTTTCAGGGGTGTGGGTCGGAGAGGGCAAGGTGTCAGAGATTTACCGAGAGATGAGGGAAGAGGGGGAGGAGTCGGTGGGCGAACTAAAAGGAAAGTGGGAAGAAGAACTAGGGGAGGAGATAGAGGAGGGTATGTGGGCTGATGCCCTAAGCAGGGTAAATTCCTCTTCCTCATGCGCCAGGCTTAGCCTGATTCAATTTAAGGTGCTACATAGAGCACACATAACGGGAGCAAGATTGAGCAGGTTCTTTGGAGTGGAGGACAAATGTGGGAGGTGTGGCGGGAGCCCGGCAAACCACGCACATATGTTTTGGGCATGCCCGGCACTGGAAGGGTATTGGAAGGGAGTGACGGGAGTGATTTCGCGGGTGGTGAAGGCCCGGGTCAAACCAGGCTGGGGGTTAGCTCTATTTGGAGTTGCGGAAGAGCCGGGAGTGCAGGAGGCGAAAGAGGCCGACGTTGTGGCCTTTGCGTCCCTAGTAGCCCGGCGCAGGATCCTACTCATGTGGAAGGAGGCGAAACCCCCCGGACTGGAGGCCTGGGTAAATGATATGGCGGGGTTCATTAAACTGGAGCAGATAAAGTTTGCCCTGAGAGGATCGGCTCAAGGGTTCACCAGGCGGTGGCAGCCATTTCTCGACTACCTAGGGGAACGTTAGAGGGAAGACAGATGACCAGCAGCAGCAACCCAGGGGGAGGGGGGGGGGGGGGGGGTAGGGGGGGTTTAGTTTAGGTCAAAGATAAAGGGGTTTTGTTACTTGTGTATTGTTTAAAATTTCTGTATTGTTATTGTTGCGTTTGCTTTGTAAGAGGGGATAAATTGTTGTTTGGGAAAAAATTTTCAATAAAACATTTATAAAAAAAAAAAAAAAATAAATAAAAACTCTTGCCCTGGGGGGTGGGGGTCACATGATATGAGTGCGGGACCAGCTGTGTCTTCGTGAGCTCCAGCGCTGTTCATTTTTTACTCCGACTTTTTAACCTTGTGCACATTTATTTTCTTCCTTTTCTTGGTGTACGTGGTTTGTACTATTTTCCGAGAATTGTTGATTGATATATCTGCATGATGGAGTCAAGACAAAATATTTAAATCCTCGTTTGTTGGTGGCAGCTGGAAGGAGTTGAGATGGGGCCCTGCCTTCAGTGGCACAGTTGCTTTTGAGCGAGTTCCCACCCTGGTGGTGTGGTGTGCATCGACGGATGAAGGCTCCCAAAGATATTGAGCGAAATGCTCCTTTCGGGAGACAATGTTCTCGCGTTGGAGTTGAATTGCTACTGTGCACAAATAAGGAAGTGATTCCCAATCCTCAGCCGTGCAAATTTATGCCTGGTGAGGATTGCAAGTGATTTCTGAGGGGATTCTGTTATCGCGCCGTCGTTTTGAGCGGTCGAGCCAATAGCGAGGTTCCGCAGCTCGCCTTTCGCATTGCAAGGAATTAAGTGCATCCCAGACCCTCCCCTCCCTTCACACTTGAGTGCTTTAAAAAGAAATATAGAGTACTCAATTCATTTTTCCAATTGAGGGGGAATTTAGCGTGGCCAATCCACTATCCCGCACACCTTTGGGTTGTGGGGGCGAAACCCACGCAAACACAGGGAGAATGTGCAAACTCCACATGGACAGTGACCCAGTGCCGGGATCGAACCTGGGACCTCGGCGCTGTGAGGCAGCAGTGCTAACCACTGCGCCACGTTGCTGCCCTGCACTTGAGTGCTTTTGAGATGCTCAGCTGGAAATTGACAGCTCTTAACTCTCTTTGAAGTGGTTGATGTGTAAACAATGTGGTTAGAGCACTTCAGAGCTACTCAACCAAAAAGAAGTTGAATGAAACAAGGCTCACAGCAGTATGTGTGTGTGTGTGTGTGTGCGTGTGTGTGTGTGAAAGCTGTCAATTACAGCCCATTAAGGGAAATGAATGAATGGCTTGCAGCTCAAGGATCTCGGGGTTTTAAACACAGGTCACTGGTTTCTCTTTCCAGGAGTTGACAGGTGGCCAACAGGTGAATTGTCTAGTTGAGTATTAATTTTTTTTCACTGCTCTGCATGGACTGCTCTCTGGCTTCCAGACGGGTCTCTTTTCTGGGGGCGTTCTGACAGGTTTATCTTTTCTGGAGGTTTCCTGACAGCGGTCTCATTTATGGGGGCGGGGGGGGGGCTTCCTGATAGGGGTCTCATTTCTGGGGGGTCTGTGGGGGTCTCTATTGAAGGGATCTCTGTGAGGGTCCCCCTATTTAGGTGGTCTCTTGGGGGTCTCTTTATTTAGGGGGTCTGAGGGGCAGCTGTGGATGTCTGATGGGGGTGGGGTGGGCAGGTCTGGCATAGTGGGGGGGGGGGGGAGAGGGTGACCCCCTTGGCCCACGGTGAGGTCCACCACACCGGGGCCACATTTGTCCATACCTGGAGTAAACTGCGTCCACATGAAAGAAAAGAAAGGCATATTATTATCTAAATGGAAACAGATTCAAAATGCGTCTGGGCAGAGGGATCTGGATATCTTTGTTCATGCAGGTACAGCATGTAATCAAAAAGGCAAATGGAATGTTAGTGTTTATTGCAAAAGGACTGGAGTATAAAAGTAGAGAAGTGTTGTTGCGGTTGTATAGGGTGTTGGTGAGACCACATCTGGAGCCTTGTGTCCAGTTTGGTCTCCTTATTTGAGGAAGGATGTGGTAGTATTGGAAGCAGTTCAGTGGAGGTTCACCAGATTGATTCTGGGAATGAAATGGTTAATAATCACCGCTTATTGTCACAAGTAGGCTTCAATGAAGTTACTGTGAAAAGCCCCTCGTCGCCACATTCCGGTACTTGTTCGGTGAGGCCGGTACGGGAATTGGACCCGTGCTGCTGGCCTTGTTCTGCATGACAAGCCAGCTGTTTAGCCCACTGTGCTAAACCAGCTCCAATGAGTTGACGTAAGAGAAGAGATTTAACAGTTTGGGCTTATACTTGCTGGAGTTTAGAAGGATGAAAGGGGATCTGATTGAGGTATATTAAATACTAAAAGGGATTGATAAAGTAAACGTAGACCAAATGTTCCCCCTTGTGGGGCAATCGAGAACAAGAGGTTACAGATATAGGTTGAGAAGCGGTAGATTTAAAACTGAGATGAGGAGGAACTACTTCTTGCAGAGGTTGGTGAATTTGTGGAACTCGCTGCCCCATAGTGCGGCGGGGTCTGAATCATTAAATGGTTTCAAGAAGGAGAAATATATATTTCTGATTTCAAAAATGGGTTAAAGGGATAGGGGAACAGATGAGGAGGTGGAGCAGGCTCGATGGGCTAGATTGCCTACTTCTGCTCCTAATTCCTATGTTCCCCGCCCAGAGGATCGGGAATTAACGTGGCCCGGAGAATATGGTGCCCTTCCCACTAAGTAATCCGAATGGGTCATTAAGATCTATTTGCATCCTTCTGCTGGCGTGCAGATGTGAACCCTGATTCTGCAACTAGCGGGGGGCCAGAGAATTGGGCACTGATCCAGTTTTTACCCCGGACGCCCGATTCTTTGCCACATCGAGAACCCTGCTACGGTGGCGGGTGGAGGAGAATTTTGTCCACTGTTTTTAACTAAAAATCTCGGCTCTGCGGTGCAAGTCATCAGGACCCAGTTCCAAGAGTTGTGGGTTGTTTTTATGGAGACGATGGAGGAGCACAAGGAGGTTCTTGTAATGGAGAGAGCACTGTCTTTGGTGGGAGCCTGCCTGAATTCAATGGAACACATTTACTTATGTCTTTGAGGCTTGGAGTCAGTGTAGCCTGGTCCTGTATTGTCTTGCACCAGATGTTGGTTGTGAGGGATTGGAAGTGGCCAAGTTGGAGCCTAGATTGGTGACCGCCCGGGTTCTGGGGAGACGGAATGGGGAAAGTAACAATGTCTTTTGCTTTGAGCATTGGAATCCTTGAGAGACCCTAAAGAGCTTTCATTGATCTTGATCCTGCCTCATCCTTGATTTTCGCTCCCTCCATGTGCCAGTGAAGAAGTCTTTATCCTGAGATCTGACCTGCATCTCAGTTGTTATCCAGGACTTTGTCCCTGTTGATCATGTGTCTGCTTGATGGTGTCAATTGTTTTCCTTTTTACAGGGTTGTACAACGTGGGGGAGATAGACTGTACCGTTTGTTATCCTGATTTATTGATTTCATATGAATGTTAAATTCGGGATTTGTGTACAGTCGTTATCCTAAATGTATAAAAGGAAGGTGAGCAGAGCCAGAGCAGGGAGACCAAGAGTCCAAGTTTTACTTGGAGTGTAGTAACCAGCACTCTCTTTGTTGCATTGTCATAATATGATGGTTGTATATTCTGTCCTGGGTCAAGATAGGGGATGGATTGCACTGTGGGGTATCAATGTAATATAATCCTCCCCTCGCACTGGGGCTCTCGTGTTTTTTTTTCTTCTGTTGTTTTTCTTTGAAGTGATGGTATGAAGTAACTTTGTTGTTGACGGTATCCTGTTATGGGGCAAAGACACTAATTGTTCTGTGGAAGATCGTGCAGTATCCATAAAGGGAACATGTTGGGGATGTTTGTAATGACACCTGTGATGTGCTGTACCAGCTTTACATCGATACCTATGGCTTGTCCCCCTCTTTCTCCTTGTTTTGCTGCAATGTTTGTAAACATTTAAAAATTTCAATAGAAGTATAGATTTTAAAAAAACCTTGCCTTTATTTCTTATTACATATCAAATCCTACTTGCCCATCACCATGTGTTTGCTGAGCTACATTAGCTGTAGAATTCCTTCCCTGAGCCTCTCCCCCTCTTATCCTTTAAGGCATTTCCTCGAATATTATTTCATCCTTTGGTTTGGAGTCAATGCTTTGGCTGATCAGAATTCTGTGAAGCAACTGAGGATATGTTGCTGATAATCCTGTTTAGCGTTTTATAATATAATCACAATGCCATCTTTATTATTGTCACAAGCATGCTTACATTAGCACTGCAATTAAGTTATTGTGAAAGTCCCCAAGTCGCCACACTCTGGTGCCTGTTCAGGCACACTCAGGGAGAATTCAGAATGTCCAATTCACCTAACAAGCATATCAATATATCTGAATAATGTGTTCTTGAATGTATTTAAGCCGGGAATTGGTATTCAGATGTAAAATCTGAGTTAGAGGTGGGATAGGGTTGGATGTTTATTTTGCATGACATGTTCATCTCGATCCGTTTAAGAAATAAGTAGACACGAGTAAACAGTGATACCAACTACTTGTCCAGTATCTGCTGCTTTGAGGATTTCTCTAAAAATACTTTCATGCAACTAGGCAAAAATATCCATCTCGTACTTCATAATGGTCACAGACGACTGAAACAGTAAGTCGGGCAGCTTTCCGAATGCAAATTACCTTGGCCAGTAATGATTCTACAAAAATACTTTGTTCTCTATAAATCATTTTGGAATATCCTAGAGTCCTGAAATGTTTCATATAAATGCAAACCTTTCTTTCGGAATCTGAAACAAATCCCCATTCCAGGAGTCCGGAGAGAAAATGTTGCAAGATTCCTGCCTGAACCATTCCTTGGGGTAAGTTTGGTGTAGTTATTGGGATTGTATTAAATAAATTGGGAGGACTGGCTTGTGACGATATATGTGTAGGTTTTTGGCATGGTTTTATAAATTGTTGGATGTAAAATATGAAAACTCAATGAAAATATTTTCAAAAAAATAAATAAATAAACTGGGAGGCATAATGGTCACATCATGAGTTGACTTTCATTCTTTTCTCCATTAATGGTTTGAATGTACAACTATCCCTCGTTTGGCACTCATAATGTGTTCGCGATAAACAGCTAAACGGAAAAATGCTAAAGAACAATTATTTTTCCATAAATAAACATGGGTGGGTTATGTTGATGTAACTTGTAGATTAGAAAAACATTTTATGTATTATTTTAATGTATTCTATACAGAGCACTTTCACAGCAGCACAGGTACAATTTTCAATTAATGCTAAATAAAATGTTAAATAAGTGAAAATAACACACCAGTACTGCACAATCTTACACAGAACAATATTTCTAATCAGTAGTGTCTTTGCTGAATACAGTATTGACATACCTTTGTATAATCTTCAAAAGAATGATTGTTTTGGTATTAACATTGTTGAATACAGTTCAGATAGTGTGGACGTGTTTCTTGACACATGTGCTGTGCATGTATATGCCAACATGATTCTGATGCACCTGGAATGAACATTCAATAATGATGTTCGCAAATGAAATATCCACGCTAAGCAAAATTCCCGACTTTCCAATCCGCATTAAAATGAAAACACATTTTCAGAACGCGCTTCAAACAGATGTATCTGTATCACAAGACAATACATTAACTCAATTTAAGCCAGGCATCTGTCATTTCTATGTATTTCTAAGTGGGTATTTTATTAGCATGGTTCAGATTTTGCCATTGGTCTCTATAAGAGATTACTAGCTCTTATCATTTTGAATTTGAACAAACTGTTTCATTTTAGCATAAAACATATTATATCTCACGAACATTAATCGTGATTCAAACTTTTAAAGTGATTGTCTAACTTTGCGTTAGTAACAGAACAAAATTTGCATGTTTTCAGCTCTGACTGGTTGCTCCTTTGATCACTCAACCATTTTCCCATCTGCTGCTCCTTGCTCCCCACTTTGTTGCTTGGCAGAAGTGTTATTGGTTCTGCTTTTCAGTCTAGTCCGTAATGTTCCTTCTCCGACTCTCAAAACTAGATGTTGGTCTGGTTAGCTGCTCCTTAGGTAAGTCAGCACTGTTGCTGCCTCACCTGTAAAACCTGTGACCCTTGGTAAAATCCACAAAATATAGCCACTGTTTTGTTTCGCAATTTGAACAGGCAATTCTGTTGGATTTATGAACATTAATGCGTGCGTGGAAGTAACGCACACAAATTTTAAACAGATCCCAAATGTGTGCAGCATAGTGATTCATATTAAAATCTTCTGCTCCCTTCTTTCTGTAGTGATTGTGGTGTCTGTCTCTTTAAGACAGCAGAGAAGAACGTTTGGCTTGCGGGATCAATGGGGACTGAGAGCAGGTGATCACCCCAGAGGGTGGAGTCCTCTCTTGGGCAGAGTACATCTGGAAGCCATGTAGTAAACATGTGAGGACTGGAGCAGTCGGGGGCTGTAAAACCCTGGACACAGTTTCTCTTTATCAATAAATACCTTTTGTTCCTAACAAAGCTGGAGTGAGACACAGCCAGAGTGAGTTTGAAACTTGGGAATTTGAAACAGAGTGGGAATTTGGTGCAGTACGGGAAGAGGTGCTTTTTGCTTTTTTTCCCAGCTGTGTAACTTTTTAGATCTTCAGAGAGTGGTCTTGCCCTGCTGCAGCAGTTGAGGCTACAAGGGAGCTGATTGGTAAGTCTTTAATACTTTTATCACTTATAGTTTTGTCATGTGAGAGTACCTTTATGAAATGGATGTGTAAGAGGTATAGAAACTGGGGACATGAGAAATACTCAAGTGGTAAAGGTAAAGGTGATCTGATGGGAGATAATAAAGAGAGTGTACCTCAGATTAAAAAAGAAATCCAGGAGGGTGGAAAAGAGATGAAAAGTTTCAAATGTTTTCACTGTAATAAACTAGGCCATGTAATGTCACAGTGCTCGTGGTTGAAGAAAAGCACTGGGAAGGCTGATGTGGTAAAACAGGATAAGACAGTGGGATTTGTCAGAGTGGTAAAGAAAAGCCCAAGGGAAGCGAAGGAGGTGCAAATGATTGTACAGCCTGTTCAAGAAGTAATTGTTAAGAAGGTGCCAGATGTCTTTAAAGAATTTACTTGTGTGGGTAAAGTTTACTCATGTGTATCAGGAGGAGCAGGTAAAGAAGTCACAATTTTAAGAGGTACAGGGGCTAGTCAATCTTTAATGGGAAGAGATGAGGAATTATGTAGTTTGGGAAGAATATTGTCAGAAAAGGTGGTGATATGTGGAATTCAGGGTGAGAGGAGTAGTGTTCAATTATAGAGGTGAGGTTGGAAGGTCCAGTGAAGAGTGATGAAGTGGTAGTAGGAGTTATAGATAAACTATCTTGTCCAGGAATACAGTTTATCTTGGGTAATGATATAGCTGGATCGCAGGTGGGAGTGATGCCTACTGTGGTTGATAAGCCAGTGGAAAATCAGACAACTGAAGTGTTGAAGGATGAATATCCTGGGATTTTTCCGAATTGTGTAGTAACAAGGTCGCAAAGTCACAGGTTAAGACGAGGAGAAATCAAAGTATGAAGATGAAGTTGAAGTGCAATTATCAGAAACGATTTTTGATCAGATGGTTGAAAAAGAACAAGAACAGGTGGAGGATCAGGCGGATATTTTTAGTTCAGGAAAATTGGCGGAGTTACAACAGAAAGATGTAGAAATAAAACGGATATATCAGAAAGCATATACGGAAGAGGAATCTCAGAGTATACCAGAGTGTTATTACCGTAAAAGTGATGTCTTGATGAGAAAATGGAGACCTGTACATATGCAGGCAGATGAAAAGTGGGCAGAAGTTCATCAAGTAGTATTGCCGATAGGGTATAGAAAGGAGGTGTTGCGAGTTGCACATGAGGTACCAGTGGGAGGTCATTTGGGAATAAGGAAAACTCTAGCTAAAATCCAGAAACATTTTTATTGGCCTGGACTACATAAAGATGTAGTTAAAATTTGTCAATCATGTCACACATGTCAAGTGACAGGGAAACCTCAAGCAGTGATAAAACCAGCACCCTTAATACCAATTCCAGCATTTGAGGAACCTTTTACGAGGGTCCTAATTGATTGTGTAGGACCGCTTCCTAAAACAAAAAGTGGGAATCAATATCTTTTGACTATAATGGATGTGTCTACTAGGTTTCCAGAGGCCATTCCAGTACGTAATATTACAGCAAAAAGGATTATGGAAGAGTTACTTAAATTCTTTACTAGATATGGACTACCCACAGAAATTCAATCGGATCAAGGATCAAATTTTACTTCAAAGTTATTCAAAGACGTTATGGATAGTTTCGGAATAAAACAATTTAAATCAACTGCATACCATCCAGAATCGCAGGGAGCATTAGAAAGGTGGCATCAGACATTAAAGACAATGTTGAGGGTGTATTGTCAAGATTATCCAGAGGATTGGGATAAAGAAATCCCATTCGTATTGTTTGCAATTAGGGATGCAACTAATGAATCTACCAAATTTAGTCCTTTTGAACTAATTTTTGGTCATGAGGTAAGAGGACCACTTAAATTGATTAAGGAAAAATTGGTGGATAAGAAATTGGAAATTACGCTATTGGATTACGTGTCAAATTTTAGGGAACGATTAAATAGAGCAGGTGAATTGGCTAGACAACATTTGAAAGTTGCACAAAATGTGATGAAACGGGTAGCAGACAAGACATTCAAAGTTCGTAGTTTTGCCAGTGGGCATAAAGTTTTAGTGTTGTTACCAGTGGTAGGTGAGCCTTTAAAAGCAAGGTTTTGTGGACCGGATCAGATTGAAAGGAAATTAAGTGAGGTGAATTATGTGGTAAAAACACCAGATAGGAGGAAAACTCACCGAGTGTGTCATGTGAATATGCTTAAAAGGTACTTTGAAAGGCAAGGAGAGCAAAAGGAGGTTTTAATGATGCTAACTCAAAGTGACGAACCAAATCCAGATGACTGTGAATTTGACATACCTCAAATTAAATTGGAAAATGAGGATGTTCTTAAAAATTGGGATGAATTATTAAGTTACCTTCCAGAGGAAAAACCAATTGTCCTGAAAGAGTTATTGATATCACATGGGCAAGTTTGGAGAGATAAATTGGGAAGTACTCAAATGGCTATACATGATGTAGATGTGGGAAATGCTGTTCCTATCAAACAACATCCATATAAACTTCATCCTTTAAAATTGGCACAGGTTAACAGAGAGATTGAGAGTATGCTTAAAAATGGCATAATTGAAGTGGGTTGCAGCCAATGGAGCTCACCCATAGTGATGGTACCTAAACCAGATGGTACCCAACGGTTGTGTGTGTACTATAGAAATGTGAATGCAGTTACAAGAACGGACTCTTATCCTATCCCACGTTTGAAGGATTGCATTGAGAAAGTGGGACAATCTGCTTTTATTTCCAACTTCCAGACATTGAAAGAACATTTAAAACATGATATGGAGTTCTTCGGTCGACTTCAGGAGGTGGGTTTGGTGATGAACCTAGCCGAAGGTGAAGTTGGAGAAGCCCGAATCACTTTCCTTGAGGAGTTTCTGATACCCTCAAGACGAAGGGAAATAATGCGATTTCTTAGCATGAGTGGATTTGATCGAACCTTTGTGCAAATGCTTTGTGGCATCATTACTCCACTGATGGACTTGCTGAAGAAACGTAAAAAATTTCAATGGACAGCGGACTTTCAACAGGCATTTGACTGCCTGAAAGCTGTGATCACCAATGTTCCTGTATTGGAGAATTGCAAGGGGTCTGTGGTCAGATTGAACTAAAATATCTGAATCTAAAGAGAAATGCCGAGGAGTAGAGGAATAGATGAATTGTGCAGAGACTTTGTTCAAAGAGACTGTCACTCGAGAAAGATTTCAGTTGGAGGAAGAACAAAGAAAAATGGACTATATTGTTATACCTGTTTGCGTGTGTTGTTTTTTTTTTAATGGAAAGGTAAATTTACTGTGTACATTTCTTCGTGGATGGTGCAAAAGTGAAAAATGAAACCATCTTGAAGTTGATGGTTTATTTTTTTTTCTTGGGGGGAGGTGTCATGTGAGAGTACCTTTAAGAAATGGATGTGTAAGCAATGCGCCTTTAAGAAAACAGTGATGTTAGAGAGTGGTGGAGCTCAGCTCAGTTCAGTTTCAGTTTGGAAAAGTGCCTTGCTGGTTTTGCTGAGAGCAGTTTAAAAGTGCCTGGATGTTTTGATGTGAGCAGCTTAAAAGGAGAAAGCCAGTTTGAGACAGCAGCTTGAGAAGTCCTGGTTTGCTGTGAGTTGCTTGAAGGGAGAAAGCCAGTTTGAAAAAGCAGCTTGTGTGTGTCTGTGTGTTTCCAGAGAGCTGCAGGAAGGAAAGCAAGGTGCTGGAGCTGAAGTCAACCAAGCTGATATATCTCTGCCATCAAACAGAAAATATATATTAACTGTGACCTGGTGTGTTACAATTTTGAAGGTTTGAAGCCTTTTGGATGTTTGAAGGAACATTTTGAGGCATTATTTAGTGGTGTATTATTTTCAGGGTTATCTTTGAAGTAAGGGGTGTTAAGGGATCCAATGTTTATTTAGAAGGTTAAGTTGAGTTCATAGAATAAACATTGTTTTGTGTTAAAAACCACTTGTCCATAATTGTAATATCACACCTGGGGAACAAGCCGCGTGCTCGGAAAAGCAACAAATCCATTAAAGGGAGAGGTTGGTTGAACTCCAAGATACAATTTTGGGTTCTGAAACCACCTCGCCCATAACAGTTTGAAAATACTATTTGTGGTTTATAATTTGTAAGGGCTATAATTGGTAGTAACGAGGACCAGGAATGAAGAGCTCTAGGGAATTGGATATAATCTGAAATAAAGCATCTTCCAAAGGTTTAATTTAAAGGTGTAAGTCATGGCAGGAGAGCTCAAAGCCGTGGTTTGCTCCTTTTGCCCCATGTGGGAAGCCAGGAACATTTCCAGTCCTCAGGGTCAGCATGTGTGCAGGAAGTGTCTCCAGCTACAGCTCCTGGAAGCCCGGGTTTTGGAGCTGGAGCGGCAGCTGGGGAAACTGTGGAGCATCCACGAGGTGTAGAGTGTCGTGGATGTCATGTATAGAGAGATGGTCACACTGCAGGCACAGACTCCACAGGCAGGAACGGAATGGGTGACCACCAGGCAGAGCAAGAGAGCTAGGCAGGCATCTCCGGTGGCCATTCCTCTGCAAAACAGATACTGTTGAGGGGAATGACCTCTCGGGGGAAAGCAGCAACAAACAAATTTGTTGCACCTCGGTTGGTTCTGCAGCAGAGAGGAGGAGTACAAAAGCATGGGAATGCAATAGTTATAGGTGATTCACTTGTGAGGGGAATAGATAGGCATTTTGGAGGCTGCAAACGTAACTCCAGGATGGTATGTTGCCTCCCTGGTGCTAGGGCAAGGATGTCTTGGAGCAGTTGCAGGACATTTTGGAGGGGGAAGGTGAACAGACAGTTGTCATTGTATACATTGGAACAAACAACACAGGTGTAAAAGGGATGAGGTCCTAAAAGCAGAATATAGCGAGTTACAAAGAAAGCTGAGAAGTCGGACATCAAAAGTAGTGATCTCAGGATTACTACCAGTGCCACGTGCCAGTCAGAGTAGAAGTAGCAGGGTATATCGGATGAATATATGGCGGAAGAGATGGTGTGAGGGGGGGGGGGGGTTAAAATTCCTGGGGCATAGGGACTGGTTCAGGGGGAGGTGTGACCAGTAAAAACTGGATGGGTTACACCTGGGCAGGACTGGGACTGATGTCCTCGGGGGAGTATTTACTAGAGTGGCTGGGGAGGGTTTAAACGAAAAAGGCAAGGGGATGGGAAACTATGCAAGAAGTCAGAGGAGGAGGAAACAAGGACAAAAACAAAAGACAGAAAGGGGAATAAGAAATGTAATAGGCAGAGAAACCAAGGGAAAGATTCAATCAGGGCCACAGTGAAAATATTGGGAGCAGGACAAGTAAAAAGACAAGCCTAAAAGCTTTGTGCCTTAACGTGCAGAGAATTCATAATAAAGCGGATGACCTAATCGCACAAATAGACGTAAACAGGTATGATATAATTGGGACCATGGACACATGGCCGCAGGGTGACCAGGAATGGGAACTGAACGTCCAGGGGCATTCAATATTTAGGGAGGACAGACAAAATGAAATGAAATGAAAATCGCTTATTGTCACAAGTAGGCTTCAAATGAAGTTACTGTGAAAAGCCCCTAGTCGCCACATTCCGGCACCTGTTCGGAGAGGCTGGTACGGGAATTGAACCGTGCTGCTGGCCTGCCTTGGTCTGCTTTAAAAGCCAGCGATTTAGCCCAGTGAGCAAAAAGTTGCACGCTGGTTAAAGAGGAAATTAACACAATAGTGAGGAAGAATATTAGCTCCGACAATGTGGAATCTGTATGGGTAGAGCTGAGAGACACCAAGGGGCAAAAAACATTAATAGGTGTCGTAGATAGACCCCCAAACTGGAGTGGTGATGTTGTGAATGGCATTAAACAAATTAGAGACGCATGTAATAAAGAAACATCTGTAATTATGGGTGATTTGAATCTGTATATAGGTTGGGCAAACCAAATTAGTCACAATATCGTAGAGGAGGAATTCCTGGAGCGTATACGGCATGGTTATCTGGTCTAATATGTTGGGGAAACAACTAGAGAACAGGCCATCCTAGACTGTAATGAGAACGGAATCATTGGCAATCTTATTCCCCTTGGGAATGAGCAACCGTAATATGCCAGAATTGTTCATCAAAATGGAAAGTGAAGTAGTAGATTCTGAGACTTGGGTCCTGAATCTTAATAAAGGAAACTACAATGATATGAAGCGTGAGTTGGCTATGATTGATTGCGATGACTGTGGATAGGCAATGGCAAACATTCAAGGAGTGCATGGGGGCAGCTGCAAAAATTGTTTATTCCTGTCTGGCACAAAAGTCAAACAGGAAAGGTGTCCAATCCATGGCTTAGAGGGGAAGTTAAAGATAGTATTTGATCCAAGGAAGAAGCATGCAAATTGGCCATGAAAAACAACCAGTCTGAGGATTGGGAACAGTTTCGAATTCAGTGAAGGAGGGCCAAGGGACCGATTAAGAAGGGGAAAATAGAGTACGGGAGTAAACTTGCAGGAACATCAAAACTGACTGTAAAAGTTTCTATAGGTATGTGAAGAGAAAGAAATTGGTGAAGACAAATGTAGGTCAAAGTAATGACTGAGCAACTAAGTACATACTTTGTTTCTGTCTTCACAAATGAGAACACAATTAAGATAACAGAAATGTTGCAGAACGCAAGATTTAGTGAGGGGGAGGAACTGAAGGAGATCAATATTAGTAGAGAAACGGTGTTGGGAAATTGATGGGATTGAAGGCTGATAAATCACAGGGCCTGATAATCTACATCCCAGTGTACTTCAGGAAGTGGCTCTAGAAATAGTGGATGCTTGGTGGTCATCTTCCAGGATGCTATAGACTCTGGAACAGTTCCTGCAGATTGGAGGGTAGCGAGTAAGAAACGTATTTATCGTACATCCTATGTTTTTTCATGTATCTGTCTGGACTGTATGCAGAACAATATTTTTCACTGTACCTCGGTACACATGCCAATAAACAAATCCAGAAGGTGGAGGACCTAGAGAATAGGTCCCACCGGTAGAACTTGAGAATCATTGGGCTCCCTGAGGGGTCCGAAGGAGCGGACGCTGGGGCATACACGCAGACATGTTTGAGAAGCTGCTGGGGGATGGGGCATTCTCCCGACCCTTGGAGGTGGACAGGGCTCACAGAGCACTCGCGAGGAAGCCGCGAGCGGGAGACCCCCTGAGGGCAATGGTAGTGAGATTCCACAGGTACTCGGATAAGGAGCGCATTCTACAGTGGGCCAAGCAGACACGGAGCTGTAAGTGGGACAATAGTATCCAGCGGGTCTACCAAGACCTGAGTGTGGAGGTAGCCAGGAGAAGAGCAGGCTTCAACCAGATTAGGTCGGTCCTTTTTGAGAAAAAGGTGAAGTTCAGACTGTTGTATCCGGCCCGTCTCTGGGTCACGTACGAGGAACAGCACTTTTATTTTGAGTCGCCTGAGGACGCGCTGGACTTCGTGAAAAGGAAAGGACTGGTGGTGGACTGAGAACTTTCGAACTTTGCTGCAACGTTCATGTGTTTTGTTTTCTCTTTTTTGTTTCTCTGTTCTTTTAAAAAAAAGTTTCTTGTTTTTCATTTTGTGGAAGCTGTTTGTAATGCCTTCTGTATTGATTTGGGACCAGTGGCAGAGCTGAGTGAGTTAAGGTTTTCATTTGCACTGTTGGGGGATGGAGGTGCGCTTGTTTAGATTTTGGTGTTTTTCTGTCGGGCAATTGTGTGGGGATTGTTTGATGTTGGAGTATGTTTGTATGAGTAGAGGGGAGGGTGGGGAGGGAACAATAGGTGGGAGACTATCCGGCACCAGGGACGGGGGCCACCAAGCTAGCTGGGCGGGCTAGATCACGGAAGCGCAGTGGGGGGTGTGCACATGTTCAGTTTATCAAAGGGGTTGGGTTACAGAGTGTTTTTACTAGGGGGGGAGGGGGGAAATGTTCTGCTGATGAGAGAGAGACTTGGGCCAAGGGACAGAGAGGAGGTTGGGGGCGGAGGCTGCCTGAAGGCGGGCCGGTGGAGGTGGGGAGCATGGGCTAGAGGCGGACCCAAAAAGGGGGATGGCTGATCGGCGAAGGGGGGGGGGGCGCAATGAGCCCCCCAACTAGGCTGATCACCTAGGGTTAAATGGGCTGGTCAAGAGGGCACATGTGTTTGCGCATCTTAGGGGACTGAAGGCGGACGTGGTAATGTTGCAGGAGACGCACCTTAGAGTAACTGACCAGATTAGATTGAGGAAAGGCTGGGTCAGTCAAGTCTTTCACTCGGGACTGGATTCAAAGACTAGAGGGGTCGCGATCCTGATCAATTAGCGGATGATGTTGGAGGCGGGTAGAATAGTTTCGGATGTGGGAGGTTAGTACATTATGGTCAGTGGGAAAATGGAGGGGGTGCAGGTGGTATTAGTAAATGTGTATGCGCCAAATTGGGATGATGTGGAGTTTATAAAGAGGATGCTGGGGAAGATACCGGACCTGGACTCGCACAGGTTGGTCATGGGAGGGGACTTCAACACAGTTATTGACCCTGGCTTGGATCGGTCAAGCTCGAAAACGGGCAGGGTGCCAGCAACGGCAAAGGAACTAAAAGGGTTCATGGAGCAGATGGGGGGGGGGGGGGGGGGGTGGATCCATGGAGATTTGGGCAGCCGAGGGTGAAGGAGTTCTCCTTCTACTCACATGTGCATAAAGTGTACTCCCAGATCGATTTCTTCATTTTGAGCAGGGCCTTACTGGCAGGGGTGGTGGGCACGGGGTACTCGGCGATCACAATCTCAGACCAAGCTCCGCACTGGGTTGACCTGCAGGTTAGTAAAGACAGTAACCAGCGCCCGCACTGGAGGTTAGATGTGGGACTTTTGGCTGACGAAGGGGTGTGCGAGCGGCTGAGGAAATGTATTCAGAACTACCTGCAGGTCAACGACACGGGGGAAATTTCAGCAGCGGTGGTCTGGGAAGCATTGAAGGTGGTTGTTAGAGGAGAGCTGATCTCGATACGGGTCCACAGGGAGACAGGGCAGAGAGGGACCGGCTGGTAAAGGAGATACTACAGATCGATAGGAGGTATGCGGAGACCCCAGAGGCAGGGCTTTTATGGGAACAGCGGAGGCTACAGGTGGAGTTCGGCTTGTTAACCACAGGGAGGGCGGTGGAGCAGCTGAGAAAGGCGAGGGGGGCGATCTATGAGAATGGAGAGAAGGCCAGCAGAATTGCACAGCAGCTTAGAAAGAAAGAGTCAGCCAGGGAGATAGGGAAAATAAATGACGGAAATGAGAACCTGGTTGGAGATTTAGCAGGGGTGAATAAGGCGTTTAGGGATTTCTACAGCAGGCTGTACAGGTCGGAACCCCGTACGGGCCGGAGGGGATGAGGCACTTCTTGGGGGGGCTGAATTTCCCGAAGGTGGACGGGGAGCTGGTAGAAGGGCTGGGGGCCCTGATTGGGTTGGAAGAGATAGTGGAGGGTCTGAAGGCCATGCAGGCGGGCAAAGCCCCGGGGCCGGATGGGTACCCAGTGGAGTTTTATAAAACGTTCTCTGGGATATTGGGGCCGGTGTTGATGAGGATGTTCAATGAGGCAAGGGAAAGAGGGGTGCTGCCCCCGATGATGTCACAGGCCACGATTTCGCTGATTCTTCAGCGGGACAGGAACCCGGAGATGTGCGCGCCCTACAGGCCGATATCCCTGTTGAATGTGGACGGCAAACTGCTGGCCAAAAGTTTGTCCTCCAGGATTGAGGATTGTGTTCCGGACGTTATTGGGGGGGGGACCAGATGGGGTTTGTTAAGGGTAGGCAGTTGGTGGCCAATATAAGAAGGTTGTTAAATGTGATCATGATGCCACTGGAAGGTAGGGAGGTGGAGGTAGTGATTGCAATGGATGCAGAGAAGGCTTTTGATCGGGTCGAATGGGATTATCTGTGGGAGGTACTGGGATGGTTCGGATTTGGGAGGGGCTTTATTGACTTGATCAGGTTGCTGTATCAGGCTCCTGAGGCAAGTATACAGACGAATAGGACAACATTATACTATTTTAGACTGACTATTTTAGATGAGACAGGGATGCCCCCTCTCCCCACTGTTGTTCGCGCTAGCTATAGAGCCATTGGTAATTGCTCTGAGAGCTTCAAGGGGCTGGTATGAGGGTGGGGGGTGGAGCACAGAGTCTCGCTCTATGTAGACGACCTGCTTCTGTATGTGTCGGACCCAATAGAGGGGATGGAAGAAATCATGAGGATTCTAGGGGAATTTGGCCGGTTTTGTGAGGGCCACGAAGAATCCAGCACGAGTTTCAAGGATACAACGTAATAACATTTATTTACAATAACATATATATATATAACAGCAGCAGCAACTTCCCTTGCTGCACACTCCTCCCTGCTGTTTCCAAACTGGCCAGCTTTATTTATACTTGGAGTTTACTAATGGTTTCTCCGCCCCCCTCATTGGGGAAGCTCATACTCCCACAGGATTGTGGGATTGTCATTAGTCCCCAGCCAATGGTAAGTAGGCAGGTTATAACATCCCTCCCCCCCAAAGTCCAAGGAATCCACCGAAGACCCTGGCGAAGGAGGGCGTTGGACTCGTTTTGCTGCAGGCCGGACACCATTTGCACGCGGCGCTGGATCAGGCGGCGCGTAATGAGACGGAGACCGGCGCTTCCGTGATGAACGGCGCAACGGTTGTACATCCATGGCCCGTGGACCCGAGGATTCCCCCTCTGATGCATCCTGTGTCTCCATCTTGGAGTCAGATTCTGCTGCCTCCGTCATGTCAGCGTCTCTATCTCCATTCGGTTCTGTAACGACCTGCGCAGGCTTCAAGTGAGGCACCAGTGGAAGATTGTGAGGATTACCTTCCCTTGTGTCTGGTCTCTGCGGCTGTAGAAATGAGCTCCGGGGGCGGGGAATCTTTTGAGGGGATAGTCTTCTGGACCGAACATGGTCTACATGTTTGCGCTGGAGACGACCCTGGGCTTGCACCTGGTAAGATATAGGGCCCGTTTGGCGAAAGATTACACCAGGAACCCACCGGGCACCACCAGCAGAATTCCGAACGAACACTGGGTCACCGGGCGCAAACTGCCGAATCGGCCGATGCCGAGAAAATCCCTGTCCCTGCCGTTCTTGTGTGCGGCGTACTTTTGCGCCAATGTCCGGGAAAACCATACTAAGGCGGGTGCGAAGTCTCCGGCCCATTAGGAGTTCTGCGGGAGCTACCCCAGTCACCGCATGGGGGGTGGTCCTATACGTAAACAAAAAGCGAGCCAGTCTCGTGTCCATTGATCCGGAAGACTGCTTCTTTAGGCCTCTTTTGAATGTCTGCACTGCGCGCTCTGCCAACCCATTTGAAGCCGGGTGGTAAGGGGCAGTGCGGATATGGCGTATGCTGTTCATCTTCGTGAACCTCGCAAACTCCTCACTCGTGAATGGAGTGCCGTTATCCGTGACCAGCACCTCGGGGAGGCCATGCGTACTAAACGACAAACACATCTTTTCAATTGTTGCGCAGGACGTTGTCCCCTGCATCTTATGCACCTCTAGCCATTTAGACTGGGCGTCAATTAATAGAAGGAACATGGATCCTTGAAAAGGGCCTGCGAAATCTGCATGCAAGCGTGCCCAAGACCGCTCTGGCCATTCCCAGTGATGTAGGGGCACGGCCGGCGGAAGCTTCTGATGCTCCTGGCAAATGGAGCAGTTTTGGGCCACCTTCTCAATGTCGGTGTCGAGGCCTGGCCACCAGACATAACTCCGGGCCAACATTTGCATTTTGCTCACACCTGGATGCCCACTGTGCAAGTCTGTTAGTATCAGCTCCTGGCCTTTTTCTGGGACAATCACATGCGTCCCCCACAAGAGGATCCCATCTTCGTCGCCAGTTTTATGAGGGCCATGAAGAATCCAGTACGAGTTTCAAGGATACAAAGTAATAACATTTATTTACAATAACATATATATATATATATATAACAGCAGCAGCAACTTCCCTTGCTGCACACTCCTTTCTGCTGTTTCCAAACTGGCCAGCTTTATTGATACTTGGAGTTTACTAATGGTTTTTCCGCCCCCCTCATTGGGGAAGCTCATACTCCCACAGGATTGTGGGATTGTCATTAGTCCCCAGCCAATGGTAAGTCGGCAGGTTATAACAGCCGGTTTTCGGGGCATAAGCTAAATATGGG
Organism: Scyliorhinus torazame; assembly: GCF_047496885.1. NCBI lineage: Eukaryota > Metazoa > Chordata > Chondrichthyes > Carcharhiniformes > Scyliorhinidae > Scyliorhinus > Scyliorhinus torazame. Next base: position 32,413,834 of record NC_092714.1, read on the forward strand.
GAAAAGTGAGATGTTTGCGGTCCAGGTGAGGGGACAGGAGAGGCGATTGGGGGAGCTGCCGTTTAGATTAGTAGGGGTACCTGTAGGTACCTAGGCATTCAAGTGGCGCGGGAATGCGACCGGCTGCATAAATTAAATCTGGCCGGCTAGTAGACCAAATGAAGGACGATTTTCGGAGATGGGACGCGCTCCCATTGTCATTAGCTGGGAGGGTGCAGATGGTGAAGATGACGGTCCTCCCAAGATTCCTGTTTGTATTTCAGTGTCTCCCCACCTTTATTCCGCGGTCGTCTTTTAAACGGGTCAACAAAGTGATCTGTGGCTTTGTTTGGGCGGGCATGGCCCCGCGGGTAAGGAAGGTAATGCTTGAGCAGAGTCGGGAAGAGGACGGGCTGGCGCTGAAAACTTTAGCAACTATTACTGGGCGGCGAATATAGCCATGATCAGGAAGTGGGTGGTGGGGAGAAGTCGGCATGGGAGCGTATGGAGGCGGCTTCATGCAAGGGCACCAGTTTGGGGGCGTTGGTAACTGCACCTCTGCCATTCCCGCCGACACGGTACTCCAACAGCCCCGTGGTGGTGGCGGCCCTGAGTGTCTGGGGGCAATGGAGGAGACATGTGGGAGCAGAGGGAGCATCGGTCTGGTCCCCAATCTGTAATAATCACCGGTTTGCCCCAGGAAGTGTGGATGGGGGGTTCTGGATATGGTGGAGAGCAGGGATTGAGAGGATAGGGGATATGTTTATAGAGAAGGGAGCGTCTCGGACATTTACAGGGAACTTATGGGGTCAGAGGATACGCAAACCGAGGAGCTGAAGCGCAAGTGGGAGGAGGAGCTGGGAGGAGAGATAGAGGATGGTCTGTGGGTGGACGCATTGAGTAGAGTCAACGCGTACGCAACATGTGCCAGGCTCAGCCTGATACAATTTAAGGTCATTCATCGGGCTCACATGACAGTGGCCCGGATGAGCAGATTCTTTGGGGTGGAAGACAGGTGTGCAAAATGTGCGGCAGGACCAGCGAACCATGTCCACATGTTCTGCACATGTCCGAAGCTTAGGGGATTTTGTCAGGGGTTTGCAGATGTCATGTCCACGGTGTTAAAGACCAGGGTGGCGCTGAGTCCAGAGGTGGCGATTTTCGGGGTGTCGGAAGACCCGGGAATCCAGGAGGAGAAAGAGGCAGACGTTCTGGCCTTTGCTTCCCTGGTAGCCCGGAGATGGATACTATTAGCATGGAGGGACTCAAAGCCCCCGGAATCGGAGGCCTGGCTATCGGACATGGCTAGCTTTCTCTGTGTGGAGAAAATCAAGTTCGCCTTGAGAGGGTCACTGTTAGGGTTCGCCTGGAGGTGGCAACCGTTCGTCAACTTCTTCGCGGAAAATTAATCGTCAGGGGAAGGGGGGGGGGGGGTTAGTTTAGCTTCGAGTAGGGAATTAATAAAGGTGGGACCTGTAAGGGAGGGAGACGGCTTTTGCACTATGTTTATAGTTTCATGTACATTGTTTATTATGTTGTTGTTATAATACCAAAAAATACCTCAATAAAATGTTTCTTAAATAAAAATACACAAATCCAATCCAATGTAAGTCCACTACTTAAAAAGAGAGGTAGAGAGGGTATTATAGTTGGTAGTGGGGAAAATTCTATAATCTATTATCAAAGGTTTTAGCGCAGAGCACTTAGATAACAGTGGGGTAGTGTATTGAGATGGATAGAAAACTGGTTGGTAGACAGGAAACAAAGGGTAGGAATTAACGAGTCTTTCAAATTGTCAGCCAGTGACGAGTGGGTAACGCAGGGATCAATGTTGGGACCCCAGCTGTTCACAATATAATTATGCGAGGGTCTGGTTTAGCACAGTGGGCCAAATAGCTGGCTTCTAAACCAGAACAAGGCCGGCAGCGCGGGTTCAATTTCCGTACCTGCCTCCCCGAACAGGCGCCGGAATGTGGCGACGAGGGGCTTTTCACAGTAACTTCATTTGAAGCCTACTTGTGACAATAGGCAATTTTCATTTCATTTTTCATTTTCAATTAATAATTTGAAAATACAAAATGTAATGGGCTGGATTCTCCACCCTGGAGACTAAGTGCTGGCGCCAGCGTAGAACGTGTCGACTTTTACGACAGGAAATTTGGCGCCGACCCCTCACCGATTCCGGTACCAGTGAGGGGCTTGCACCGTTGTCGACTTAAAATCCCGCCGCTGTGCCGAAAACAGCCAGAGAATGGTCGGGTCCCAGGCTGCGCATGCGTACAACATGGCACCGGCCGTGCGTGTAACCTAACCCACAAACTGTGACCCCACAGCTCATCCCCTGGCCACCCCCCACCAGTGCCCCCAGCCCTAGCAGACGCACCCCCCCTCCCACCCCTGGCCAGGGCACGGATCCCGGCCGGGTGTGGCGGCGCTGGGCACAAGTGCCCCGTGCCGTCATGAACTCAGCCTATCGGGGGTGGACCGACCGATGACGCGGCAACGGCACTGAAACAGCACACGGCGTGCATCATGATGATGCAATTTTGGAGGGGGCAGAGTATGGTGGACCAGCATCAAAATGGTGCCTGCTGTGATTTCAGCGTCTGAGCCCACTCTCCACCCAATCGCTGAACACGATATCGGCGTCGGGCTACACACAATGCCGCCCAATACCTCCAAATTTGCAGATAATACAAAGTTGGGTGAGAGGTTGAGCTGCGAGGAGGATGCAGAGATCCTTCAGTGTGATTTGGACAAGTTGAGTGAGTGGGCAAATGAATGGCAGATGCAGTATAATTTGGATAAATGTGAGGTTATCCACTTTAGTAGCAAAACGGGAAGGCAGACTAATGAAATGAAAATCGCTTATTGTCACAAGTAGGCTTCAAATGAAGTTACTGTGAAAAGCCCCTAGTCGCCACATTCCAGCGCTTGTTCGGGGAGGCTGATACGGGAATTGAACCGTGCTGCTGGTCTGCCTTGGTCTGCTTTAAAAGCCAGCGATTTAGCCCAGTGTGCTAAACCAGCCCCTGAATGACCATAAATTAGAAGAGAAGAATGGTACAGCAGGTTAAAGAAGGAAAAGGGTATGCTGGCCTTCATTGCAAAAGGATTCGAGTACAGGAGCAGGGATGTGTTGTTGCAATGATACAGGGCCTTGATGAGGCCACACCGGGGATATTGTGTGCAGTTTTGGTCTCCTTATCTGAATAAGGATGTTCTTGCTATAGAGGGTTTACCAGACTGATTCCTGGGATGGCGGCTCTATCATATGAGGAGATATTGAATTGGTTAGGATTGTATTCACTGGAGTTCCGTAGAATAAGGGGGATCTCATAGAAACTTATAAAATTCTAACAGGACTAGATACGGAAGATGCAAGAAGGATGTTCCCGATGGCAGGTGAGTCCAGAACCAGGTGTCACATATTAGCCGTTTTAGTTACTGTGATATGAAGAGTCTAAAGTTCTTGTTCCTTTTCACCAAACATCATTTATTTCACTTCCACAGCCTCTGCACAAAACTCTTAACAACACACCAACTGACAGAGGCCACCTGAAGCCCCTTTACATATCAGTGTCAATTAATGGATACTTAACATAAATGAGACAACCAATTGCAATGTCTCTTAACCCATTACTTAACAGTCTCCCCTTCCTTGGAGAAAAAAAAAAATTAGGTGAAAACAAAATTTCAAGAAACTCAAAAACACACACATGATTTCCCCCCCTTTTTTTTTGTTTGGATGAGAAAGAAAAAAAAACAGTCACAGAAACAAGCGCCCTTCATTAACAATATCCAAAAGTTTCTGTGAACTCGCCCCTCTTTTCGTAAAACAGTCTGACAGTTGATAGCTCCTGTCGACCCATTTATTTTTTGTTATTTCCCCTCTGTCCAACATCTGCTTCAAACTTGCGATGTCTATCCGTAACCTCTTTTTATTGACACTTTTTGTAGAGTACACATTTTTCCCACAGGGATTTATTGTCAATGTGACAGTCAATAGGTATATTACCCAAATCCCCTAATCCCAAAATTTCTGTCAATATCATACTTATATATAAAAGGCCATATCCACCGCCTCTACAAGGCTTAACGTCTCAGCAGCCAAAGTGCTTTTTAACCACTCTCCTTATTTTCTTTGTTTCCCACACAAGCGGGCAACATTTACCATTGTTCCCCAAAAGGAAAATTATAAAACCTCCTGCGCTTGAAACCCTATCACATAAATTTGTGTAGGACGCACCACTATAAACTATGAGTTTCAAGTGCTTAAGGTCACCTAAAACCGGGAACTTCAAAACACACTCCTGCATTTTTAATTTGGCCAACGCTTTATTTGCTCTTATTATGTCTTCCACTTTGGGATCATTCATTTTTGTACTCAACTCTAAGACATCGAAACTCACGTCCGGTCTAGTCTGTCTACCTAACCAGTTCAGTTGCCCAATTAAACTTTGCAGTTGCTCTTTTTCTATCTTTGAAATCATTGCGTCTTTTTGTGAAACTCGGCCACGACTAATTGCTGTTGGGGTGATGCTTTCCAAATAAGATTGCTGACATAAAGTTGCCCCTAACTTAGTCTGTCCAATTTCCAGTCCAATATATTTAAATGCACCGGAAGCCTGACTTCCAACCCTGAATTCTTTCCTCAAACCAGACATTACAATAGCTTCAAAATCGCTAATCCCACCCCACAAAAAATCATCGACATGTATCATAAAAATGCCAGAAAGATTTCTTTATAGTGCCAGTAAAACATTGCAGGATCTACTTTCAACTGGCAACAGCCTAACTTTAACAAAACTGACCTTACCGAAAAATACCAAACTCTAGATGAATCATTTAATCCATATACACATTTGTTCAACTTCCAGAGTACCCCTTCTGTGTCAGCTGCTTCTTTAGGAGGACGGAGAAAAATGTCTCTCTGGAGCTGATGCCCCTGCAAAAAGGCAGCTTTTATATCTATAGATTTGCATTCCCATGCCTTTGTGGCTAATAGAGCCAAGAAGATCTTTAAAATAACCTTTCCTGCTGTAGGTGAATCTACCCTTAAATCCTGATCTTCTAAGTTTTCTTCAAATCCCCTTGCCACAAGCCTGGCCTTTGCCTTATAAGTTCCATCCAGAAGAACCTTTTCCGTGCAAATCCATCTGTGGGATAGAGCTCTTTGTCCCCTATCTGGTACTTCCGTGTATACCCCAAATTCACTCCAACAGTACTGCTACTGCTTGATCTTTCCCTTCTGCTGTGGGATGGCCTTTCAATAGTTCTCGACCTTTTCCTGCGGACCTGTTCACTATCCGATGTACTATCTGAACTGGCATGCGTTTCTGTGCCCTCCATTTTTGAACTTCATTTTCCCAATCCATTGTCTTGACTTCTTTCCCTGAATGCTGTACATTCAACCAATGTTTATACTTTCCAGTGGCCTTCCCTGCTCTACTAATAACAGTTGCATCCTTCCATTGACTAGACCCTTCAGGCAAGTATGTCACCTTTGTACCAACTTTTGGCAGTTGCCCTTTCAGAAAAATGGCCTGTTCTAATTCACCAGAAGTGCTGTGTTCCTCCACAGAAACCCTGTCTATATCAGTTAATTGGTCCTCATAGTTCTGTAACACATGCGTACCAGATGATTCTGGTTCCTCGTCATGTCTGTCTGCTCTGTCTAAATTTGAAAATTTGTAATCTGTACCCATTATCCTTGATGAATGTACCCTAACAGTTTGATTACCATGTTGCAAAATAATTGTTTTGCCATCTTCCCTGGGCCTTGCCATTCATTAGAATTGTCTCTCTTATAGTAGACCATGCCTCCTTGCTGAAAAACGGCATCTGATGGCCGTACGTTATGTCTCAAAGCTCTGCGAATTCTTTCAGAGACTTCTGCTTCCAAAAAAGCTTTTCGACTGCTATGTAATGCATTTAGATGTTCAGCAAAACCAGAGCTAATTGTAGTCCCCTACCAAGCTGGAGGCTGGTCATCCAAAATGGATGGAATTTTAGGATTTCTACCAAACACTAATTGATAAGGACCATAGCCCCAACCCATCTGCAATGAATTCTTTGCATGTACTGCCCATGCTAAAGCTGAATTTAGCCTGCAATTTGGTCGATCTGCCAAAATTTTCTGAAGCATGTCATCGATGACAGCATGATTTCTTTCACAGACACCATTACTAAATGGGCTTTCTGTATTCATAACTCTGATATTCATGTTTTCACACATATCCCTAAACTCATCATTAGCAAATTCTCCCCCATTGTCTGTAAGGAATTTTGCCGCTGGACCCATTCCTGTCCCTATCCATTTTTCCACGATTTGATCCAGAATTACTCTCTTTTCTTTACTTCGTACAAGCGTTGATTGACTAAATCTGGTTTCTAAATCTACAAAATGCAAAATAAATATATTATTTGCTTTATCCCAGATCTTAAGGTCCATGGCCACAATGTCGTTAAAATCTCTGGCCAAAGGTAGGGTTACTATCGGTCGTGCTGGTGTCCTTCTGTACTTCCTACAAACTTCACAGCGGTCACTAACCTGTTCTATCAGTTTAGTATAGTCATCATCCCTTACCCCTGCATCCTTTAATAAATGTTTCAGCCTCCGAGGAGATGGATGTGCAAATTGCCTGTGCAGTTTTAATACCACAAGCTTTTTATCAGCTAAAGTCCCATTTTCAACTGCCATTAATACATCCTTAACCACTCTACTTGAAAAATTATTTGTCAGTAATGGAATACAATAGTGTCCCGACTGTGTAAATTGTAAGTCCACAGTCTTTCCAAAAACTGTTACCTTATCCTGTTCCATATCCAGTTTCATGTGTGCTTTCTTCATCGACGGTCTGCTCAGAAGCAAAGGTATCTCACTTGATACAACATCCGTGCTCATGAAATGATTCACTCCGACAATATTGCAAGGGATCACCACTCTTTTCAGTGACTTCAGAGTATTATCATCCCCAAACCTGAAACTTGTGGAACTTACAAATTCCTTAACCTTGTTATGATTTTCAGCATTCAAAGAGTCCAGGAAACATTTTAACCAGTCAATTCCACACACAGTAGATGTGCAGCCACTGTCCAATACAGCACAGTTGAAGGATTCTGCAACCAGCACCCTCATTACTGGCGTAAAACTGCTTGTCAATAGGACAATGCCTTCTTTCTGGTCACTATCTTTTTCCTCTTCTGACTCTTCCATGTCATGTGTCGCTTCAAACACTCTATCATAACGAGTTGGACAGTTGAAAGCATAATGGTATTGAGAGTCACATCAAAAATATCGATTAATCATGCCCCATGCATTTCAGCGGTTCATCTTCCTATTGTAGGTTCTAACTGGGTTTCTGTCTTCATAATTTCCTTGTCTCGGTCTCCGTCTATAGTCTTGAGCCCTGTTCGTAGCCATACGATTTTGCCATCCTGTTACTAGTGTATCTTCCATATTCTGCCTTATTGTAGGCTGACCTATTTGGGTCATCAGAGCCATCGGAATCGAATGTTTCCCCAGAAACTTTTGTAAAGCTTTTGTCATCTGTTCGAATAAGGTATCCTTATCGGTAAACTGAACTCCTGTCAAAACCAGGAGCCTATCCATGTTGCTCACTCTAGCACAGTCAAGTAATTTAAAGGCCAACACAGACTGTGGAAATTCCAGGTTGTGTTTCTGCAGCCTTTTATATAGTCTGCTAAATTAAATTATATAGTCTTCCATGGAGATATCCTCCATTTTCCGGAACTTATCAAAATCCGACCATGCTTCATACGCACTTAACAAGTCATATTTCTTATAAATCTTATCCATATAATGTAATAAAGTCTCCAGACCTTCTTCTGAGTCTAACTCTTCCAATTCCAGCTCAGAAAGCACTTTGTTTTGGATTTTACTGCCATATGGTAGAGAAAGAGCCAATGCCATACCTTGTTTTCTCTTTCCCAAAGCAGTTACTTTAGTCCACATAACTACTGCACTTCTCCATTGGTCGTACGATTCCCTTTCAGAAAATAAGGGAGGTTAGTCATATCCAGCCATCTTTATCCTCGGTTCAGCCATATATCCCCTTTTTTTTCTTTTCTCTCACTCCTTGGTTTGATCTGGAAAAGTTGTATCTTTCAACCCTTCACATTTACACAGCAACCATCCTCTGCTACCAATTGTTAGCCGTTTTAGTTACTGTGTTATGAAGAGTCTAAAGTTCTTGTTCCTTTTCACCAAACACCATTTATTTCACTTCCACAGCCTCTGCACAAAACTCTTAACAACACACCACCTGACAGAGGCCACCTGAAGCCCCTTTACATATCAGTGTCAATTAATGGATACTTAACATAAATGAGACAACTAATTGCAATGTCTCTTAACCCATTACTTAACATCACAGGCTGAGGATCTGTGGTAGACCATTTAGGACAGAGATGACAGAGATGAAGATAAATGTCTTCACCTAGAGAGTGATGAGCCTGTAGAATTGTATGTTTTCAAGATGTACCACCTAAGGCAAAGGGGATCAAAGGATATGGGGGGAAGGTGGGATTTGGCTACTGAGTTGGATGATCAGCCATGATCACAATGAATGGCGGAACAGGTTCGAAGGGCTGAATGGCCTCCTCCAGCTCCTATTTTCTATGTTTCTAAGCCTGAAGTGTCTTGATGGTGCGTGAAGTGCCACTACATAACAATTTCAACCTTACCCATGAGAATTATTGACTGAAGATCGGACTTCAAAAATTGGCTGAAGAATTTAGTTATTTTACTGTTTGCCAAATATGCTCAGATGGTTAGTAAATTATCCAAGGGTTTAGCTGTAACCTTAAGTTGGGCCGCCGGCTGATATATGGAGGCTGTTGGCTGCAGCTTTTATCTCTGGAGAGGTTAACAGCCGGCAAATGTACTCAACTGCTGTGTTACCAATGAGAAATCACTGTTTGCGCTAAAGTCTGGGCAAACCATAGTGTCTGAACAGCGCAGGAAATAACAGCAAACTTGAAGCATGTTAAACAACATATTTTGCTTCTCACAACAGGCAGAACTTTAAAAGATCTTCTGTGGCTTTAGCTGATACGGTGAGAGGGAAAATCTCAAATCTGCTTGTAAAAAAAAAAAGCACCTGGGAATCAGCACTCCAGCTGTTTGCAGTTAAGCTACCTTTCAAAAGTTTTAAACTGCCAGATGATCACAGGATAAGAAAAGGCAAAAATAATTGTTCGCTTTATTGAGAAAATAAGTATAAAATTCAAAATGTGTATGAAAAATTGATGGATTGAAGTATCCAGCTACACATTGTAAAAAAACTAATGTCTGGCATAACTGTCAGTCATTTATCACCTTGCATTAGTCAGTTAGTTAAGTGTAATGACTGGATTGGGAAATGAGAGAGAGAAGAGAGTGCGTTGGGTTGGGAATTGGAAAGCACTGTGGTGTTTCTGAGTTGGAAATGCTGACACATTGAAGCACTAAGCAACCTTCAGGTTAGAAATGTTGGATCATCGAGTTGATCGGAAAGAGCAACTAGAAAAATAAAAACAAACAAAATAAATACTCCATGAATGGTGATAAAATATGATGTGGAGATGCTGGTGTTGTACTGGGGTGAATCATAGAATCATAGAATCATAGCACAGTAAGAAGTCTTACACCAGGTTAAAGTCCAACAGGTTTGTTTCAAATCACTAGCTTTCGGAGCACTGCTCCTTCCTCAGGTGAATGAAGAGGTAGGTTCCAGAAACATGCATATAGACAAAGTCAAAGATGCAAGACAATACTTTGAATGCAAGCATTTGCAGTTAATTAAGTCTTTACAGATCCAGAGAGAGGCAAGGTACTAACATGGATTGGTGATTGGCTGTCTGGCAGAAGGCAGAGAGTTGGGATAAAAGGTTCTTTTTCGGAATGGCAACCGGTGATGAGTGGTGTCCCGCAGGGTTCAGTGTTGGGGCCACAGCTGTTCTCTTTATATATTAACGATCCAGATGACGGGACTGGGGGCATTCTGGCTAAGTTTGCCGATGATACAAAGATAGGTGGAGGGGCAGGTAGTATGGAGGAGGTGGGGAGGCTGCAGAAAGATTTAGACAGTTTAGGGGAGTGGTCCAAGAAATGGCTGATGAAATTCAACGTGGGCAAGTGCGAGGCCTTGCACTTTGGAAAAAAGAATAGAGGCATGAACTATTTTCTAAACGGTGACAAAATTCATAATGCTGCAATGCAAAGGGACTTGGAAGTCCTAGTCCAGGATTCTCTAAAGGTAAACTTGCAGGTTGAGTCCGTAATTAAGAAAGCAAATGCAATGTTGTCATTTATCTCAAGAGGCTTGGAATATAAAAGCAGGGATGTACTTCTGAAGCTTTATAAAGCATTAGTTAGGCCCCATTTAGAATACTGTGAACAATTTTGGGCCCCACACCTCAGGAAGGACATACTGGCACTGGAGCGGGTCCAGCGGAGATTCACACGGATGATCCCAGGAATGGTAGGCCTAACATACGATGAACGTCTGAGGATCCTGGGATTATATTCATTGGAGTTTAGGAGGTTGAGGGGAGATCTAATAGAAACTTACAAGATAATGAATGGCTAGATAGGGTGGACGGAGGGAAGTTGTTTCCATTAGCAGGGGAGACTAGGACCCGGGGGCACAGCCTTAGAATAAAAGGGAGTCACTTTAGAACAGAGATGAGGAGAAATTTCTTCAGCCAGAGAGTGGTGGGTCTGTGGAATTCATTGCCACAGAGGGCGGTGGAGGCCGGGACGTTGAGTGTCTTTAAGACAGAAGTTGATAAATTCTTGATTTCTCGAGGAATTAAGGGCTATGGAGAGAGAGCGGGTAAATGGAGTTGAAATCAGCCATGATTGAATGGTGGAGTGGACTCGATGGGCCGAATGGCCTTACTTCCGCTCCTGTGTCTTATGGTCTTAATCCCAGGTTAAAGAGGTGTGAATTGTCTGAAGCCAGGACAGTTGGTCGGATTTCGCAAGCCCAGGCCAGATGATGGGGGGTGAATGTAATGCGACATGAATCCAAGGTCCCGTTTGAGGCCGTACTCATGTGTGCAGAACTGGGATTACCCCTCTCTCTGGATCTGTAAAGATTAATTACCTGCAAATGCTTGCATTCAAAGTATTGTTTTGCATCTTTGACTTTGTCTATATGTATGTTTCTGGAACCTACCTCTTCATTCACCTGAGGAAGGAGCCGTGCTCCAAAAGCTAGTGATTTGAAACAAACCTGTTGGACTTTAACTTGGTGTTGTAAGACTTCTTACTGTGATAAAATACCTAAGGCTGAATGTAGGCCCAGAGTAGCAGTAGGTCACCAGATTCTTGGGGCTATTCCAAATTTAATTAAATCACAGCTGATCAGTGGCTCAACTCAATTCTCCTGCAATCATATATTTTTTTTATTAAAAGACACCTTGCTTACTCCCTGTCTTTGCTATTACTGCAGATCCAAACTCTTAAATCCCACCATTGTGGATGGAAGCGCAATTCAGCAGCGTTCTGATTTTCTAGTGGCAAGAATTCAAAATGCTTCGGGGTCTTTATTTCGCTTCTAGTGCTTTATCTCCTGGGAAAATAGAGATGGCCAATTGGGTTGTTTCATTGCTTCGAACTCTGGATTTCAGTGTAACCTGGCACCCACTGTAACAGTACTTCAGAACTTTCGAAATCCTGGCCCAAAGTGATTTTGTTTAATTTTTGTAAGAAATGTGTATTTCTCCAGTATAAAATTACAACCTTCATAAGGTACTGTAGCTTTAAACTTGCATGACCTTATTAGGTGTATGACTATCTGGGTTAACTCCTGTGTTAGTTTCCAATCAAGTGCTTCTCAAATATGGTCAGTATAGAACATAGAACATAGAACATAGAACAGTACAGTACAGGCCCTTCAGCCCACGATGTTGTGCCGACCATTTATCCTAATCTAAGATCAACCTAACCTACACCCCTTCAATTTACTGCTGTCCATGTGCCTGTCTAAGTGTCGCTTAAATGTCCCTAATGACTCAGACTCCACCACCTCTGCTGGCAGTGCATTCCACACACCCACCACTCTCTGTGTAAAGAACCTACCTCTGACATCTTCCCTATACCTTCCTCCAATCACCTTAAAATTACGTCCCCTCGTGACAGCCATTTCCATCCTGGGGAAAAGTCTCTGGCTATCCACTCTATCCATGTCTCTCATCACCTTGTACACCTCTATCAAGTCACCTCTCTGCCTTGTTTGCTCCAGTGAGAAAAGCACTAGCTCCCTCAACCTTACTTCATAAGACATGCCCTCCAGTCCAGGCAGCAGCCTGGTAAATCTCCTCTGTACCTTCTCCAAAGCATCCACATCCTTCCTATAATGAGGCAACCAGAACTGGACACAATATTCCAAGTGTGGTCTAACCAGGGTTTTATAAAGCTGCAGCAAAACCCCACGGTTCTTAAACTCAATCCCCCTGTTAATGAAATCCAACACACCATACGCCTTCTTAACAACCCTATCAACCTGGGTGGCAACTTTGAGGGATCTATGTACGTGGACCCCAAGATCCCTCTGTTCCTCCACACTTCCAAGAATCCTGCCTTTAACCCTGTATTCAGCATTCAAATTCAACCTTCCAAAATGAATCACTTCACATTTATCAAGGTTGAACTCCATCTGCCACTTCTCAGCCCAGCTCTGCATCCTGTCAATGTCCTGTTGTAACCTACAACAACCCTCAACACTATCTACAACTCCCCCAACCTTCGTGTCATCGGCAAACTTACTAACCCACCCTTCCACTTCCTCATCCAAGTCATTTATAAAAACCACAAAGAACAAAGGTCCCAGAACAGATCCTTGCGGGACACCACTGGTCAATGACCTCCAGGCGGAATACTTTCCATCCACTACCACTCGCTGTCTTCTTTCGGCCAGACAATTCTGCATCCAGACAGCCAAATTTCCCTGTATCCCATGCCCCCTAACTTTCTGAATGAGCCTACCATGGGGAATCTTATCAAATGCCTTACTGAAATCCATATACACATCCACTGCCCGACCTTCATCAATATGTCTCGTCACATCCTCAAAGAATCCAATGAGGCTTGTGAGGCATGACCTGCCCCTCACAAAGCCACGCTGACTATCTTTAATCAAACTATGTTTTTCTAAATAATCATAAATCCTATCTCTCAGACTACTTTCCAATATTTTGCTCACCACATACGTAAGACTGATGGGTCTGTAATTCCCAGGGATTTCCCTATTCCCTTTCTTGAACAGGGGGAACAACATTCGCCTCCCTCCAATCATCCGGTACTATTCCAGTGGAGAACGAGGATGCAAAGATCATCGCCAACGGAGCATCAATCTCCTCCCTCGCTTTCCGTAGTAACCTTGGGTATATCCCATCAGGCCCAGGGGACTTCTCTATCCTGATGCTTTTCAAAATTTCCAGCACATCCTCCTTAATATCAACCTATTCGAGTCTATTAACCTTGTTCACACTGTTCTCATGAGCGACTTTCTAGTAAATACTGTAGCAAAGTATTCATTTAGGGCCTCCCCCATCTCCTCAGACTCTGGGCACAAGTTCCCTCCACTATCCCTGATCGGCCTACTCTCACTCTGATCATCCTCTTATTTCTCATATAAATGTAGAACGCCTTGGGGTTTTCCCTAATCCTTCCCGCCAGGGCTTTTTCATGCCCCCTTCTAGCTCTCCTCAGTCCATTTTTGAGATCCTTCCTGGCTACCTTGTAACCTTCTAGGTTGGAGTCAGATCCTTGCTTCCTCATCCTTACGTAAGCTTCCTTCTTCCTCTTGACTAGAAGCTCCACTTCTCTTGGCATCCAAGGCTCCTTCACCTTACCATTCCTTCCTCGTCTCAGTGGGACAAAACTATTCAGCACTCGCAGCAAGTGCTCCTTAAACAATCCCCACATTACTGTTGTGCATTTCCCCAAGAACAATTGTTCCCACTTTATGCTCCTCAGCTCCTGTCTAACAGCAGTATAATTTCCCCTCCCCCAATTAAATACCTTCCCATACTGTGTGTTCTTATCCTTCTCCATGACTATGGTAAAGGTCAAGGAGTTATGGTCACTGTCACCAAAATGCTCTCCCAACGAGATATCTGACATCTGGCCTGGTTCATTGCCGAGCACCAAGTCCAATATGGCCTCCCCCCTAGTCGGCCTATCTACATATTGAGTCAGGAATCCTTCCTGTACACACCTGACAAAATCTGCTCCATCCAAACCATTTGCACTAAGGAGGTTCCAGTCAATATTAGGGAAGTTGAAGTCACCCATGACAACAACTCTTTTACTGCTGCACTTTTCCAAGATCTGCCGCCCCATCTGTTCCTCTATCTCTCTGCTGCTATTGGGGGGTCTATAGAAAACTCCCAATAAAGTGATTGCTCCTTTCTTGTTTCTGACTTCCGCCCATACTGACGCAGTAGACAAACCCTCCTCAACTACCTCCTTTTCTGCAGCAGTGGTGCACTCCCTAATTAACAATGCAACTCCCCCTCCTCTTTTACCCCTCTCCCTATTCTTCTGAAAACATCTAAACCCCGGAACATCTAACAAGCATTCCTGCCCCTGTGAAAGTCATGTCTCCGTAATGGCCACAACATCATAGTTCCAAGTACTGATCCATGCTCTAAGTTCATCTCCCTTATTCCGGACACTCCTTGCATTGAAACAGACACACTTTAACTCCTTCCACTGAGTGCAACTTTGCCCTATCAACTGCCTATCCTTCCTCACAGACTTGCTGCATATTATTCCTGCCTGTTCAACAGCTACCCTATCCTCTGATCCATAGCTCTGGTTCCCATCCCCCTGCCAAACTAGTTTAAACCCTCCCGAAGAGCTCTAACAAACCTCCCACCCAGGATATTGGTGCCCCTCAGTTTAGGTGCAATCCGTCCTTCATGTACAGGTCCCTCCTTCCCCAGAAGATATCCCAATGATCCACATATCTGAAGCCTTCCCCCCTGCACCAGCCCTATAGCCACGTGTTCAGCTGCACTCGCTCTCTGTTCCTTGCCTCACTTGAACGTGGCACCGGTAGCAATCCTGAGATCACTACTCTGCTTGTCCTGCTCTTTAGCTTCCAACCTAACTCCCTAAAATCACTTTTTAGATCCTCATCCCTTTTCTTAGCTATGTTGTTTGTGCCAATGTGCACCACAACTTCTGGTTGCTCCCCCTCCCCATTATGAATCCTATACACTCGATCCGAGACACCCCTGGCCCTGGCACCCGGGAGGCAACATATCTTCCAGGAGTCTCGCTCGCGACCACAGAATCTACTATCCATTCCCCTAACCATTGGATTTCCTATCACTATTGCTTTTCTATTCTCCCCCTTCCCTTCTGAGCCACAGAGCCAAACTCAGTGCCAGAGACATGACCGTTAAGGCCTTCCCTGGGAAGGTCATCTCCCCCCAACAGCATCCAAAATGGTATACTTGTTTTGAAGGGGAACGGCCACGAGGGATCCCTGCACTGTCCGCCCGTTCATTTTCCTTCCCCTGACTGTAACCCAGCTACTCTTGTCCTGTACCTTTGGTGTGGTTACCTCCCTGTAACTCTTTTCTATCACCCCTTCTGCTTCCCGGATGATCCGAAGTTCATCCAGCTCCAGCTCCAGTTCCCTAATGCGGTCTCTGAGGAGCTGGAGTTGGGTGCATTTCCCGTAGGTGTAGACAGTGGGGACACCGGTGGTATCCCTCACCACCCACATCCTACAGGAGGAGCAAGCAACGGCCCTAGTCTCCACCCTTCTGATCTGAATTCACAAAGAGATTTAAAGGGGGAAAAAAGAAGATTAAACACCCGTTCGGCCGTTTAAAATAAAAAAAAGATATATATATATACTGTTGCTACTCTCCCAAGTGAACCCTCTAAAATTGGTGATTCTGCGAAATGATACAATGATAGCTTGCTGCCCCCAAAAAACAAAACAAACACAAAAAATAAAATTTTAAAAAATTTAAAATTAAAAAACCCCAAAGCAAACAACTCTTACCTTACAGAATGTAACTGCCCTGTGGACCAACTGGAACTCCGCCCTCCGACTCTGCTCCCAGTCAGCTGCACTCTCTGTAGCCATTGTAGAGGTGCTGAGCCAAAATGGCTCAATGGGTTAAAGCATGAGCTTCTTGCGCAAGGAGATTGCTCAGAAAGGCCTTTTTTTGGCAGTGAAGGAATTGAAACCTCAGATTCCCTCGTAAATAACTGATCAGGCAATCATTCATTAAGTTAAATCTGTATTGTATTTAAAATTCTCTCTGCCCCATAGCCACAAAACTCGCTCAGTTCATTTTGCCATGATTTATATTTATAAAATTTTAAGCAAAAGACTACAATGCCCCTCAGTGAAAAAGAAAACAAATTAGTTCAGAATCCTTTTGATAACAGGGGCTTATGTCCATGATCATAGAATCATAGGATTATGGAATTTACAATGCAGAAGGAGGTCACCAGGCCAATCGAGTCTGCCCCGGCCCTTGTAAAGAGCACCCCACTCAAGCCCACACCTCCACCTTTCCCCGTAACGCAGGAACCCCAACTAGCCTTTTGGACACGAAGGGACAAATTAGCATGGCCAATCCACCTAACCAGCACACCTGTGGGCTATGGGAGGAAACCGGAGCTCCCGGAGGATACCCACGTCGGCACGGGGAGAAGGTGCTACCTCCACACAGCCAGTCACCCGAGGCTGGAATTGAACCTGGGACCCTGGAGCTGTGAGGCAGCAGTGCTAACCATTGTGACTCTGCATTGGAGTGGGCACAGTCCACTCATTGGGCAATATTTAATGGAGGTGTCCGGGGTCTTGCCCTTTGGTTGGATAGCTGGCGATAGCTCTGTGTTGCCTCCTTTCAGGAAGACCCAGTGAATGAAGTGCCAGTCGGGTTAGCAACTGGGCAATGGCAGACCTTCCTGGCATCGAGGACTTGAGGGGCGGATATGCTGCCTGCTGGAAGTTGCCAGCCAGTCAGTGACCATTATGCAGCTGCACATTGCACAGCGGGCACCGGTGGGATTAATGGCAGTGGCCAGTAATGGACAAACCTGAGGCCCAGTGTCGCTGAGGGACCCAGGCCACAAGTGAGGGATGGGAGTCGAAGGGGAGCTGGGGAGGGAGTCGGCAGCAATGGCAGGGGCCTGGTTCTCAGCAGACTCCCACTTCTCAATGTCAAGTGCCTCAATCAGACACTGAGTGCCTTAAGAGCCCCCCCCCCCCCAACCCCCCAAACCCGGGAGACCACAAGCAACACCAACAGGATTTGCTCTTTGGCTTCTCACATGTTGTGTCCCCAGCTGCCACTAGGTGGATACCAGCGGTGGCGGGATGAGGCCCTTAAATTGGTAATAATTGCCCACTTGAGAACCTTTCTGCGCTGATTTAATCGGGGCAGAGGTGAGAAGGCAACAGGGTCCCTACCCACCACACTCCCGCTCGATTCAATACCCTCCCATTACCAAACTCACCGCTGGAGATGGCGTGAAATTCCACCCACCATGTGCAACAAACATTTACTGGCAGTAAGCTTTAAACTTTGATCTTTATTACTCAAATCGAGTCTTTCCCCCGCAATTCAATAATGTTTAAACAAGTGGCAGGTAACATTTGGGAGATTCTAAACCATGTTATTATTTTGAAAAGTTTTGAAAGCAACGTATGTATAACAGAACAGGGTTTTTCAGAAGGTGCGCTGAAAAGGAAATAAATAACAACAGGTACAGGGGCTGGGTCCCAAAACACAATTTGAGCCCATAATCCAGCTGGACATTGCAGAGCAGTACTGAGGAAGCACTGTATTGCCAGAGGTGTAACCTTTTGATGAGATAAATATGCTAAGGATCTCATGCACTCCATTAGGAAGAATAGAATATTCTCCTATGTCCTGGTCATCATTGATGTGTTAGGCAGGTAGGTTTGATGTGGACTGCACTCGGTGCAGGGAAGCTAGAAACAGACGTCTAACACTGGAGAAGATCCAACACTGTTTTATTCAACAATAGAACTGATATACATATTCAGCTGTGGGTCGGCACTATACTGAACTGATTGGAGACCTTGTAGTAGCCTGACCAGACTTACTAGCTACCGCATGGTGTTTGCACTTGCTAGCTCGTGGACTCTGACTGTCTCAGTGGCTGGGTCCCGAGAGAGCGGGAAATCTAGTGCCCTCTGGCTTTATAGTGGTAGTGTCCTGTCTGGTGATTGGCTGCACTGTGTTATGAGCTTACTGGTCATCCTGTGTGTCAATCACTGCCTGTCTGCATCTTTTATTATATACATGAGTGGATATTATGACAATCATCAACCAATACATTCAAAAGAAAAGGTAGCTGGTCATCCATCTCATGGCTGTTTTCTGGATGCTGCTGCCACAGAATTTTAAAAAAGACATCATAGAATCATAGAATCCCTACACTGCAGAAGGAGGCCATGTGGCCCATCAAGTCTGCACCGACCCTCTGAAAGAGCACCCCACTCAGCCGACCCCCATCCCCTTACCCCACCAAAACTTTGGACACTAAGGGGCAATTAGCATGGTGAATCCATGTAACCTGCACATCTTAGGACTGTGGGAGGAAACCGGAGCACCCGGAGGAAACCCACGCAGACACGGGGAGAATATGCAATCTCCACACAGTCACCCAAGGCCGGAATGTTTCCCGGGTCTCTGGCGCTGTGAGGCAACAGTGTTAACCACTGTTCTACTGTGCCACCCAGAGGGCTGTTTGCTGACCAATGTTTGTTTCAGTCAGTACATTTTTTTTAATATGTGGAGTTTGACATGAGAACGGAGAATAAAATCTGCATCAGTTGTTATACAGGCTTAAAGAGAAACAGCCTGAGTGACTGGTCAACTCAATTAAAGGGCGGTGCCCCGATTTTGCCAGCATTTTATTGTCATTTCTCCATCAAAAGTGACAGCAACTTCTGGAGTTTGCACATGCGCAGTTAAACTTGGAAAGTCAGAGGATATTGTCAATGATTCTAGACTTCGCCAGAGGATGAGATCTCACCAGACTGCAATCAAGGAATATAAATGGAACTGATGAAAGCTTCTACTTTCATGTTGTTCAGGAGTGGAGTTGGTCTTCACCAGTGGTGTCAATTGGGGTCGACGCAAATCGACACTTTTCACTGCGCCAATTTTCATTTTCTGTTGACTTGTCAAATATTGCCAAGATTTTTAACTTCAAGCCAAGGAAGGGTGAGATTACAAAGTGGGTTTCCAAAAAGAGTTTGAACTACCATTCTGAGAACTTCAGGGGAAAGATCAGTCCTAATGTAAATCAGTTTCACCCCCTTAGTCACCCCTTTGAAAAGGCTCCACCACAATTGAATGAGGTGTAACTGGGATTTTAACAATGTCATATGTTCATGATTATTGCTACAACTCCTCATGGACCCCGAAAAGCTACTTTCATATTTGTTGAATGTCAAATTTCTCTATTCTGATCTATCTATCTCTACCTTGCTTTAAGTAATCCCAAATAAAGTACTTTTGTTATAGTGTAATTGAAAAAAGAGTACCCATTTAATCGTTTTACATACTGCTTGTCCTATTTTAATATCGTTTGCCAAACTTATCTGTACTATGGACATAACATTCAGCAAATGGCCAATGCTCCAGAATGTCAGCAAGTACACCAAAAATGATCTGCACACGTCTAGACTCAGAAAAGCGCCCAACAGCAATAGTGATGCTGTGCGCATGTCTAGGGGCCTATGGCGAAGCTGTGCAGGTAGCAGTTAACTGCTCTTGTCCAAAGATGGGGTGTAACTGTAAGTCCTGTATCTGTGCATGTCACTGTAAATTTTGTGGAGATGCCGGCGTTGGACTGGGGTGAGCACAGTACGAAGTCTTACAACACCAGGTTAAAGTCCAACAGGTTTGTTTCGATGTCACTAGCTTTCGGAGCGCTGCTCCTTCCTCAGGTGAAAGCTAGTGACATCGAAACATTCACCTGAGGAAGGAGCAGCGCTCCGAAAGCTAGTGACATCGAAACAAACCTGTTGGACTTTAACCTGGTGTTGTAAGACTTCGTACTGTAAATTTTGAGTGAGAAGCCTCTATTCAATGCACTCAGCAGCAAGTAACAAGATTCAACACAGCTGGAGAAGGCATTGGATTCACTAGTCAACATGTCCAAGGTACTTCATCTGGTGCTGCTTTACTTTGCTTCTTTGAGTCACGTTTGCAAGATGCCTAGCATTAAGTGGCAAGGGCACCTCTACTTCCAAAAGGAAGAGGTAAGCTGTCACTTTGGAACAGACATTAGAAGTCATAAGAACATAAGAACTAGGAGCAGGAGTAGGCCATCTGGCGCCTCGAGCCTGCTCTGACATTCAATGAGATCATGGCTGATCTTTGTGGACTCATCTCCACTTTCCGGCCTGAACACCATAACCCTTGTGTCCTATGATGTGTTGACACTGGTGAGAAGGCAGCACCCATGGTGAGTTCACTTGGGCTGCCACTGATGGTTGTGCACACCATCAAGAAAAACAAAGCCCAGAGAAAGATTGATGGCCAAAGTACAGCTCTCCTAAGCACTATGAAGATCACCTGTAGTAGCTGTGGCATTTAAAAAAATTATTGAATGTTTGAATCGAGGGCCCCCAGAACCAAAGGAACATGCCTGCCAACAACCCCATTACCCGAGAAAGAACTAAGAGTTTGGGTAGAATCTTTCACTCTCACCTGTAACGGGGATCATGGCACGGGTGGAGGGGAGGGGGATGGGCACACTAAGTTTGGTGCAATTGGAGAAGCCTGTTTCCTGTTGACGAAAAATTAGCTTTGAGTTTTGTTCTCCCAATTTTGAAAGGTTTAAAGGTGAGTCAAACTTCCTGCTGATCTATGTTGGGACCATATTTGCATTCAAATGCATCTCATGAAGGCTGATTAAAAGGCCAGCTCTCTGGAATTACATCCCCCCCCCCAAATTAAGTGTCCATCCAGCAGATAATTAGAAGGGCCTGTTTCATGGTTCGTATCAAGTGGCACACACCTGGCGAGCTTCAGTTCATCCATGAATTGGAGGTCAGTAAATGCTGCTTTCGCCTTCCTTTAAGAGTGCAAAATATTGGGTACCTGTAGCAGAAACTGTGCTAAAGCTAGGCATAGGGAGCACTGGAGGGGTAGAATGGAGGTGGGACTGTGGGAGGGGGAAGCAAAAAAGGTAAGGGGTGAGACAAAGGCAGGACTTGGCAGGGGAACGACGGACACACGACGGGATAGATCCCAGGACGTATGGGAGGAGTTCAGCTAAACAATTCTTGGCCAGTTAAAAGGATACCCTCTAACTGTTCAAACTACAGAGAGCATGGCCCAGCTGGGCGCTGGACGCGAGGGTCTCATGCACAATGAATGAGCTTGGCTCCTTAACTAATGGTGCAGATTTAGGTGAGATTCCATTAAGTCTAGGTGCTGTTGTGCATGTGGTCTTAACAGATATCTGATCCTCACAGAAGCATGGTCAGAGTGTGTGTAGCTTCAAATAATCAAGGGCCAAGGCTGCTGTGCAGAGGCAACATGGACAACACATAAGTGCAAGGATTGGGTATCAATATTTATTATCAAGGCTGCTGGAGGACAATTAATAGATGTTATAGGACACGGGTCTTTTGAACCTGATTAAGACTTTCATTGTGAGTGCACAGTCACGTCTGAGGGGAAATCCCATCCATCTGCTGCCCTCCAGGATGATATAATTCTGAAAGGTGTGGCCTTGGTATGCAATGTTCAGACTATGGACAGGTTCAGGGATAGATACTGGATTACTGCCTTGAATATGGAGGGAGACATTCAAGGGGAACTTTGTTCAATTGTATCCATTCACAGACACAAGGGGGCGTGGGCAATACCGGCTACATGAAATGCTGCCTTGTTGATAGCGATGATTAGAGTGCGGAGAATAAGGGCCTATCACCAATTGGCACAGCTACAGCAAGTCTATTGCCCTGAGGGTCAAGAGACAATGGTGCCCCAGGGAAACCCAGATGCTGCCAAAGAAGGACCACACAGTGGTTAGCACAGTTGCTTCACAGCTCCAGGGTCCCAGATCAATTCCCGGCTTGGATCACTGTCTGTGCGGAATCTGCACAGCCTCCCCGTGTGTGTGCGGGTTTCCTCCGGGTGCTCCGGTTTCCTCCCACAGTCCAAAGATGTGCAGGTTAGGTAGATTGGCCATGATAAATTGCCCTTTGTGTCCAAAAAAGGTTGGGTGGGGTTACTGGGTTACGGCGATAGGATGGAGACGTGGGCTTAGGTGGGGTGCTCTTTCCAAGGGCCGGGGAAGACTCGATGGGCCGAATGGTCTCCTTCTGCACTGTAAATTCTATGATTCTATGAAGATGTTTGGAATGACAAAGATTCGACAGAAGACATAACTCATGCATGAAGATGAGTGACAGACAGTGCAGCAGGCACCTTTGCTTGTCTCAGGATGTGGTAGCTCATATTTGCTAACATCCTATGTGAGGATCTCACACCTCACAGACTGTGATTGCATTCAATGCCAATCACTATGAAAGTTACCGCCGCACTAAATGCTTTTGCCAGCAGATCCTTCCAGGCCTCCACTGGGGACCTCTGCTGGATCTCACAATCGGCATCGCAGAAATGCATAGGGGGGACGGGGGGGAGGGGGGGGGGGGGGGGGGGGGGGGAAGATGTCCTTTTCAGTGAACATTTCTGCATGGCTGAAGAAAGCCAGGCTGCCAGAGCTGTGGGATTTGCTGTGATTTCAGGCTTTCTACAAGTCCAGGGAACCATCAACTGCACACATGTGTCCTTGAGAGCTCCCTGGCAGCAGCCTGTGAGGTTCATTAATAGAAAAGAATTTTACTCTATAAAATCCAGTTAATTTGTGAGAGCCTAAAGCAGGTCCAACATGTTTGTGCTCGGTATACAGGGAGTTTACACGACTCTTAAATTCTCAGTCACTTGCAGGTGCCAGGGATATTTGAGGGAGCTCGGTACTTCGGAGATTAGCTCCTCGGTGATAAGGGGTACCTCCAGAAGGCATGTTTCAATGTGGCACTTTTCAGGTTAAACTAAAACTTTGGGCCCAGGTTTGTAAAAAAAAACGAATGAGTATTTTTGGTGGATACAATTAAACTTTCTCCTGACCTCAACTGAGAACCTGTGTATTGGAGAATTGATCAGAACTGCACGTGGTGAGACACTGGACAGGCGTATCCTGAAGCCAGAGCAGGGGCGAGGACAATGCAATTACCATCTTGCCGGGCGACGATGTTGCACTTGAATTGTCCTGCAAAGGGCTCAGATGATGATCTTAATGGAGAAATCTACAGAAGAATGCTGATTGGTATGCTAAACAAAATGTTGTTAACTTGTGAAGGCTGTCAGGTTGCTTATAATATCAAGGAGCATGAAGCATTCCGGCATATAGTTGGCACAGGGCTTTGCACAGAGGTTGGAGCCCATTCTTTCCAG
Organism: Scyliorhinus torazame; assembly: GCF_047496885.1. Taxonomy (NCBI): domain Eukaryota; kingdom Metazoa; phylum Chordata; class Chondrichthyes; order Carcharhiniformes; family Scyliorhinidae; genus Scyliorhinus; species Scyliorhinus torazame. Next base: position 32,437,312 of record NC_092714.1, read on the forward strand.
TATGGAAATGGTGGTCAAAGCTATTTGCACATTCATGGACCCGACCATAATGCAGTGTGTGCTGGCTGATGTTGCAGTTTCCATTGCAGCATTAACAGCATGTAGCCAGCATCTGGGTGCTGTACTGGAATCTCAGATAGAAGTCATGTTTTGTGAGGGCCATCAAGAGTCCAGCACAAATTTGTTGCGTCAAAAAGAAAGTATCTTTTATTTCCAACAATATTTACACAGCACCAGTAGTACACTACTGGTTCTCTCTCTAGCCGGTACTAAACTGGCCAGTTCTATTTATACAGCTCAAAAGTTAAAGATTGCCCCGCCCCCTTATTGGGGGAGCTCATATTCCCCCAGATCCATGGGGCCTTCTGTGCCCAGTGGGCACCTCGGGGGCTGGAGTGCTTTATCAACCCTCTTTTTTTTTGTAAAATATTTTTATTCTCCATTTTCACATTTTCTTCAGAATTTACACCCCACCAACAAGCAGTAAGCGGTAACAAATACAAAGTCAATCCCCATATCAACAACAACGATCCCATCCTCCCACCACCCCAAACAACGCCCCACCTGACAATATAAGCATCAAATAAAACAAACCCTCCCACGGTGGGAAAAACAAAGGAAAAAAAAGAAAAAGGAATCAGGAATTGCCTATGGTGACCATTGACCTATAGAGTCTACCCCCCCCCCCACTCCCCCTAACATTCAATGCCATCCAATCCCCGAAAAAGTACCGTAAATGACACCCATGAATTGTCAACCCCCCTCCCCGACTCCTCCCCTCCACTTCCTCTTATAAAACTCCTCCCCCCAACCTCTGTTCCTTCCCCCCAACTTTCCACCCTGGCTAGACTCATCGGAACCTGTTCTGCCAGGCTCCGATGGCCGCAGCTCCTCCCCACACCTCACTCCCGTTCACTGGCTGGCTTAAACTGGCCAGCGTGGAGGCCCCCGCCCGGGTGTCTTTCCCCCTTGCACGGTCCCAGGAAAACCAAGAAATCCCCTTCAGCACACAAACCCCACATACAAGCCCCAAAGAACCATCATTGCAAGTGAAAGTCCCATCTCTTCCCTTGTCCAAATATATACAACGTTGGCTCATTTAGCACATACACCAGCACGCAATGAAAAAATACAGTTACATGAGGCTACATCGGTACATGACCATTTCTCACTTCAGCCACAGTCTTTCTGCCTTCGCAAACTCCTCCACCGCTTCCGCCGCCCCAAAATAAAAGTCCTTGGATTTGTAGGTCACCCTCAACTTAGCTGGATATACTATGCCGCACTGCACCTTGCTGATGTACGGTGCCTTCTTCACCCGGCTGAAGGCAGCCCGCCTCCTCGCCAGCTCCACCGTAAAGTCCTGATATATGCGTATACCAGCTCGAGCCCACTGCACCAGCCGCTTCTGCTTTGCCCAGCACAGGACCTTCTTCACACTGTACCTACGAAAACACAGAGTCACTACTCTTAGCGGCTCACTCTCCTTTGGTACAGGCCTCCACGACCGATGAGCCCGATCCAGTTCATATCGGGAGGGATCATCACCCTCCCCCAATAGCTTCGCCAACATCTTGGCAAAATACTCAGTCGGCCTCGGGCCTTCCACACCTTCGGGCAGACCCACAATCCTCAGATTCGGTTGCCTGGATCTGTTTTCCAAGTCGTCCATTTTGGCTCGCAGACCCTCGTTGATCTCTATCACCTTCCGCATCTCCTTCCCTGTAGCGCACAATGACTTACGAGAGAGACGAGTAGAGATGAAGTCGATGAGGCTTTATTGAGCGAGACTTGTCCCCAGCAGTTCAGCAACAGAATGGAGCGGCGGGGAGAAGCCCGGGTTCTTATACTCCGCCTTCAGGGCGGAGCCAGGAGTCAACAGCCAACCAGGACCCGGGATCTGTCAGCCAATAGCATCATGGCTTCACAGTCCCACATGACCCCTAATACATACTGCCACATTCACCCATTGTTAAAAATGAACCCGGCGGGGTGGTGGTTCGCATGGTGGTAGGGGTTTACAAGGCTGGTCCTGGGAGGAAAATTTTGGGCATGTCATTACAGTTTTCGCCCTATACTGGGCTATGTACAAGGTTTGTACATTTACAACATTACAAACTATTTACAACATTAGTAAGAGAAATTTTTTTTTGTTACAGTCCAACAACATTCTTGGTGTCACGCCGATGCCACTAGTCGGGCGGGCGGTCTGGTCTTCCTCGTCGATCGCCTCAGCCCCGGTGGTGGTGCAGGTGCTTGTTCCGGCGTTGTCGTCTCCGAGAGCGTTTCAGTGTTTGTCCCTGTTTCACTCCTGGGCGGACACGGGAGGAGGACCGATCCTCCCGGGAAGGGGGTGGTCGCGGGGTGCGCCGGTGGCAGGGAGGGGATGATCGGTGTCGGGGGGGGGTGCGTGTGTTGCCGCCGGGCGCCAGGTCTTGCAGGGAAACCGTGTCCTGTCGGCCGTCGGGGTACGCCACGTAGGCGTACTGCGGGTTCGCGTGGAGGAGGTGAACCCTCTCGACCAACGGGTCCGACTTGTGCGCCCGCACATGTTTTCGGAGCAAGATGGGTCCTGGGGCCGCCAGCCAGGTCAGCAGCGATGTTCCGGAGGAGGACTTCCTGGGGAAGACAAGGAGGCGCTCATGAGGCGTTTGGTTAGTGGTGGTACACAGCAGCGACCGGATGGAGTGGAGAGCGTCCGGGAGGACCTCCTGCCACCGGGAAACTGGGAGATCCCTGGACCGTAGGGCCAGAAGGATGGTCTTCCAGACCGTGCCGTTCTCCCTCTCTACTTGCCCGTTCCCCCGGGGGTTGTAGCTGGTCGTCCTGCTCGAGGCTATGCCCTTGCTGAGCAGGAACTGGTGCAGCTCGTCACTCATGAAGGAGGACCCCCTGTCGCTATGGATATATGCGGGGCAACCGAACAGTGTGAATATGGTGCCAAGGGCTTTAATGACTGTGGCCGCTGTCATGTCGGGGCAGGGGATGGCAAAGGGGAAACGGGAGTACTCGTCCACCACGTTCAGGAAGTATGTATTGCGGTCGGTGGAGGGGAGGGGCCCTTTGAAATCCAGACTGAGGCGTTCAAAGGGGCGGGAAGCCTTGATCAGGTGCGCTCTATCCGGCCTGAAAAAGTGCGGTTTGCACTCCGCGCAGATGTGGCAGTTCCTGGTGACTGTACGGACCTCCTCCACAGAGTAGGGGAGGTTGCGGGACTTTATAAAATGGTAGAACCGAGTGACCCCCGGGTGGCAGAGGTCCTCGTGGAGGGTTTGGAGACGGTCTATTTGTGCGTTGGCACCTGTGCCGCGGGATAGGGCATCGGACGGCTCGTTCAGCTTTCTGGGACGGTACAAGATCTCGTAGTTGAAGGTGGAGAGCTCGATCCTCCACCTTAAGATCTTGTCATTTTTAATTTTGCCCCGCTGTGCATTATCGAACATGAAGGCTACCGACCGTTGGTCGGTGAGGAGAGTGAATCTCCTGCCGGCCAGGTAATGCCTCCAATGTCGCACAGCTTCCACTATGGCTTGGGCTTCCTTTTCCACTGAGGAGTGGCGGATTTCTGAGGCGTGGAGGGTTCAGGAGAAAAAGGCCACGGGTCTGCCCGCTTGGTTAAGGGTGGCCGCCAGAGCTACGTCGGATGCGTCGCTCTCGACCTGGAAGGGGAGGGACTCGTCGATGGCGCGCATTGTGGCCTTTGCGATATCCGCTTTGATGCGGCTGAAGGCCTGGCGAGCCTCTGTCGACAGGGGGAAGGTAGTGGTCTGTATTAGCGGGCGGGCCTTGTCTGCATACTGGGGGACCCACTGGGCGTAATATGAAAAGAACCCCAGGCAACGTTTCAGGGCTTTGGAGCAGTGGGGAAGGGGAAATTCCATGAGGGGGCGCATGCGTTCGGGGTCGGGGCCTATTATCCCATTGCACTACGTATCCCAGGATGGCCAACCGGTTTGTGTTAAAGACGCACTTTTCCTCGTTGTATGTGAGGTTCAAGGCATTAGCGGTCTGGAGGAATTTTTGGAGGTTGGCGTCGAGGTCCTGCTGATCGTGGCCGCAGATGGTTACGTTATCGAGATACGGGAACGTGGCCTGCAACCCGTGCTGGTCAACCATTCGGTCCATCTCCCGTTGGAAGACCGAGACCCCGTTCGTGACACCAAATGGGACCCTAAGGAAGTGGTATAGACGCCTGTCTGCCTCGAAGGCTGTGTACTTGCGGTCACCTGGGCGGATGGGGAGCTGGTGGTAGGCGGACTTGAGGTCCATGGTGCAGAAAACCTTATACTGGGCAATCCAATTTACCATGTCGGATATGCGGGGGAGAGGGTACGCATCTAGCTGTGTGTACCTGTTGATGATCTGGCTATAGTCTATGACCATCCTTTGCTTCTCCCCGGTCTTTACTACTACCACCTGGGCTCTCCAGGGACTATTGCTGGCCTGGATTATGCCCTCCTTCAGCAGCCGCTGGACTTCAGACCGAATAAATATCCGGTCCTGGGCGCTGTACCGTCTGCTCCTAGTGGCGACGGGTTTGCAATCCGGGTTGAGGTTTGCAAACAGGGACGGCGGTTCAACCTTGAGGGTTGCGAGGCCGCAGATAGTGAGTGGGGGTATTGGGCCGCCGAATTGAAATGTTAGGCTCTGCAGGTTACACTGGAAATCTAATCCCAGTAATGTGGGCGTGCAGAGTTGGGGAAGGACGTAGAGCCTGTAGTTTTTAAACTCCCTTCCTTGCACCGTTAGGTTCGCGATGCAGAACCCTTTGATCTCTACGGAGTCGGATCCTGCAGCTAGGGAAATCTTTTGCGTACTTGGATGGATGGTCAGAAAACAGCGTCTTACCGTGTCGGGGTGAATGAAACTTTCGGTGCTCCCGGAGTCGATCAGGCATGATGTCTCGTGTCCGTTTATCAGCACCGTTGTTGTCGTCGTCTGGAGCGTCCGGGGCCGTGATTGATCCAGCGTCACCAAAGCCAGTCGTGGTCGTAGTGTCTCGGCGTCTTCTTCGGACCACGTGGAGCCGTCGATGTGGGGTCCTTTGTTGTCATCCAAGATGGCGGCGTCCATGAATCGCACGCCGGGGGTGAACAAAATGGCCGCCCCCATGGATCGCACGTGGTCGGGGGTGGACAAAATGGCCGCCCCCATGAATCGCACGTGGCTGGGGAGTCACAAGATGGCGGCGCCCATCCCCCCCCTCGTGGTGGCCGGGACCCAAAATGGCGGCACCTGCGGGTCGCACATGGGGCGCTGGGGGGGGTGGGGAGCGTTTGGGATGCGCTGGGCTCGTTCTTCTCCGGGGATTGCGGCGACCCCCCGGGACCGGCACACAGCCGCTTAATGGCCCTTCTTGCCGCAGCTTTTGCAAATAGCTGCGCGGGCTGGGCAGCGCTGCCGGGGGTGTTTTGCTTGCCCGCAGAAATAGCAGCGGGCCCCCCCGGGATGATCTGGCGCTTTAACCGCGCAAGCCTGTGAGGGGGGGGTGGTTTGTCGCGACGGGGGTCCATGGAGCCCAAGGGGCTGCCGCGCGGTCGGGGCCTTAGGCGCGGGCGTTTTGCGAGGCCACATCTAGGGAAGCTGCAATGGCCCGTGCCTCTGAGAGTCCTAGCGACTCTTTTTCTAAAAGTCTTTGGCGGATTTGGGGAGCGTTCATACCTGCCACAAACGGATCGCGAATTAGCATGTCCGTGTGTTCAATCGCGTTCACCGGCGGGCAGCTGCAGCCCCGTCCCAAAATTAGCAGCGCAGCGTAGAATTCCTCTAACGATTCTCCGGGACTTTGCTGTCTCGTTGCGAGTTGGTAGCGTGCGTAGACCTGGTTCACGGGGCGAACGTAAATGCTCTTCAGTGCTGTGAGCGCCGTTGGGAAATCCTCTGCGTCTTCTATGAGAGGGTAAATTTCCGGGCTTACCCTCGAATGCAGGACCTGCATTTTCTGGTCTTCTGTGATCCGGCCGGGGGCCGTTCGGAGGTAGCCTTCGAAACAGGCTTGCCAGTGTTTAAAAATTGCTGCCGAGTTCGCTGCGTGGGGGCTGATCCGCAGGCATTCCAGGGCGATCCGGAGCTCCATAGTCCTTTAAGCTCGCTCAATAAATTGTAGCGCACAATGACTTACGAGAGAGACGAGTAGAGATGAAGTCAATGAGGCTTTATTGAGCGAGACTTGTCCCCAGCAGTTCAGCAACAGAATGGAGCGGCGGGGAGAAGCCTGGGTTCTTATACTCCGCCTTCAGGGCGGAGCCAGGAGTCAACAGCCAACCAGGACCCGGGATCTGTCAGCCAATAGCATCATGGCTTCACAGTCCCACATGACCCCTAATACATACTACCACATTCCCCATCGAGGTAAGTTGATCGCTGTGCTGCAATAATGTCTCTTCCACTTCCTTCAGTGCCTCGCCTTGCTCTCGTACCTCCGCCACTGCGCTCAATACCGCCGCCCTCACCGGGGCAATCGCCTCCTCCACCAGCACTTTCTATACCGTCCCCATCTCCTTCCACATCGCCTCCATGTATTTTGTGAACTGCCTTTCGAGTTCCGCGGCCATCACCTTAGTCATTTCTTCAGCCGTGGGCAATGCGGCCTCCCCTGGTGCCCCAGCCTCCACTTTCTTTGCCGTCCCCGCGGTGACCTTTCCACTCCCCGACAGACTTTCAGCCGCTTTTTTCACGGCCGTTTTTTTAACTTATTTTCGACATTTCCCTTCACTGTGCCTTCTCCCTGCTTTTGCCGCCCCTGGGACCGGGCGTTAAACCCCGAAAATGCTGTTCCCGAACGGGTGCCCTCCAATGTGCGGTTGCCTCCCGCCCGCTGTCACCGGAAGTCTTTATCAACCCTCTTAATCATACTTTGATTTAACGTTTGTTAAATTTCCATTGATCCTTGTTTCTTTTGAGCAGTGTCCCTTTTTGATTTGTCCTTAAGTTGGTTTCTTTTTGTTTACTTGTTTAGCCTCAAAAGAGTCCAAGGGGAAGCCAATTGTCCCCACCCAATAAATTCCGGGCAGGTTGCAACGTTTGCATGCTACCATTCCAGCTCAGACCACTGTCTTCGTGGATGATAATGTGCAAGGGGCTTGCAGAGCATCATAGCAGTCCAGCAATCTGTCCTCAAACAGGCGACTAAAATTGCCAAAGCACTGCCTCAGGGTTTGGCAGTGGCTCCATGGGGCATGGACTTGGTACCCGTTGTCAGGGTTAGCAGTGTTCAGCCTCCTACCACTACCATTCTGCCAGTGCCCTTGCTGTTGCCTGTTAACCAGAAGCTCAGACTGCTGCCATCCACATAGAGATGGTGGAATCCAGAGTTGGACCTCAAAGCCCAGAGCTACTTTAAAAAAATATATATATTTCTTTATTCTCCTCCTTTTTCGCATTTTCTCCCAAATTTACACCCGCCAACAATAAACAATAATCAGTAATAAACAATAATCAGTAACATATATGTCAATCCCCATATCGATAACAACGATCCCAGCCTCCCACCAAACCCCAAACATTCGCTCGCATGTTCACAGAAACAACTGACAAAAAGGAATTAGGGATCACCCACAGCCTCCATTAACACCCATCGCACACCTCCCCCCCAACCCTCCCACCCACCTCCCCAACTAATGTTCGATGTTATCCAGTTCTTGAAAGTGCATAATGAATATTCGGGCGATCAACGAGGCGAAGGCTACGATATCTGCCTCCGCACCCGCTTCCAACCCCGGCTGGTCCGACACCCCGAATATGGCCTCCCGGGGACCCGGGTCCAGTTTCACGTGCACCACTTTAGAAATTACCCCAAAAACCTCCTTCCAGTAATCCTCCAGCTTTGGACCAAGGACCAAAACATATGAATGTGATTAGCCCCCCCGCCACCCCCCCCCCCCCCACAACATTCACACACATCTTCTACTCCTTCAAAGAATTAGCTCATCCTCGCCCTCGTGAGGTGTGCTCTGTATACCACCTTCAGCTGTATCAGCCCCAACCTCGTGCACGAGGTGGAGGCATTCACTCTCTGGAGCACCTCACACCAGAACCCCTCCTCGATATCCTCTCCCAACTCTTCCTCCCACTTTGCTTTGATCCCTTCCAGTGGTGCCTTCTCCTCCTGCCAAATAGCTCCGTAAACCGCTGACACTCCCCCCTTCTCCAGCCCCCTGTCGTCAGCACCTCCTCCAGCAATGTGGAGGCCGGCTCCTCCGGGAAGTTCTGTATCTCCTTTCTGGCAAAATCTCGAACCTGCATGTATCCAAACATTTCCCCCTGCTCCAGCCCATACTTCGCTTCCAGCTCCTTCAACCTTGCAAACCGACCCCTAGGAAACAAATCCTTCAGTGTCTTAATCCCCTTCTCATCCCATTTCTGAAAATTAAGCCCAGAGCTACTTGATGTCATCCGGTAAGGCCATCTGCTATCTCCTGCATGGCCAGCGGGGTAGCACTGTGCATAGAACAGAAAAAGGTAGATAGAAGACAAACTCTGGTTGTTGGTTGATGTTTGTGCGCAATATGGCACGATTCCGTTCATAAATTTGATTTGGAATTTTTATTTTGTGATAGCTTTTATTTTGCATTGTTGTCAAGTAGACACTGCAGATGTAAAGTGTATGACTATAGGTGAATGGGGAATTGGAGCTACGTTTACTGGCATCAGAAATCTGACCAGAAAGTGGCTACCTAGGTTGCCTCTTCCTCCTCCTCCACATGTCCCGCCCCCTCATGCCCCTACTACTCCTCAAGCCCCTCCTTTTCCTCAAGCTCCTCCTCCTCCTCATGTCCCTCCTCCTCCTCTTGTCCCTTGTCATGTGAGTGTCCCTTTAAGAAAGGTTTTTGTCTTATCACATGGCTTCAGTGATGTCATTTTTGTGGGTGGAGCTGAGCTGCGGCTGTGAGTATTACTTTTGCTTTGAGATTTTGAACTGGTTTGAACTGCACAGGATGAAAGAAGTGTTTTTCTCTATCTTCCTTTTAAAAGCTGTTCCAGACTGCTTGGTAACCTAAGAGAGATAATTGCTTTCTGAAAGAAATTCAAATCTGCTGTTTGAAAAGTGGAACAGAGTTTCAGTAACAACAGTATTAGTCAAGTGACAATACAGTGTTCTGGGCCGCGCCTTTGAAAAGGGGTTTCTAGTTTTAATTGGATTTTGTTATTGAATTGGAACAATTAAGGTTGAATTCATTAAGGGTTATACATAGATTACTGTAGCTGTGTGGGGTCTTTATGTTTGTAATTGATAAAAATGCTTACTGTGTGTGTTTATACAAATGTTAACTAAATTCTTAGAATAAAGCTTGTTTTTTTAAAATTAAAAGCACCTAAGAAGTCTGTTGAATAACACCCGAAAGGAAGGCTCATCCTAGCCAAATTCAACATAAAGGTTGTAGGTAGGTGGACTCCATAATACTCTTTGGAGTTTTTAAGCCCGGCCCATAACACCTTCCTCCTCATGTCCCTCCTCTTCCTCATGTCTCTCCTCTTCCTCATGTCTCTCCTCTTCCTCATGTCTCTCCTCTTCCTCATGTCTCTTCCTTTTCCTCATGTCCCTCCGACTCCTCATGTCCCTCCGACTCCTCATGTCCCTCCTCTGCTTCACGTTCGCCCTCTTACTCATCCTTCCACCTCTTCAAGTCCCTCCTTCTCCTCATGTCTCTCCTTCTCCTCATGTTCCTTCTCCTTGTGTCCCTCCTCCTCCTCTTGTCCCTCATCCTCATGTCCCTACTCCTCCTCAGGTCCCTCCTCGTCCACCTGTTCCTCCACTTCATGTTCCTACTCCTCCTTAAGTTCCTCCTCTGCCACACGTTCCTCCTCTTCTTCGTCCTTCCACCTCCTCAAGTCACTCCTTCTCCTCATGTCTCTCCTTCTCCTCATGTTCCTCCTCCTCCTCTTGTCCCTCATCCTCATGTCCCTACTCCTCCTCAAGTCCCTCCTCTTCCTCCTGTTCCTCCTCTTCATGTTCCTACTCCTCCTCGTGTTCCTACTCTTCCTCATGTTACTCCTCAAGTCTCTGGTCTTCATCTCCCGCCTCCTAAAGCTCCTTCTCGTCCTTATGTCTCTCCTCCTCATGTCCATGCTCCTCCTCATGTCCCTCTTCAAGTTCCTCCTCTTCCTAAAGTCTGTCCTCTTCCTCATGTTCCTCCTCCGCCTCATGTTCCTCCTCCTCCTCATGTTCCTCCTCCTCCTCATGTTCCTCCTCCTCCTCATGTGCCTCCTCCTGTTCATGTGGGCAGCACGGTAGCATTGTGGATAGCACAATTGCTTCACAGCTCCAGGGTCCCAGGTTCGATTCTGGCTTGGGTCACTGTCTGTGCGGAGTCTGCACATCCTCCCCGTGTGTGCTTGGGTTTCCTCCGGGTGCTCCGGTTTCCTCCCACAGTCCAAAGATGTGCAGGTTAGGTGGATTGGCCACGATAAAATTGCCCTTAGTGTCCAAAATTGCCCTTAGTGTTGGGTGGAGTTACTGGGTTATGGGGATAGGGTGGAGGTGTTGACCTTGGGTAGGGTGCTCTTTCCAAGAGCTGGTGCAGACCCGATGGGCCGAATGGCCTGCTTCTGCACTGTACATTCTATGATACTCCTTATGTTCCTGCTCGTCAGCTGCTCTGCTCCTGATTGGAGGCAGGGGTTGTCTCCTCAGCTGGCGAGGTTGTACAGTGTACAGCAGGTATTGCAGCCGGGTGAGTTCTTCATGAAACGTCCAGGGGCTGGTTTAGCACAGGGCTAAAGAGCTGGCTTTGAAAGCAGACCAAGGCAGGCCAGCAGCACGGGTTCAATTCCCGTACCAGCCTCCCCGAACAGGCGCCGGAATGTGGCAACTAGGGGCTTCTCACAGTAACTTCATTGAAGCCTACTTGTGACAATAAGCGATTTTCCTTTCATTTCAGAAAGGAGCTGTTTAGGTTACCTTCCCCATCCCTCCTCCTCCGGAGCTGCTTCCTGTATTGCTGGTGATATGGACTGTCCACTAATGACAGGGGATTACCGCCAATCCTGACAGCCATTCTGCTGAGTATTGGAGGGCTCCTTCAGCGAGCTCCGGGTTTCACATGACAATAGTCTGCTTTATCAAAGTTCATGTGCAGAGTGGCTTTCATTGTATACATGTTGCGGACATGTGGGTTGGACTCTAATCTTCAGGTAGTCTTTTTGCTGCCCAGTAATTACCCTTTGGTTGGCCATGGCAGCCTGAAATGCTGCTGGCTAGCTACAGACTGAAGGCATCATCACCGCTGTCAGGATATCAGATATTGACCTGATAGATTCTCTGCTTGGGCTCATACACTTGATGGATAGCGAGGGAGGGAACTCTCTTTCCGTCTGGGATAGGGGAGAGCTGGCTTGCAGTATGTTTAAAAATGATGCGTGTGCAGTTAATGACATCATGGGGAAACCTGAAATCATGTGAAGCCATGTGCTCACTCACTGGTTAATCCATTGCAAGAGAGAACTAAACGTAATTACTTCACATTGAATAGAAAAGCTCAGTGACTCCTCTTACATAATAGCAGACAGCAAACTGAGATAAGGTAAATATCTGCAGCTCCAACCAGGAAGGGGTCAGACACATAAACGTTCACCACCATAATCGCCTTCCTAGCTGCTAGCAATGCAGTCTTTACCCTGCTCTGTGCTCACAGGTTTCAGTGGGGCTGAATAGTGGAACAATTTTGATGAACTAAATGACCAACTCCGCTTTCTATGTTCCCATCTTCCCACTGAACGTGTTCTCGTTTTTGTGACCTCGTCCTATTTCCCCATGATGGCCTTTTGTCCCAGCTGACTCTCTTGGGCCACATCTAGAGTGGATTATGGAATGATAGCTACAGGGTCAGATAGCAATGAATGTATGCTATATCTTGAATCAGATGTGTCTTTCTAAGCACACTATTAAAAGAAAAACATCAAAAGAGGATACATATGTTCAGTGATCGGAGATTTGGAAGCTATGGTCCCTTAGACCAATCAACGTCTACATGTTATTGCACCACAACACATACTTCATTTAAAAGACAGACATTACATTCTGTCTTTCCCTGGTGGGAATCTATAATTCACACATCCCCGTTACAAAGATTAAAATAGGGATTTGTAATGGAAACCATTTCAAGACAACCAGTTAACCCTGTTTAGAGTTAAGGGCACAGCTAACATGTCATTTAAAAAAATATTTTTTTCTTTCCCGCTCACTCCCTATTTTGATCTAATCTGTCTTTCCCTCTCATTATTTCGCCATCTGTCTGTTTTGACATTGAATTGAATATTTTAATTGACATGCCTTGTTCAGATTGCACTACTCATTAACAATTTTTCAGCCTGATCAGTTAAGGAAATGTTTGACCTGTTTTTTTGGATGACAGGAATCTCCAGTGCAAATGCTCCAAGAATGAAGGTCGATGTGCAAATCCTCGAGGCAAGTGCTGTTTGTTTGCCACTTAGAGTAAAATCTTATGTGTGCCTAGAAGATTTTTAGTGCATTATAGGCAGCGGATCTGCAGAATGAACAAAATTTGAGGGGTTTGGGTTCTCTTTTTCCACAAGAATGTGCAATTAATATTTCTGTACTTCTGATAGAATGTTCAGAGATGATTAGCTAAATTCCTGAATTAAACAGCTTGTGTGAATTCACATGAGTAAAGCAGAAATTTGACAGCTGTAATTAAGCTTAACCCCTGTAGTAAGTAATAAATCTAACTTGATCAGCAGCAGCAGTGTCATTTAAACAGATGTTTCAGATGGGACCAAAACTTAGCCCCTTTTGATGTAATTCTCATTTGATTGGTGGAATTTCTATAACATTTAAAGATTTTTTTTTCTTTCCCAGTTCAAAATGTGAATAATCCCTCACCATCGACACTTGAGTGACAATTGTGGTAAAGACATCTGTAATTTAGAGAGACAGCACATGTGCTAAATGTTTTTTTATGTTTGGTCCACTGGAGACATCAATGTAAAACGGTTCTGGTAAGGGGTTAGCAAGGGAGTTGTCTGCAGTTATGCACTGATCATTTAGCACAGCCATTTCTGCAAGTGTTTCTCATCCTGTGTCCATATAAAATCGTTGTGTCTGATTTATGGTTGAGAAATAATTTTGCTTGACTTTGTTCTCACTGAGTCTCACAGAAGCAGCAGCTTCTTGTTTAAAAGTTCTCAATGACAACACCTGAGTAATGTGTAGGCGACATTTGTAACTTGTGCAAACTGCAGAGTAATAAAGCACCTTGCTTCGGATAATTGCAATCATTTAATACATAGTATTATTCCTTCATGAATCTGAAATAAGACCTAACAATGCAGACAAGAATCAATTTTCTGTTTCACATTGATATGTCCATTATATATAAGTCAATAAGATAACAGTTATTAGTGGGAGGAAAGCATATTGTCAATAATGCAATTAAGGAGTAATGCAACATTTTGTGAATGGTTTCAAATGCCCACATTTTGGATATTGCACCAGTGATAACATTTTGTCTTTCTGACTTTTTAAGATGCATTGACTTAGAAACTTCAGAGACAAAGAAACGCATCAGCAACTCAAGACAACAAGGTTTTTCAAGCTTTAGAGTGTGTTACACACGGTTTGCAGTATAGCTGCAAACCTGGACTACTGTTGTACCTGGAAAGGTAACAAAAGTTCTTGTTTAGTTACTTTGTATAAATGCGCCCTCGATCTATATGAATAAATTCCTTGTCACCTCCCGTTTGTTATTATGACAGATGTTCCTATGTAATGTGGAAGGACAGGGTCTTGGTGCATTTCTGGTGAAGAGTTCAATGCTGGATTTGGGTTCCTGTATGCAAAAGAATTCTTCTCATCAGCAGCATATCCCCGATTTTCCATGATGTAACCTGTAACGGCACAGGGTGATCTTTGGAAGGTATGCTTTGAAAAGAACTGTCCGTAACTTAAGGATCCGAGCTGGGTTTGTTCTGATGTGCCCATAGCCAATGGTTCTTGCTGTTCATGTACCCTCTCTTCACTCAGTTTTGTAACGGCCCTAATGTTATTCATGTTGTCCAGATTTGGTTTATGGTGGTTGCCATGTTCATACTGGAGCTCTTTCATACAAATCCTCCTAGTTTGTTCATATGGTGTTTGGGTTGGTAAAAGCTGTTGCCTTATCCTTGCCATTGATTTGGCTGCATCACAGTCTGACTTAGCTAACAAAGAATTATTCAAAGAGGGTGAAAAACACTTCCCATCATTGCATAATTTCTCCTGAGAATTATGTTTGAACAGTACCTTACACTCTTCCTTGATAACATGCTGTACGGGATTCAGTGCTTCCACTTCGTTTTGCTTTATAGGGTTAATGTAAGGTTCTTCCTTATATTTATTGTTTGGTCTTGATGATACACAACTTGAGAATGTTCCCGATGTTGCTACTTCACACTGCCTGCTGTTAGGCAATACACCTAAATGAAAAATAAAGCATGAAGAAAGTGTTAAGCACAATGCGATGAGAGTGCAATAGTCATTGAATGAGCATTAAATTGGCGACTGCTGTTTCTAATTAGCCTAGTTTGTTTAGTCGATGTCCAATTATTTTCAGCCTTCCATTAAGGTGCTAGAAAATCAATCAACTGAAGGATCCTATTAAGCATTCCAATTAGTTTTGAAAAAATTACCACCAGTGACTGGTTTACTATGAATACAGAATCTGGGCCATTTATCATCTCTGCCGTTTTGGAACATTAAATATGGCAATGGTAGCTCCCATGTCCATTTAATCTTAATGAATGTCTTGAATCACTGTATAAACCAGCATGTGACTTCAATAAGCATATGCAAGATAATAGATGATCCAAAGTGAGTTATAAGCCAATAATTAAATTGAGAAGTCCTGCTAATAGTGAAAGCAATGTTTTGAGGAATTTAGTAACATTTGTAAAACCGTCAATATTAAACGACAGCTTTGATCTCATTTATGAAACATAAATTTAAATGATTGCTTTTGTAATCTGGTGGATAACATAAATTGCTAGTTAAACTAAGATGATCGATTGGAAGGCTTGTTCCATCAAGTACTGTAGTCATTGTTTCCTGCCACACACAGCTGCAGGAATTTTTTCTTGGGGGGGGCAATGTATTTTATGCACCATATATTGTTTTGGGGCTGATGCACGATCAATGACCACTAAAGCGAGGTTGTAGTCCAATTGAAGGCTTTAATAAGCTAGATGTTTCCCCCAGCAGCTCAGGTACAGAATGAAGGCTGTTGGGGTGGCACGAGTTCTTATACCCCGCGTAGCAGGGCGGAGCTATCATACATTCTAACCGATAGAAAGCATACAGTTTCCACCAATGGTGCTTTAGCCTATCAGGTACCATAATACCTATAATACCACATTCACCCCCTGTTAAAAAAGAGTCCGGCGGGGGTGAAACTACAACACATGGCAACGTGGTATAATTAGTTATGGAGGTACCATTATACCTCCGTACAGTGTTTAGTAACTATTTACAATTCTGATAGCTATGTACATTTGATGGTTTATATTTACAGTTTACATTAAAATGAAGCAATCAGTCGATCGGGGGCCCTGGTCGTCCTCTGTGATCGTCGGAGCTTCGGTTGTGACTCCGGTGGTGGCTTGGGCGTCTGTGACTCCGGGAGCGTGGCTTCGATCTCCATGGCAGCTTCGGCACCCCTAGACTGCGCTGGTGGGGAAAATGGTTGACCTGGGAAGGGAGCGCCTGCGGGGGGCGTCAGTGCATGGGGGGCCTAGACGGGGCCGGCGGAAAGACCGATCCTCCTGTAAGGTGCTGAGGTGGAGGGGAGGGTGGGGCTGGTGGCTGGGATGTGCGTGGGGTTCCGGCGGGTGCCAGGTACCGTAGGGAGACCGTATCTTGTCGGCCGTCGGGGTACGCAACGTAGGCGTACTGGGGGTTAGCATGGAGCAGATGGACCCTCTCGACCAATGGGTCCGACTTGTGCACCCGCACATGTATTCGGAGCAGGATGGGTCCGGGTGCTGCCAGCCAGGTCGGGAGCGAGGTCCCAGAGGAGGACTTCCTATGGAAGACAAGGAGACGTTCGTGGAGTGTCTGATTGGTGGTCGTACAAAGCAGTGACTGGAGTGGAGGGCATCCGGGAGGACTTCTTGCCAGCGGGAGATTGGGAGGTTCCTGGACAGTAGGGCCAGTAGGACTGTCTACCAGACCGTTCCGTTCTCCCTCTCTACCTGTCCGTTACCCCGGGGGTTGTAACTGGTCATCCTGCTCGAGGCGATGCCCTTGCTGAGCAGGAATTGACACAGTTTGTCGCTCATAAAAGAGGACTCCCTATCACTGTGGATGTAAGCGGGGAACCCGAACAGTGCAAAGATGCTATGGAGGGCCTTGATGACTGAGGTTGCGGTCATGTCGGGGCAGTGGATGGCGAATGGGAACCGGGAGTACTCGTCAATCACGTTCAGGAAGTACGTGTTGGGGTCGGCGGAGGGGAGGGGGCCTTTGAAGTCCATGCTGAGGCGTCCAAAGGGACGGGAGCCTTTATCAGGTGCGCTTTCTCTGGTCAGTAGAAGTGCGGTTTGCACTCCGCGCAGATTTGGCAATTCCTGGTGGCTGTCCTAACCTCCCCGATGGAATAGGGCAGGTTGCGGGTCTTCACAAAATGGAAAAAGCGAGTGACCCCCGGGTGGCAGAGGTCCTCGTGGAGGGCTCGGAGGCGGTCCACTTGTGCGGTGGCACATGTGCTGCGGGACAGGGCGTCAGGAGGCTCGTTTAGCTTCCCCGGACGATACAAGATCTCGTAGTTGTAGGAGGAGAGTTCGATCCTCCACCGCAAGATCTTGTCGTTTTTTTATCTTGCTCCGCTGTGCATTATTAAACATGAAAGCAACCGACCGTTGGTCCATGAGGAGAGTGAATCTCCTGCCGGCCAGGTAATGCCTCCAATGTCGCACAGCTTCTACTATGGCCTGGGCCTCCTTTTCGACTGAGGAATGACGGATTTCGGAAGCATGGAGGGTACGAGAGAAGAAGGCCACGGGTCTGCCCGCTTGGTTGAGGGTGGCCGCCAGAGCTACGTCGGACGCATCGCTCTCGACCTGGAAGGGGAGGGACTCGTCGATGGCGTGCATCATGGCCTTTGCAATGTCTGCTCTGATGCGGCTGAAGGCCTGGCGGGCCTCTATCGACCAGGAAAAAGCTGCGCATTGGATCGGGGATGGGCCTTTTCCGCGTAGTTGGGGACCCACTGGGCGTAGTAGCTAAAAAACCCGAGGCAACGTTTCAGGGCCTTGGAGCAGTGAGGGAGGGGGAACTCCATAAGCGGGCGCATGCGTTCAGGGTCGGGGCCTATAACTAATTTCGCACTACGTAGCCGAGGATGGCTAGGCGGTCGGTGCTAAACACGGATTTATCCTTGTTGTATGTAAGGTTAAGGATTTTTGTGGTCTGGAGGAATTTTCAGAGGTTGGTGTCGTGGTCCTGCTGGTCATGGCCGCAGATGGTGACATTACCGAGATACGGGGATGTTGCCCGTAAACCGTACCGGTCAACCATTTGGTCCATCTCGCACTGGAAGACCGAGACCATGTTGGTGAAGGGCACATACCACCACCGAAGGGAACCCTTAAGAAATGATAGAGCCGCCCGTCTGCCTCGAAGGCAGTGTATTTACGGTCACTAGTACGGATTACGGATGGGGAGCTGGTGGTAGGCGGACTTGAGATCCACCGTGGAGAAGACCTTATAATGCGCGATCCTGTTTACCAGGTCGGATATGCGGGGGAGAGGGTTCGCATCCAGCTGCGTAAACCTGTTGATGGTCTGACTGTAGTCGATGACCATCCTATGCTTCTCCCCGGTCTTTACCACCACTACTTGAGCTCTCCAGTGGCTGTTACTGGCTTCAATGACCCCTTCCCTCAGTAGCCTTTGGACCTCTGACCTAATAAAGATCCGGTCCTGGGCACTGTAGCGTCTGCTCCTGGTGGCGATGGGTTTGTAATCCGGGGTGAGGTTCGCAAACAGGGAAGGCGGGTCGATCTTAAGGGTCACGAGGCCGCAGACAGTAAGGGGGGGGATATAGGGCCGCCGAATTGGTAGGTCAGACTTTGAAGGTTCCACTGGAAGTCTAAACCCAGGAGTGTAGCCGCGCAGAGGTGGGGAAGGACGTAGAGACGGAAATTTTTGAACTCCCTTCCCTGGACTGTGAGGTTTGCTGCACAAAACCCGTTTATCTCCACTGAGTGGGAACCGGAAGCCAGGGAGATTTTTTGATTAATGGGGTGGATGAGGAGAGAACAGCGCCTTACCGTGTCAGGGTGTATGAAGATCTCTGTGCTCCCAGAGTCGATTAGGCAGGACGTCTCGTGCCCATTGATGAATACGGTCGTCGTAGCAGTTGAGAGTGTTCGAGGCCGAGACTGATCCAGAGTCACCGAGGCTAATCGCATCAGTTGAGAGTTCTGTTCGGGCAGTGTGTGGTCAGCCGAGCTGGGGTCCTGGGGTTTCATCCAAGATGGCGGCTCCCATCTTGGGATGGGAGTTCAGCACATGGCTGGGGGTGCACAAAATGGCGGCGCCCATCCCTCCAACGTGGCGTCTGCGGAACAAGATGGCGGTGCCCGGGGTCCGCACATGGCCCTGGAATATGAAGATGGTGGCGACCGCTGGCCGCACGGGGCCCATGGAGAAGTTTGTGGTTGCGGTCCGCATTCGCCGACGGAGAGCGTGGCAACCGCACGGGCCTGGCATACCACTACGAAATGGCCTTTTTTGCCGCATCCCTAGCAGGTGGATGCGCGGGCCGGGCAGCACTGGCGGGGGTGCTTAGCCTGCCCGCAAAAGTAGCAGAGGGGCCCCTCGGGGTTGCCAGGCCGCCTTGCAGCGCAGGCCTGTGGGGGAATGGGGGAAGTCTCGGGGTCGGCCGCGGAGGGGTTCCACGCTGCCCAGGGGGCTGCCGCGCGGTCGGGAACGTAAGCGCGGGCATTTCTGGAGGCCAGGTCCAGGGAGCCTGCAAGGGCCTGTGCCTCCCTGAGACCCAGGGTGTCCTTTTCTAACAGACGCTGGTGGATTTGTGAAGATAGCATACCTGCCACGAAACCGTCCTGGACTAAGAGTTCTGTGTGTTCACTCGCCGAAACCTGCAGCTTCTTCCAAACACCAGGAGTGCACAGTTGAATTCCTCCAGCGATTCTCCAGGGGTTTGTCGCCTTGTTGCAAGCAGGTGCCAGGTGTAGACCTGGTTTACTGGGCGATATAGTGTCCTTTTAGCAGCTCAATTGCTGCATCGAAGTCTTCCGCTTCCTCGATGAGGGTGTAAATCTCCGGGCCTACCGTTGAGTGCAGGACGTGCAGTTTCTGCTCTCCTGTGGGTGCGTTTTCGGCCGTCCCGAGATACCCTTTAAAGCATGCCAGCCAGTGCTTAAAGATTGCCGCTGAGTTCGCCGCGTGGGGGCTAAGTTGCAGACACTCCGGCTTGATTCGGAGCTCCATCCTTTCTTCTTAAAAAATCTAGCTTATTAAATTGATGCACGATCAATGACCACTAAAGCGAGGTTGTAGTCCAACTGAAGGCTTTAATAAGCTAGATGTTTCCCCCAGCAGCTCAGGTACAGAATGAAGGCTGCTGGGGCGGCACGGGTTCTTATACCCCGCCTAGCAGGGCGGAGCTATCATACATTCTAACCAACAGAAAGCATACAGTTTCCACCAATGGTGCTTTAGCCTATCAGGTACCGTAATACCTATAATACCACAGGGGCAAATGGTTTGTTTCTAGAAGGTGTCAGCTAGTTATTACCTTGGTTACATCAGTAAAATCAGTGAGTTTCAGATGCTCCATTTAATAGCATAATTCAGGCTATGTTCAACAAGGTCAAATGTAGAGGTTAATTGTTGTAGCTTGTCTTCCACATTTGAATGAGAATGACCCAAATAGCCGCTCATAGTCTTGTAACCCCAGTAGATACAATTTGAAGTTGTGTACAGTTATGTACTTGGTTAATCAACAGGCAGTTAAATCAATTGCAAATCAAGGCATGAACTTTTAAAAAAGTCTTGTTTTGATGATAACATATTTGGAATTGTGCATGTTAATAAGCAACTGGAGTTTTAATTATACATAAGGCCAGTCATAAATTGACAGGAACATTTTGGCTGTGAATCTGTTGACTGAAGTGAAATTGATGATTGTTTGCTGCAGTTTTCTCATTGTCACACTCATTTTTAAACATTTTAAATGTTTAGTGTGAGTCTGTGAGTGTGAGTGTGTGTGTGTAGCTTTACTATCTTGTTTTCAAATTTCTTCATCTCTGTAGAAAATGATTGGTTTTGTTTGCAGTATCTAACTCATCTATTTCATGGCACCGTTCCAGTGAGACATGAATTCATAGTGCCAAAAGAGCATCAGTCCAGCCACTTCACCCCAGATATATAACCATTCCAGAACTCCGACAGTTAAACATACGCACTAGTTAGAGGGCTGGAATGTGGTCCTCTATTACAATATAAGCCTGTAATGAAATCAATGAAAAGTGAGTTCCTGGCTCAACATTAGCCTACTAGGATCCGGAAATAAAATATCAGAAAAGTTTACATTATCTAAAAGCTATTTCCTGATGATTTCCGTTACAACATTCTATTCTGATTACTGTCACAGTGTGCAATTTGACTTTAAATCTGTACGATTCAAATTTTTAGAAACTGCACAAAATAATTTCAAGCAAGCAAATAACTGATAGCGAGTAGGTCAGGTGTCATTTGGTGAGATGAGACATCGAGACCTTGTTCACCTGTGGATACTCTCTTGGCACAGTTCAAAGAGAGCATGGAATTCTCTCTGATGTCCTGGCCAATATCCAACACCACCAAAATTGGATCAACTGGTCATGTACTTCATTTGCTGTTATGGGATCTTGCTGTGCATAAAACTACTGGGGCATTTGCCTATGTAACAGAGACTGGACCTTAAACAAATTAATTGACTGTAAAACACTTTGAGACTCAAAGAAAACCTTCCTAAAATGTACAATTTTAAGAAGCTCTCAGAGCAACAGCAGAACTTACACTGATAATTCTGTGCAGAGCAATACTGGGGTTCACTGATGGGGTGATCCTGCAGATTCTTCGAGGGAGAATGACTTTGAGCTGATGATGAATTTGTCAGATGCCAACAACTGTCACTGGTTGCCTGAAATGCACCCACGTAGAACCTTGCTTTTTCACAAGCTGACCTTTGACTCTGAGCTATCCGAGCAGTTGTCATCCTTTTTTTGCTGGGAAGCACTTGGGCCTCCAATGGGAAGTGTCCATATGTGTAGGTGAAAGGCTGCCCGTGTGACGGGGTATAAAGAAGTTCATTGTTCTCCGGGTGAGAGGTGCTTTCCTGGGGTGAAACGATATTCAGCAAGGGGTTTCCTCCCCAGTTACTGGTGTGGTCACAATCTGCTTTCTCAGTGTGGAATGAATTATATTGCTGGAAAGTAGGACAAGAGGAAAGGAAAGTCACTTATAAAAGGAAACAAATGTCAAACGAGGTAGTCTAATTGTACAATCTTAGCTCAAACTATATTAAAAAAAGTTTACATTTTTGCAAATATTTATCTCATCCACATGCCTATTTTGTATGAAATTGATCTGATTAAATTAGGGGATACTTTGACAAAGGGTCATCTGGACTCGAAACGTTAGCTCTTTTCTCGCCCTACAGATGCTGCCAGACCTGCTGAGGTTTTCCAGCATTTTCTCTTCGGTTAGGGGATGGGTTCTCCATTGCACAGCACCAGCATCGGGATTCCCAATCGGCGGAGAATGGTGGGACGCCTGAACAACGGGTTCGGCGCCAGGCACTAGACCTGTTGCAATGCTCCGCTGCCCATCACCGGCCGTGGCAGGTTCCTGACGGCCCAGCCAGGCTTCCCACCCCACTCCGGTGGTACCAGGAAAATAGCTCATTGGAGCTATTTTGCATGTCATTGGTGGGCAGGGTGCACCATTCACCAGCCAGATAGGATGCTCCGGCCTCCCCAGCCGAGAATCCCACTAGCGTGAATTGGTGCAACTATTGAGGAGCATGGACCTGACGGCTTGCACTCTGAGGGCTGGCAAGGTGATAAGCACCCTCCCAACCATTGCCGAGGAGGGGAGGTCATTCAAGGGAGGTGGGGGTCAAGGCGGCTTGTGCTGGCCTGGAGGTGCTCAGGTCGGGGGTCTTCCCTGGGATGTGGATCTTTTGGCTGCTCTCCCTATCTGCAGCCTTTAAACCCATTAAATAGCCACTCAGTACATAAAAGTTAAAGTTTTCCCATAACAAAGTGAAAACGTTCCATTGGCACTAAACCCTTTAAACAGAAAATCAGTGTGTAAGAAATAAAGTTTTCTCAATAGTTGAAGGGAGATTCTGCGGAGAGGTGAGGGGGGGGGTTTTGTGGGAGGAAGAGGGGCTTTTCCAGTGATTAGGGTGAGGTGGTGCCCTGCCTGTGATAGGGTGGGGGGTGGGGGGGGGGGGGGGGGTGGAGGTTGCAGCAGCAGCTAATGGAGATCAGAGCGCTCTTTTAAAGGGCGCACCAATCTCAGAGGTGTGCGATGTATCCAAGAGATTAGGCCCCACCCCTCTCAGCTGTAGCGTGGATCCAGGTGTGCCATGAAATGCCACCGGAATCCCGGATTGTTAAAGAACTGTTTTCCAAGTGCCATAGAGTGGCACGGTGGGCCGCTCCTGGCATTAGAGGAGACCTGTCGCAATTCTCTGCTGGCTTCCGAACGGGGAATCTAGGCCTCGATTGTTTGAAGATTATTTTTAAATAACTTTCAGGACATTGATCAATTTTTGAGTTTTCTAATAACGACAGAAATTGATTTATTTTTCTTTCACTTGGTGAAATCATAGACTCGAGTTCCAATACATTTATAACTTTGCAGCAAATACCAAACAGAAAGAGGTTTTATCCTTGTCTGTACAAGAATCTAACAAACCATTGACAAAAATCAGCTGCAGACTCAACCTAGAAAAACTTTAGAATCAGCTTCTATGCTAGTGAGATATGGAAGAGAACAATAAAGGAGTGACGTTAAGTTGGGTGCCTTTCACCAGTGCTGCCTATGAAAGATGTTGGACATCGCATGAGGAGACTGCATCACCAATGCAGTGAAGAAGTACTACAGAGGACTGGTCAGAGGCTGGCGGGCCCCGTATTCCGCCTTCCAGATGTACATCCTGTCAGAGTGCCAGTCGAATGGACACCACCAGATAAGAGAGGAAGATAGGGCTGGCCAAAGAAGACCTGACAATGTATACTTAAGGAGGATCTTCAAGAGCAGGTAACTCCCTGGCCAGAGCAAGACATTGTGAAGGAACAGTGTCAGTGGCGGAGTCTTGTATGGAGCCGAAGGAACTAAGTAAGTCTACATCAATAATTCTAATTTCTTTTACAGATTTTTGAATTATTCAAATGTAGTCCATAAATTTTGAATAAATTTCCTTACCCTACCTGCAAAATGTCAATGAATCAATTCTCATTGCATCAATTAAGCTGATCTTCATTACATTAAAAGTACTCAGTAATCTTATTTAATGCGAAACAAGTTGCCACTCGGAATATTTCAACATTCCATTTGAAGGATGTACAATATTTATGACAGTTCAACCATCAGAACATCTCAACAGTACTCGGTTGAAATGCTAGCTTGTGTCTTTATGCAAAGTGCTTGTAGAGAATTCCTAATGTTTGTTTAATTTGTGTGTTTAAATTGATGTCAGCTTCGGTTCAGTCATGTTGGCCTGAGTAAGAAGGTTCAAGTCGCATTTCACAGCCTTGAGTAGGTAATCTAGGCTGACACTTTTGGTACAGGGATAGGTTCACTGGTGAAGGAGGAGGCATTATATCGAGGTCTCGTCTGCCAGGGTCCTGACAACACCAGTCAAATATGTTAATTTGTTGTTCATCTCATTGCTGTTTGTGGAGCCTGACGAGGCACAAATTGTTCATTGGGCAGCTCAGTAGCACAGTGGTTAGCACTATTGCTTCACAACTCCAGGGTCCCAGGTTCGATTCCCGGCTTGGGTCACTGTCTGTGCAGAATCTGCACATTGTCCCCGTGTCTGCGTGGGATTCCTCCAGGTGCTCTGGTTTCCTCCCACGAGTCCCGAAAGACGTGCTGTTCGATAATTTGGATATTCTGAATTCTCCCTCTGTGTACCCGAACAGGCACCGGAATGTGGCGACTAGGGGCTTTTCACAGTAACTTCATTGAAGTGCTAATGTAAGCCTACTTGTGACAATAAAGATTATTATTATATTATTATGTGTTTATTTACCTTATAGTGATGACGATTTTGAAAGTATTTAATTGGCTGTGATGTGCTTTGGGATGTCCAGAGGGTATGAAAAGCCAATATAAATGCAAGTTTGTTCTTTTTTTATTCATTTCTATTGACTAATAAGGGGACGAAAGGGATCCTGTTTCCAGCTGCTGTCCAGTGGTGTCTAATTAGGATGGCAAATGTTTCAAGTGTAAGGGCAGCATACCTTCATTAGCTTCTGCTCCCAGTGAGAGGCTTTATTGAATTGTTCTTAAGATGTCTGGCTCTAGGGTGAGGGAACACTTGTATGAGGTACTGATGAACTGTTGATGCCTGTGGAACATTGCTTCATTAATGGTCAGTGATTATAAGCTTATTGGGTTTGCATTTTCCAAAGAGATATGCCATAAGTTAATAAAAGGAAAAGTTTTAAAAATGCTGAAATTTTAGTCTTTGTAAAATTGTAGGAATAATTTGCCACCTAGAGCTCGCTGTATCACCAGGCAGCATAAATCATCCTTGCATTGGACGATTTATGCTGCCTGGTGTTACAGTCAACTCCTTGCTAGCCTCCCTACAGGTTTCAAAGAAACTATTGGATTTACACAATAAACATGAACTAACCTCATTGCAGAAAGTTAGGTGGGCAATTTGATGGGTCATAGATCATGAGAATGGGGTACATTTGTGGTCCTGACATGTCACTCAACCTTGGAAGGCCCAGCATTGGAAACATTTAAAATGTGGAGTCTCACTCCTACAGGTAGTAAAATATTCTTACAATTTTACAAAGACTAAAATTTCAGTATTTTAAAAACTTTTCCTTTTAGCCGCACTTTTTTCTCTCACAGTCCAATATTTTCCTCTGCTTTTATTTCTCCTTCTGTATCAGATTTTAATTAATTCCCCATATATCCTTCACCATTGTTTACTTGTTTTTGTTCTCCACATTCTTAAATTGAATTAACTAACATTTGTCCCATTGTTCCAAGGTCCCAAATGTCCTTTTGATGTCCTATGATTGGGTCGAGCATGCAGCAATTTGCACCTGGCTATTTGGGTGCTGAAAGTGTCCTGTGAGATCCAAAATGGTGTCTACAAATATCTGTCCCCTTATTACCTTGAAAATTTGGATTAAATCACTCCTTAATCTTCTAAATTCCTGGGGAAAAGCCCTACTTTGTTTAATTGCTCGTCATAATTTAACTCTTGGAGCCCAGGCTGAGAATGTGGGATTGTTTGTGTACTTTTTCAGGGTGTCCTGAAAGTCACAAAATGGTTTCCACAGTGTGTGGGGTGAATTCAGACCTGTGGGGTGAATTGCATCAGACACCATATTGATCAAGGTTTTAGCCCATGCTCAGTGAACGGCTGCTAGAAGTATGCAGAGCACGCAGATCACAACATCAACCAGCATGCAATGTTGATTTGACACCAGTAATACCACTTTAAACTCGTAAACTCAAACAAACATCTCCATTAATGTCACCCAGCTAATCATAGGTTCTGCAGAAGGAAGCAGCTCCACCAGCACTATATAAAACGATCATCACCTACTTACATGTTAATTGCTGCTTTATTTTTTCAGGTTGTTGCTACTATTCTAAAAGTGTTTGGTGCTTTTGATAGTTGTTTAAAGCTGCTGAAGTACAGAGGTAGTGGCGTGGTAGGTGTTGAATGGGTTTTTGCAAACTTTCAAGCTTTAACACAAATCAGTTGCACCCCAACGTGGTTTGCTCCTTGGGATGAAACATTATCTGGAGGATTTTTTTGTCTGGCTGGGGAAGCAGTTCTAGTTCGATGTCAAGGTTAGCAATCCATCCAACTGTGTCAGTTGATGCAGTGAATGGTTGTGAAACCACTTGGAATGGATCTTTGAGTCAGAGTTCAATGTGTGAGCGATGGGTCTGACTTGCATGGCCACAGTCACAATTTGAGCTGTTCCTAATGATTCACTTGTGGACCAAATGGCCCCATATTTCCTGACCCATCCTCAAGCAGTTGAGGGTTGTCTAGATTTCCGTGGAAGGTTGGAACCTGGGATTTCACCACTCGGGTCAGTACAATGAGTGCTGGGATCTTTGAGACCACGCGGAAGGGAGAAGATGGTGGTGGTACTGAAGCGGAGTTCGTGCCCTGCGGCAGCCCCAGTGGCTGGAGCACCGATACCAGGAGCAGCCGGAATACCAGTACTGGGAGTAGGATCAGCACCGGGACCAACTGGAACACTTACACAAGGAGCAGCTTGAACACTGACACCAGGGCAGCACGGTAGCACAAGTGGATAGCACTGTGGCTTTGCAGCACCAGGTTCCCAGGTTCAATTCCCCGCTGGGTCACTGTCTGTGCGGAGTCTGCACGTTCTTCCCGTGTGTGCGTGGGTTTCCTCCGGGTGCTCCGGTTTCCTCCCACAGTCCAAAGATGTGCAGGTTAGGTGGATTGGCATTGCTAAATTGCCCTTAGTGTACAAAAAGGTTAGGAGGCGTTATTGGGTTATGGGGATAGGGTGGACGTGAGGGCTTAAGTGGATCGGTGCAGACTCGATGGGGCGAATGGCCTCCTTCTGCACTGTATGTTCTATGTTCAAAGGAGCAGGGCCAACATCAAGGGCAGGATCTGCACCTAGAGTGGCTGGAGAACTGACACCGGGAGCAGGATTGACATTGGGAGCGGGACTGGAACCGATAACGGCAGCAGCTCAGAGAAATGGCAGCAATGCTGGTGAGTTGATGGGAACTGCACAGGTTCATGCGACTGCCTGGTTCTAAGATGGCAAACGACAGCAGCTTTGGTTTGTTTGTTGTGTCTGTCATGATTAGTTTGTTATTTGTCTGGCTTTAGACAAATCAAACTGACCAGTGTTACTTGTACTTGCTAAACATCAATTCTCTTTCACTGTTGATTTGTATTTTATCGTGTTTAGTGTTTAAATTAATTGTATTGGTGTGTAATATCAGATGCTACAGCGTTAACCTCTTGGCAAGGTCGTTATTGTAAATGAGAATTGGTTCCCAATTGACTTAACATAAACGTTAAATAAAATAAAAAGATTGTGGTTGGTGATGTTTGCAGTTAACCATGAAGTGTGCCATCCAGAGATGGGGCTTTGGGATTTCAGATGGGGGGGGGGGGGTTTATTTGAGGGCTGTGTCACTGGGAGTGATTCATTAGTTGTCAGCCAGTGGTGTTTTTTTGAGGAGGGTGTCTTCCCTGCAGATTTTTAGAGAATGAATAGTGGCCATGCAGAGGAGGACAAGTTGCTGCTGCGAGAGAGGAGGGGGGGGGGAGTGGGGCTGGAAGAGGAGGGCATCGAGCTTTCGACTTGAAATTCAGTGAGAAACATTGACCCAAACTTTCCAAAGCAATGGCAATGAAAACATCAGCAATCACTCCTCTAAACACCTTCCCCACAATATGGAGTTAAATGTGGAAATCCGGAAGTTGCTGTCAATAATTCTATGATTCCCCATGGGGTGTACTCTTGAAGTCCCTTCAGACTGCAGTCAATTAGAAATCACTGAACTGATGAGAAACTTTCCTTCCATTCTGTTAGTCTTTCTGTAAAACTCTTTAAAAATTGCACCTTGTTGAATGAGATTAAGTGGGGTATTAATAGTATCCATAATTACCACTGAAGAACCAAGTAATTTTATATTTAAGGAACTGATATTTCAGTTTCTATCTTAATCCCATGTGTATGTCTCAATCAATTATTTCACTTTCTGTGAAATGATATTAAAAGGTGAAGGATAATCAGTGCATTTTATTTCCTGGTGTGTTGTCTCTGAGAATTCCTTAATTTGATTTGTTACTTACGCTGCATGATGACATCGTTCTTGCGAGATGCCTGGAGATCCCCTTAACCTGGAGTTAACATCAAACTAACATCAGGAAATGGGAAATCCAAGCCATAAAGATTGCAAGATCTTTGTAAGCAGTTTCCTTCAAAGCTAGTGCCAAGTTCAGTTGCTGCTAGATATGGGCCAGTGGGTGAGACAACCATGCTTTGGTGAAAAGGTCCTCACGGAAATCTGTCACCTGAACAGGGCAATGACTGCATTGCCAGCGGCTGTGAAGCTGATCATGGCGATGAACATTTGTGCATCTGGCTCCTTCCAGACTCAGTTTGTTATCCACCATTGTGTAAGGCAGGTAACTGAGGCTCATTACTGGAACACAGCTACCAACTTTTAGGTTGGTACTTTTAGGCAGGCAGTAACGAGTGGGGTGC
Organism: Scyliorhinus torazame; assembly: GCF_047496885.1. Classification (NCBI taxonomy): domain Eukaryota; kingdom Metazoa; phylum Chordata; class Chondrichthyes; order Carcharhiniformes; family Scyliorhinidae; genus Scyliorhinus; species Scyliorhinus torazame. The sequence continues at coordinate 32,465,794 of NC_092714.1, forward strand.
CACATGGATCGGTGCTGGGACCCCAGCTATTCACAATGTACATTAATGATTTGGATGAGGGAACAAAATGTAACATCCCATAGTTTGCAGATGATACCAAGTTAGTTGTGAGGGTCAATTGTGATGAGGATGCAGGGATCCTACGGCAGATCTGGACAGGTTGAGAGAGTGGGCAAATTAATGGCAGATGCAGTATAATTTGGATAAGTGTGAAGTTGTTCACTTTGGAAGCAAAAACAGGAAGGCAGATTACTACCTCAATGGTTGTAAATTGGGAGAGGGGAGTGTGCAGTGGGACCTGGGTGTCCTTGTGCACCAGTTGCTGAAGGTAAGCACACAGGTGCAGCAGGTGGTAAAGAAGGCAAATGGTATGTTGGCTTTCATTGTGAGAGGTTTCGAATGCAGGAGCAGGGATGTGATGCTGCAATTATACAGGGCCTTGGCGAGGCCACACTTGGAGTATTGTGTTCAGTTTTGGTCTCCTTCTCTGAGGAAGGATGTTCTTGCTCTCGAGGGAGTGCATAGAAGGTTTACCAGACTGATTCCAGGGACGGCGGGATTGTCATATGAGGAGAGATTGACAAGGTTGGGATTGTTCTTGCTGGAGTTCAGAAGAATGAGGGGGGGATCTCATAGAGACTTATAATATTTTAACTTGACTAGACAGGGTAGATGCAGGGAAGATGTTACCAATGATGGGTGTGTCCAGAACCAGGGGTCACATTCTGAGGATTCAGGGTAAACCATTTCGGACAGATATAAGGAGACATTTCTTCACACAAAGAGTGGTGAGCCTGTGGAATTCATTACCACAGGAAGTAGTTGATGCCAAAACTTTGAATATATTCAAGAGGTGGCTTGATATAGCACTTGGGGAGAATGGGATCAAAGGCTATGGGGAGAAAGCAGGATTAGGCTATTGAGTTGGATGATCAGCCATGATCGTGATGAATGGCGGATCAGGCTCGAAGGGCCAAAAGGCCTCTTCTTGCTCCTATCTTCTATGTATCTATGTACATTTTATTTCTATTTGCCAGAAAGGAGGCAGAAATGAGCACTTGGCTTGACTAGTATTTGAGGCTTCTCCATGTTGTAGGCTGATATTGACTGTGGACACATCACTTTATAGGTGTCATGTCAATTCTGCCCCACAGTGAAATCAAAAGGCATTTCTTCCTGTCCAGCTGGTGTGTGACCATGTGTCACATATCATGTCAGTCAATGTCTGGCATCCTGGCAGCAGTCATTAAGCCTTCATTCTGTGGCAGCTTGCTTTGCCAGCTGTATTCCAGCCACCTTGGCAAAACAAAGGGTGGCTATTGGGTGACGAGGACGATCCGTTGACCCCATGGCTCATGATTCTGTTGCGCAAACAAAGATTGAGTGCAGTAAATGTGCAAAGAAATTACTGCAACACAAAATGTAAAAGAGCAGACCATTGGAGTGCTGAAGCAACATTTCTACAACCTGGACTGCCATGAAGGCGCCCCGCAGTATTCAGCAGCGACGGTGTCACGATTCATGTCGGCCTCCTCTTTGTACCACGTGTTTGTTATCATAGATTTCATAGAATTTACAGTGCAGAAGGAGGCCATTCGGCCCATCAAGTCTGCACCGGCTCTTGGAAAGAACACCCTACCCAAGGTCCACACCTCCACCCTATCCCCATAACCCAGTAACCCCACCCAACACTAAGTGCAATTTTGGACACTATGGGCAATTTAGCATGGCCAATCCACCTGACCCACACATCTTTGGACTGTGGGAGGAAACCGGAGCACCCGGAGGAAACCCACGCACACACGGGGAGAACGTGCAGACTCCGCACAGACAGTGACCCAAGCCGGGAATCGAACCTGGGACCCTGGAGCTGTGAAGCAATTGTGCTATCCACAATGCTACCGTACTGCCCTATCACGAGCAGACAGTCCATATCACCGGCCATGCTGGAAGTAGCTCAGGAGGAGGAGCGTGAGGAGGAGGAAGAGGAAGGGAGGAGGTAACAGTTCCTTTCTGTCTGGGTTGTTCAAGAAGATCTCATCCGCTGGAAGACCAGCAAATGCAGCCCCAATTCTCCCTTCGCCAACAGTCCCACACCTTCCATTCTCCCTCTGTCACTGACTATCACAACATCCGCAGGGGTCACGAATGCCTAAATAAACATTGCACACCAAATTTCTGAAAGAAATCAACTTACATTGCATACAAAAGGCAATTAATCACCCTTACTGCTTGTCTTCTTTGTGTCTTTGCCTATCCTAGTGCTTCTACAGAGTGTCGTTGCAGCATGGAAAGTTGCTGACTTCCAGTGAGGTAACCAGCAAGAAGTCGTCCTCGAGCAGTTCTGGGCTCAGAAGGCCTGGCAGTGGACTAAACCTAGATATTTTTTCAAAGTTCTTTCATGAGAGGTGGCACCACTGGCAAGGCCAGCATTTGTTGCCATAATTGCCCTTGAACCAAATGGTTTGATCAGCCATTTAATGGGCCATTAAGCATCACCCACATTGCTGAGAGTCAGGTGTCACGTGGAGGCCGGACCAGGTAAGCATGGCAGATTTCCTTCCCCAAGAGGCATTAGTGAACCGAATTGGGTTTTAACGACAATCAGTGATAGTTCCACCGTCACCATTATGGAGACCATTTTTTCAATTCCAGATTTTATGAATTTAAGTTCCACCAGCTGTCATGAGTTGAACCCATGTCCACAGAATATTTGGCCCCTGGATTCCAGTGACATTACAACTATGCCACAATCTCCCCTGCATTGCTGGTGGCAGTTCAGTATGGCAGTATCGTTAGCAGACAGTCAGCGCAGGGAGATTTGTGCAGCGGTGTGTGGGGAGGACAAATGTTGTCTTCCCCAGTTGACCACTATTTCCACACGAGAAAGGATGGACTCCAACTCTGCGTAAAGCCAGGCGTCAAGTTAGTGCCAGACATCTCCATGCTCCTTGACATTGAGTGCTGGTTCTCTGGCAGGCCTCATTAGCCATTGAGCATTCCATTGTGCATTCCCATCGAGGTTCCTCTGTAAGCTGTCTCATGGAACTAATTATCCCCAACTGCAGCAGGAACTGTATGCGCGTTGTCCACTGGCGAGCTAGAGCTTGCGCTATCCTTGCCAGCTACCCTGGTTGCCAGCCACTTGTACGCGGTGTCTCACCACATGCAGTTCCTGTCTACATGCTATTCTTCAAGTTACACACCATGCCTATATTGGACCTGGGGCCTGTGAGTGTGAAATCAAGGTCAATACATTGGCGCTTTTAATATCTTCTTGTTCTTCCTCTGTTGCCTGACCAGGTGACACTCACAGAGTATCTAACAGGAGAAACAGACAAAAGTAAGTTTGTGTTGCGGTGGGTGGGGTGGGGTGGGTGAGGGAAGGGGAGGTAAAGGGCTCCATGCTTACATGATCTATAACTTGTAAATCAGAAGAGTGTGTGGAATGAGGGAAGGTGGGATAAACTTGGAGGGTTAGATATGAGGGTACCAGAATTTTGATTGGTTTCAGCTCCACATAGGTCACGGCCTCAGCCAGGGCAGGCACCGGCTCCTTCATGGAGGTGGTCAGGAGATGCAGACATGCCTGAACCTCCTGTTACCTCTGGTTTGGTGCCACCTTGCACTGCAAGGGAGAAGGAATGGTGTCATTGAGTGTGGTGCAATCTTTTTATGTGATGTGATTGTTATGGCTGTATAACTCACAGTGTAAGCTGTGAGAAATGGGTGTGAGGCTTGTAACAATGCCACATCTGTGAGGGTGAATTGAAACATACGAATGCCAGGATCGAGTCCTGATTGGCGAGATTGTTGATAAGTGAGTGATGGGGCTGTGATGATTTGAGCAGTTGCTGAGGCTAGTAGCGCAATTGGTTGGATATGTAATTTGAAGATGCATTCCCTGACATTAACCACTCGTTTGAGATATTGAACCTCTTGTGTCACTGCATCCAGCTCCTCTGGGCTTGACTCCTAGCATTGACCTCCACATCTATCTGTTCCTACTGCCTTCTGAGAGTGAATCTGGCCTCCTCTTGATACAAGCCCTCCCAGCTTTCCCCTTCCTCCATCAAGATCTCCTAGGGAAATACCCGAAAACCTTTGAACCCATGCTCTACCATTTGCGCCATTTTTCAATTTCTCCCGGGTCAGGTCAGATGGCCACCACGGTAGCACAATGGTTAGCACTGTTACTTCACAGCACCAGGAACCAGGGTTTGATTCCCGGCTTGGGTCGCTGTCTGTGTGGAGTCTGCACGTTCTCCCCGTGTATGCGTAGGTTTCCTCCGAGTGTCTGATTTCCTCCCACAAGCCCCGAATGTCGTGCTTGTTGGGTGAATTGGATATTTCGAAATCTTTCTCAGTGTACCTGAACAAGCGCTGGAGTGTGGCGACTAGGGGATTTTCATTGCAGTGTTAATGGAAGCCTACTTGTGACACTAATAAAGATTATTATTATTAGATTCACTTATGGCATGAATGCCGGCAGCAGCTCCAGCTACAATATATTTAGCCTTTAAGAAGCACTAGCCCAAGGTTGAAGCAATACATACTAGCCTTAACTCGTGCTTAGTCAGGAAATTGGCCCACAGCTGATGTACCCAGTGAACTAACATTGTGATTAGCACTAGCATTAATCATTGAAATGAGTAGCAGTGTGATATTTGTCTGCTGCTTGCATTGCAATCAGCAAGTGGGATTAATCATGCAACCACTGTCTATTTTTGGGGGCTTTCAAATTAAGTACCCTCCTTGTGTTTTTATAGTTACTATCCTGCTTGGCTGGTTATTCCAAACATTCAAAATTACACACTAAGATTATATTAGGCTACTTCAACACGGTCATGTTATTTAGTTCTATGAATTCAAGTTACTCAAGCTTGGTTGCATTCTACACAGCTTCCGCCAATGATAGTGGGTACTTTTCTGGTGCAGTGTGGTGCCAAGCTAAAGTATCACAGAATGATACAGTGCAGAAGTAGACCATTCAGCTATCATACCTGTGTTTTCCAATTAGTTTCACTTTTCTGCTTTTCTTGCAATGTGTAATTGTGATATGATAGTTTTTGGGGGGGAAAAAACTAATATTTCTTTTAAATGGATACAAGCAGCCTTAATATGGCTGTGATACCTGTTTTTAAATTCCTAGCTAATTTCCATACTCCCAGAATGCCTTGATCCACTGCAATTCGCATACCGCCACAACCGGTCCACAGCAGATGCCATCTCCCTGGACCTACACTCATCCCCAGAGCATCTTGACAACAAGGACTCCTACATCAGACTCCGATGGGGGCTGGTTTAGCACAGTGGGCTAAATCGCTGGCTTGTCATACACAACAATGCCAGCAGCGCGGGTTCAGTTCCTGTACCAGCCTCCCCGAACAGGCGCCGGAATGTGGCGACCAAGGGCTTTTCGCAGTAACGTCCTTGAAGCCTACTCGTGACAATAAGCGATTATTATTATTGTTATTATTTATTGACTACAGCTCTGCCTTTAACACCATAATCCCAGCCAAGATCATATCAAAGCTCCAAAACCTAGGACTTGGCTCCTCACTCTGCAACTCAACCCTCAACTTTCTGAGCCACAGACCACAATCAGTAAGAATAAACAACAATACCTCCTCCACAACAGTCCTCAATACCGGGGCCCCGCGAGGCTGCGAACTTAACCCCCTAATATACTCCCGGTACACACACGACTGTGTGGCAAAAATTGGTTTCAACTCCATCTACAAGTTTGCTGACGATACGACCATAGTGGTCCGGATCTCGAATAACGACGAGTCAGAATACAGGAGGGAGATAGAGAACCTAGTGGAGTGGTGCAGCGACAACAATCTCTCCCTCAATGCCAGCAAAACTAAAGAGCTGGTCCTTGACTTCAGGAAGCAAAGTACTGTACACACCCCTGTCAGCATCAACGGGGCAGAGGTGGAGATGGTTAACAGTTTCAAATTCCTAGGGGTACATATCTCCAAAAATCTGTCCTGGTCCACCCACGTCGATGCTATCACCAAGAAAGCAGAACAGCGCCTATACTTCCTCAGGAAACTAAGGAAATTCGGCATGTCCACATTAACCCTTACCAACTTTTACAGATGCACCATAGAAAGCATCCTATCTGTCTGCATCACAGCCTGGTATGGCAACAAGACCGCAAGAAACTTCAGAGAGTTGTGAACACCTCCCAGTTCATCACACGAACCTGCCTCCCATCCATTGAGTCCATCTACACCTCCCACTGCCTGGAGAAAGTGGGCAGCATAAGCAAAGACCCCTCCCACCTGATTTACTCACTCTTTCAACTTCTTCCATCGGGCAGGAGATACAAAAGTCTGAGAACACGCATGAACAGACTCAAAAACAGTTTCTTCCCCATTGTTACCAGACTGCTAAAGGACCCTGCTAAACGGATGCCGGTGTTATGTAGTTACATTGTGTACCTTGTGTTTCCCTATTATGTATTTTCTTGTATTTCCTTTTCTTTTCATGTACTTAATGATCTGTTGAGCTGCTCGCAGAAACATACTTTTCACTGTACCTTGGTACACGTGACAATAAACAAAAATCCTCTCATGCTCTAATTTCTTTCTCCTGATTAACCTTTTAGTCATTAGCTGCTGTTCTTTATATTCTGACCAATCACCTGACCTGCCACTCATCTTTGTGCAGTTTGATGTTTTGTCTTTAAGTTTGATGCTTTTCTTAACTTATTTAGTTAACTATAGAGGATGGGTCCTCCCCTTAAATATTTTTCTTTATAGTAGGAATATCCTTATTCAGAGTGTTCTGAACTATCCCCTTCAATGTCTGCCACTGCTTCTGTATTGATCTATTTCCTAGCTTCATCCCAGTTCACTTCCGCTGAGCATCCATGATCCCATAGTTGCCCTTATTTAGTTTAAAATACTAGTCTTAGACCCACTCTTGTCCCTTTCAAACTGGATGTAAAAGTCAATCATATTGTGGTCACTATGACCGAGGGGTTCCTTTGCTCTGAGGTCATTAATTAATTCTGTCACATCACACAATACCAAGTTTTAAATAACCTGCTTTCTGGTTGGTTCCAGAATGTATTGCTTTAAGAAACCATCCCAAAAGCATTCTGTGAACGCCCCATCCAGGGGACTACTGTCAGTCTGATTTCTCTAATTTATATGTAGATTAAAATCACCCATGATTATTGCCATCTCTTTTATCAAAAGCACCCAATATTTCTTCTTGTGCACTTTGTCCTACATTGGTCACTGTTAGGAAGCCTGTAGACCACTCTCACTAGTGCCTTTCTCCTACTATTCCTCATTTCCACCCAAACCAATTCTAAATCCTGATCTCTTGAACCAAGGAAATCTCTAACTATTATACCGATAACGTCCTTGATTAACAGTGCAACCCCTTCACTGTTACGTAGCTTCCTATTCTTCTTGACTGTCATGTACCCCTCAATATTCAGGACCCATTCCTTCTCAAAGAACAAAGAAAAGTACAGCACAGGAACAGGCCCTTCGGCCCTCCAAGCCTGTGCCGACCATGCTGCCCGTCTAAACGAAAATCTTCTACACTTCCTGGGTCCGTATCCCTCTATTCCCATGCTATTCATGTATTTGTCAAGATGCCCCTTAAATGTCACTATCGTCCCTGATTCCACCACCTCCTCCGGTAGCGAGTTCCAGGCACTACCCTCTGTGTAAAAAACTTGCCGTGTACATCTACTCTAAACCTTGCCCCTCGCACCTTAAACCTATGCCCCTAGTAATTGACCCCTCAACCCTGGGGAAAAGCCTCTGACTATCCACTCTGTCTATGCCCCTCATAACTTTGTAGACCTCTATCAGGTCGCCCCTCAACCTCTGTCGTTCCAGTGAGAACAAATTGAGTTTATTCAACCGCTCCTCATAGCTAATCGCCTCCATATCAGGCAACATCCTGGTAAATCTCTTCTGCACCCTCTCTAAAACCTCCACATCCTTCTGGTAGGGTGGCGACCAGAATTGAACACTATACTCCAAGTGTGACCTAACTAAGGTTCTATACAGCTGCAACATGACTTGCCAATTCTTATATTCAATGCCCCGGCCAACGAAGGCAAGCATGCCGTATGCCTTCTTGACTACCTTCTCCACCTGTGTTGCCCCTTTCAGTGACCTGTGGACCTGTACACCTAGATCTCTCTGACTTTCAATACTCTTGAGGGTTCTACCATTCACTGTATATTCCCTACCTGCATTAGACCTTCCAAAATGCATTACTTCACATTTGTCCGGATTAAACTCCATCTGCCATCTCTCCACCCAAGTCTCCAAATGATCTAAATCCTGCTGTTGCCTCTGACAGTCCTCATCGCAATTCCACCAGCCTTTGTGTCGTCTGCAAACTTACTAATCAGACCAGTTACATTTTCCTCCAAATCACTTATATAGACTACGAACAGCAAAGGTCCCTGCATCTCACCCTGCAGCCATGTCTCCAAAATAGCTATCAGATCATGGGCAAAATTCTCCCCAAACGGCGCGATGTCCGCCGACTGGCGCCCAAAACGGCGCCAATCAGACGGCATCGCGCCGCCCCAAAGGTGCGGAATGCTCCGCATCTTTGGGGGCCGAGCCCCAACATTGAAGGGCTAGGCCGGCGCCGGAGGGATTTCTGCCCTGCCAGCTGGCGGAAACGGCCTTTGTTGCCCCGCCAGCTGGCGCGGAAATGACATGTCGGGGCGGCGCATGCGCGGGAGCGTCAGCGGCCGCTGACAGTTTCCCGCGCATGCGCAGTGGGGAGAGTCTCTTCCGCCTCCGCCATGGTGGAGACCGTTGCGGAGGTGGAAGGGAAAGAGTGCCCCCACGGCACAGGCCCGCCCGCGGATCGGTGGGCCCCGATCGCGGGCCAGGCCACAGTGGGGGCACCCCCCGGGGTCAGATCGCCCTGCGCCCCCCCAGGACCCCGGAGCCCACCCACGCCGCCTTGTCCCGCTGGTAAATAGGTACTCTAATTTACGCCGGTGGGACAGGCAATTTCTCGGCGGGACTTCGGCCCATCCGGGCCAGAGAATCGAGCGGGGGGGCCCGCCAACCGGCGCGGCCCGATTCCCGCCCCCGCCGAATATCCGGTACCGGAGACTTCGGCAACCGGCAGGGGCGGGATTCATGGCGGCCAATGGCCATTCTCCGACCCGCTGGGGGGGGTCGGAGAATGACGCCCCATATTTATTTATTTCAATGTGTGTTATTAATTCATGTATTTTGTTGTGCATGCGATGCAGTCAGACTTTAGTGTGTCTTTCTGTTATCTTTGCAACATCTAGTCTTGACTGTTGGTGTCTCCTTAGCTGTTTTTCTCTTTGTCCCATCCTGCCATTCTCTGGCTCTCATTTCCCATATTACTATTTTGCTCTCCTGCTATAACTCTACCTCATTGATTTGCTACATCTACCCAGAGTTGACCCCTCAACCTCCCACCTTGTTTAGTTTAAAGCCCTCCCTACTTCCCTAGTTATGCAGCTTGCTAGAAAACTGGTCCCAGCATGGTTACGGTGTAGATTGTCCCAACGGTACAGTCCCCACTTTCCCCAATACTGTTGCTAGAGGCTTATGATCCGGAACCCACTCGGAACCATGTATTAATTTCTCTAATATTATTTACCCTATGCCAATTTGCATGTGGCTCAGGTAATAATCTCTGAGGTTCTGTTTCTTAGTCTAGTGCCTAGCTCTTCATCCTGACTATGCAGAACCTCTTCTCTTGTTCTGTTTATGTCATTGGCATCTACATGGACCATGACAACTGGATCCTCTTCCTCCCCATGCAGGTTCCTCTCCAGCCTGGAGCAAATGGGCTGGTTTAGCACACTGGGCTAAAGAGCTGGCTTTTAAAGCAGAACAAGGCAGGCCAGCAGCACGGTTCAATTCCCGTACCAGCCTCCCTGAACAGGCGCCGGAATGTGGCGACTAGGGGCTTTTCACAGTAACTTCATTTGAAGCCTACTTGTGACAATAAGCGATTTTCATTTTCATGTCCTGAACCCTGGCGCCGGGCAGACAGCACAGCTGACTAGGCTCCCATTCTGCTGCAGAGAACCATGTCTATCCCCCTCACTATATTGTCCCCTACTGCTACTACATCCCTGTTTGCTCCCCCAGTTTGAATGACTTCCTGTACCATGGTGCAGTGGCCAGCCTGCTCATCCACTTTGCAGACTTTGTTTTTGTCCACGCAGGTTGGTTCGCACCTCACATCTGTTTGACGATTGCAAAGTGTGAGCCTCCTCCACTACTGTCTGCTTGGTCCCTTAACCTGCCTCAGTCACCGTCACATCCTCCTGGCCCTTATCACTGAATGAAACAAGTGATCCTATTCTAAGAGATGTGACTGTCTTCTGGAACAAAGTGCCCAAATGTTCCTCACCCTCCCTGATGTTGTGCAGTGTCTGTAGTTTGGCTCCCAGATCAATAATCCTGATCCAGAATTCCTCCAGCCTCTTATACTCAATGCCCCGGCCAATGAAGGCAAGCATGCCGTATGCCTTCTTGACTACCTTCTCTACCTGTGTTGCCCCTTTCAACCTCCCCGAACAGGTGCTGGAATGTGACGACTAGGGGCTTTTCACAGTAACTTCATTGAAGCCTACTTGTGACAATAAGCGATTTTCATTTTCATACTTTGTGCAGATCTGTTTGTCCTGGATCGCCTTGGCAACCAAAAGCTCCCACATTTAACAGGTGCAACATAACACCGGTCCTGCCATTGATACTTAAGTTACTCAGTTAATGGAATTACTTTCTTAATTGACTTAGACTAATTCCTAAGTATGCTACAGTTTACTGTCTTTGTTAAGACACTAACAACTAAAAGTTATATGTTTCTTAACTACACGGGAATGTGCTTTAAGCATTTATTTTAACTATTTTATTTTAGTTCTAAAGTTTTTGTTCTTTTTATTTATAGATCTACCTTAACTCCCAAGCGCTCAGCTGGCTATTAAAACACCCTCCCTAACAATAAGTACTTACTACCCAATCAACTTACAAAAATATAGTTTCTAAACTGTTTTAAACATTAGGAATGGAAAACTTGAACATTTCCCGGAGACTCACCAAATACTCACCAAACAGCTGGCTTCTTCCCCAACCAATCAAATTGCTTCTTTGCTGTGATGTTGCCATTTGTTTTTTCACTCTCAGGGCAGGTTGGTTCTGAGCAGTTGATTGGTGTGTCTCTCTGACTCCCAGATAAGTGTATACACCTCCCGCCTCAGCCCTGATTTATATTCTCCCACTCCGGGCTGCTCCCTCACATGCCCATTGCTTCTCCAAATCCGAGGTAAGTGTATCCGCTGTGGTGATATCATGGTTGTGTTGAACTTCAGTGACTGACCACTTGGAGTCCCATTGTATATAAGTGCATGTTAGAACCAGGTGACCTCAGACTGGCTAACTGCTTGTGCTTGATCTTACCGTTATTCATCTGTTGTTTTGTATATAGTTTACCTACAGTTAATGTGTTCTTGTAATATAAATCAGGCCATCCGACAAGAACATTACATTTTCCTCAAGCCTCGGCCCGGATTTATACTCTCCCACTCTGGTCTGCTCCTTCACAGGTCTGCTGCATCTCCAACTCCCAGGTAACTGCATGTGAAAGTTGGATTTGTCTGCATCCCAAAGTTGTCCAGAAATCATTACTGTTCTGTTCAATAAGGAACCCAGCCAGTCTTCAAGTATGCAGCCGGCAGAGCCAGGGAAGAAAACGGACCTTCACTAACTCCCCGAAAATGCTGTACTTGCTGAACACACCTGAGAAAACACCACTGGCTAATCGACTACTGAAGACTTTGCAGCTGCTGAACAGAATCCTACGCTCCAGCCAACCAATGCTTCATCTACTATGGGCCTCACAATGATATCTCACAGAGAGTGATTTCAAATCTCTCATCTTTATATTTATCCTTAACTGCATTTAATCTTTGTATCTGTGCTTTAGTTAATAACTTTATCACTTTTACTTACATAACTTTCAGTAGATTTGTAATCAACTAACCTTTGTCTTATTTAAGACTGAACCTTGACTGTTGGGTTATTTTTAAATGGAATCACTCAAAATAAAAGGGGGCGATACACACAGATACACACACATTCACATATGTGCACACATATACATGCACACATATATATGCGCACATTTACACTGGCACATATACATACGCACACACATACATTAAAAAAAATAAATTTAGAGTACTCAATTATTTTTTTCTCCTATTAAGGGGCAATTTAGCGTGGCCAATCTACCTAACCTGCACATCTTTGGGTTGTGGGGGCGAAACCCACACAGACATGGGGAGAATGTGCAAACTCCACACGGACAGTGACCCAGGGCCGGGATTCAAACACGGGTCCTCAGCGGCGCAGTCCTAGTGCGAACCACTGCACCGCATTCCGCCCTCGCACACAGACATACACGCGCACATATACACATGCACAGTGGCTGGAATTCTCCGGCTGTCAGGATTCTCTTTTCCCGCAGCTAGTGCAACCCTGCCAGTGGATTTCTTGATGGCTTGGGGTTCTATGGGAAATCCCATTGATGAATGGTGGGAAGAGGGAATCCCGCCGCCAGCGAACGACACTGCTGAGAAACACTCGGCTGGGGGACCGGAGAATCCAGCCCAGTATCACGCATACATCTGCACATACGCACTCATGTACACACACACACATATACACATACACACTTATACACAGCTCATGGACTACTTTGAGGTGCCATCTTTTATGCGGTCATGACAATTTTCTCTTCACTATTCATTCAATTCCCTTTTTTAAAGTTACTGCAGAATCTGCTTTCACCATCCTTTCAGGTGATGCATTCCAGATCACAATAACTCTGTGTAAAAACATAAATCAGGAATTCCAGGATTCTTGATTTGAGCTGAATAATCTCAGCTGCAGCGAGGAATGGGGTGCTGCAAATGGTGTATGGACTGCAGGGGGCAAACAATGCCCAGGCTTTGAGTTCCTTGGATGAATAAGAATTCCGATTCAGATGCAATCTCTCCCTGGTTAAAAAGCTTGGCAGCGCACACAAGTGGATAATGGGCACTTCGATGAGGTAGAGTGAGAACACTTTGTGTGAATGAGTTATCATCTTGAGATAAGGAGCACATAAAGAGAATATTAAAAAAAGAAGCAATGAACGTTGGAAATTTTGAAGTAATCAGATTTGGAAGTGTTATTGAAGAAATAGTGAGCTTACTTTTCAGTTCCGTTCTCAAATCATTAAGTGCTTAACATTGAATTAAATTCCAATTTATGACTGTAAATTGGAAACAATTTTGCTTTAGGAGATGAATATACAGGGCTTCTCTTATTTCAGGCTCTGAAATTATTACTGTGTTGAAAAGAATGAGAACTTAAAAATAAACACAGAGCCAAAAATGTGCAGATGTCATTTCCATCTCCAACTTCATGTAAATATTTGAATATGTAACAAAGAATTTAGTATTTTCTGGTATGAATATTCTATGCTACCACAAAACAGCATTGAGCGTGGTACCCTGTGTATTCCATGTTCCAATGTGGTTGGAGGGAGGTTTGGGCTTATTATTCCCCACAGTTTTCCTCTCAGCTAGGCTGTCAAGGAGAAGTAGGAAATACAAGTCAAGTGCATCCCCACAGGGAGTAAGTAAAAGTCAGATGAGTCATCCTGGATGACTGTTGTACACTTCCTATTGCCTTAAACAAGAGTGGCTTTGCCAGAGAGGCCTGCAAGCAGTTCATCTGCTTTATTTAATCCCTTCCGTCGTTTTGAGCCACACCACATTCCAGTGGGACATGCTACATGGAAATGGGCCAGAGTAACTCATGGTGACCCTTTCTGTAAGAAAACATCTGCCCTCTGTTCCAGACATCTCCTTGACAACAGGGCTCTGAGTGTGCACAGACCTCAATTCTAGTACCTTATGCACAGTGAGCTTGATTCTTCAACATCCTCAATCTTTCTGGACAAGTGGATTGGGGGTGTGGCAAAGGACATGATTCCATAATATGTACCTGTGGATAAGGAGATGTTTTTAGCTTAGACTTCAGCTTGGAAACTTTGGGTTTCAGTTGTTTTTGGCTTTCGTGTGAGGTAGAGAGCAGCATCTTATATGGAAATGAGGACTTGGTGGCTGTAGTCTGGTCCAGTGATAATTGTAGTTCCTTGTATTCGATGTCCCTGCAACATAAGATTCAATAGCTTTGTAATGTGTGGTAATAATGTTTCACAAAGTGTTAAACGGTGGATTATTCTAAATGAGTTAAAAGCTACATTCATGATGCACTGGCAGAAGTTTCACACAAATTCATTAATCAGTCCTTTGAAAATAGCACATGGGAGGAAATGTTCAGACAGTCGTATTTGCCAGTAATGAGCTGATGCTGGCTATATATCTGTTTAATATTCCGATCTGTCTCTTTGTCAGACACCAGTTGATAGCCTGGTCTTGGCTATTTCCTTTTGTCCAGGGCTGCCTCTCAGGCATCTGGAATGTGCCTGGAGTATGCTGCCAATTTCATCAGATCACCAGAGCTCACAAAACCCAGTTTTGCATATTAAAAAAAAAATTAAATTGACAATTTATTGCACTTTGATGTGCAGCAGGAACTAGCTGCTGAGGAGATGCCTTATTTTCTGTTCTGCTGTTTATCCTCACTGGACTGTGAATCCATGCAGGAAATCAAGTGGGGAAGACTGTATTTTCTTGTTTTGTCAAAAAGGGGGTTTAATGCTAATTTTTAATGCTGATTATTTGGGACTCGCTACGATGATGAAGATGAATTGAAGCATGCAATTTTGTTAAATGTAGTTTTGGTTGGAAGGAGTGGCAAATAAAAACTAATCATGACGCATCTGTAATAATCTTTTAACACTCCTTGAGCACCAGGTAAGCCGCTTAACGAGTATAATTAATGAAAGGCTGAGTAATCCAGCTGGGTGTTCCATTACACTTGTGTGAAATGATTGAATGGTTGGCGGCACTTTGCTTGTGAACTAAACTATGATGAAAAGACAGAATCTTATTCCTTGGAAGATAAGAAATTAAATGGGGTCAGGGAGCAAAGGGGGCAAATGCATAAATCACAAATAAAGGACTGGGATTTTCATTTTTGGGGGATGGAATGGCACAGATTACAAAAGCAGGGAGGTAATTCAAATTTATATTTAATCTTGGTTAGATCACACTTGGAGCACTGTGAACAATTCTGGTCTCTGTGCTGCAACAGGACATTGAAACATTGGAAGTGCAGAACAGATTTACAGGGATGTTGCCAGAATTGAGAGGATGCAAATGTCAAAAGTACTGATCAAGCTGGGAACTTCTCTCTCAAAAAGAGATTAGTGAGAGGAGATGTATAAAATTATGTGGAGAAACTGTTTGTTTCAACTTGTTGAGGACGTTGAACCAAGGGGGTATATCTATAAGATACTGAAATAAAATAGAGGACCTAGCTAGAATTTACTGAGCACAGTCAGAGGAAATGTGTAGCGCAATGCGATGAGGTGGTCGAGGCAGGTAGCAATTGTGCATTTAAGGAGAAATTTGATGCAGATACGAATAATAAGGAAATAAAGGAATATGGGAAGCTAAACAAAAACTCATCGCCTCCTCCTACCGCCCCCTGGACCATGACTCCACCACTGATCATCAAGCCTTTGTTTCCTACATCATCATTGACCTCAATCTCTTACCCCATGGCCTCCAAACACTTTGTCCCCAATCCCTGCCCTGCCCACATCTCCCTTCTTCTCAAGATCCACAAAATGGACTGCCCTGGTAGACCCATTGTTTCAGTCTTCACCCTCGGAACGTATTTCTTCCTATTTGACTCTATTTGTTCATCCTCAGTGTAGGCTTCTTCTGGAAATCTTCACTACTTTACCTATTCTCTGGCTCTAACCATTTCCTTTTCACAATGTATGTTCAGTCTCTCCATAGCTCTATCCCCACTAGAACAGCCGTTGCTTCTTCAGAGAAAGGAAACCCAACCAGTCCCCATCCATCACCATGCTTCCTTCACCTGACTGAACTGGTTATCTCATTAACAACTTCTTCTCTGACCCCTTTCACTTCTGCAGGATCCAAAGGTGGCACAATGGGAGCCGACATGGATCCCAGCAATAGCTTCCTTTTCCTGGGATACGTGGAACATTTTTTGATCCAGTCCTTCTCGGGTCCCATCCTTCACTTTTTTTTCTGGTACATTGATAACTCTCAGGAGATAGGAGATAGCCAATCAACTAATATCCACTATCAGTCCACTGACTCCCATTGCTGACTCTTAATTGCACTTCCTCCCACCCTATTTCCAACAGGTCTGGTCCATTCTCTTAGTTACTCTTCCTCTGTCACATTTCTTCTGATGATGCCACCTTCCATACCAGTGCACCTCACAGATGTTTCATAGATTATCATAGAATTTACAGTGCAGAAGGAGGCCATTCGGCCCATCGAGTCTGCACCGGCTCCCCTTTCCTCATCTGAGGATTCTTCCCACTGTGTTTAGCAGGTCTGTCAACCGTCTCTGGCCCATTTCCTGCACTTCTGCCCTTACCCCTTCCTATTGCTTGGAACAGTGATCCCCTTGTCCTCAACTTCCAGGTCACCATCCTCCGAATTCAATAGATCGGCCGTTGCCATATCTGTCATATCCAGAGCATACCACAATCATACCAATTTTTACCACTCGCATCTTTCAGTATTCCAAAGGGATCATTCCTATATCAACACTCCTGATCCACTCTTCCATCACCCCCAACACCAGCTATCCTTTCTGTGGCACTTTCCTGTGCAAGTACACTAGATGCAACACCTCCCTTCCCATGTCCCAACACTCCTTCAAAGTGAATCCGTGATTTACTTGTATTTCTTTCACTATGTTCTTCAAACGATTGTTTGGTAGTACACAAACTTGAGTATTGCTGGAAAAAAGAGTCTTTGTTGTCAAAGCTTTCATTTTACACTCATCGGGACAATTTGCTAGAAATCAAATGTAAAGAGAACAACAATTTAGACTGTTTGAGAAGAGAGTGCTGATTGGTTTTTAAGTGCACTCTGACTGGTAGAGGCGTTGTCATGGAGAATGCACTGGTTGATGGTGACTGACAATTAACTGCCAAGCATTGTTTGAAATTTAAACCAGGCAGCTTGACTTCACTTGACATTGCCCTGAGGAGTGAACAAGCAAATGGTTCACTTATTTTGTTTAGCTGAAACAGGTGCAATGTGTGCACATGTTCTTTCTGTCTGCAAAGAACAGGGGGCGAAATTCTCCCCCAACGGCGTGATGTCCGCCGACTGGCGCCAAAGACGGCGCCAATCAGACGGGCATCGCGCCGGCCCAAAGGTGCGGAATGCTCCGCATCTTTGGCGGGGAAATGCGGCGCATGCGCGGGAGCGTCAGCGGCCGCTGACAGTTTCCCGGCGCATGCGCGGGAGCATCAGCGGCCGCTGTCAGTTTCCCGCGCATGCGCAGTGGGGAGAGTCTCTTCCGCCTCCGCCATGGTGGAGGCCGTAGTGGAGGCGGAAGGGAAAGAGTGCCCCCACGGCACAGGCCCGCCCGCAGATCGGTGGGCCCCGATTGCGGGCCAGGCCACCTTGGGGGCACCCCCCGGGGTCAGATCGCCCCGCGCCCCCCCCCCCCCAGGACCCCGGAGCCCGCCCACGCTGCCTGGTTCCGCCGGTAAATACCAGGCTTGATTTACGCCGGCGGGACAGGCAATTTCTGGGTGGGACTTCGGCCCATCCGGGCCGGAGAATCCAGCGGGGGGTCCCGCCAACCGGCACAGCCCGATTCCCGCCCCCACCCAATCTCCCGTACCGGAGACTTCGGCGGGGGCGGGGGCGGGGGCGGGATTCACGGCAGCCTACGGCCATTCTCCGACCCGGCGGGGGGTCGGAGAATGACGCCCAGGGTTCTGTATATTAATATATGTAGCTTCCAGTACATGCAAATACAGTACACTGCAAGCCTGACTAACAATATTAAATTGGTTGACAGTGTAATTTTTAGTACACTGAGGGTTATTTAGAAAATGTTGTCCAATTGCGGAATCGCATCTAATGCCGGACACTGTGTTAAGAGTTTGCAAGCATGGGCTGGTTGAGTGCAGTCTGTACCTTGCCCATTATGAACAATGGAAAGGACATGTTGTCTTTGGGACATATAGCCTATATGCCTAGCATCACATTGGCACTGAATCATATACCACATTGCTCATTTGTGTGATAGGTAGAATTTATTTTTGGCTTGACAGCAGCATCCTGTTAATGGCGAATACCATTTGGGTTGCTACTTCACCTGTTGCTCCAAGTTTTGAGATACCTTGCCCTCCCAAGGTAACATAGGCTGACTTTGCACTTTTCAGGGTCGAATGTGATGGCCTTGGGCCTTCATGAATTTGCGTGGTATACAGCTTGAGAAGATCTGATCAGGGTAGCCATTATCCCGCAGGATTCCTTTGATGCCCTATTTTGGCATAAAGCTTGCATGGTGAGCAAATGAATCAGGTCCGATTTACAAGTTTGCCAATAAAGCCAATCTTAGTACGTGAAGCTGTAAACATCCCAACGCATGTATTGACCAAAGAAGGTAGGCTTTTGGCAGAAGGTGGTTGAGAACCCTCGGCAGATTTCTCAACTTATCAAGGAAAGGGAGTTCAGTTGACTGCTCCATTTCACAGGTGAATCTGAGTGCAAGATGGAGCCCATTCAGATATGTAAGGAGACTGTTGCATACAGCTGTAGATTTAAGTATAACAACCATATCATCCACATATCAGAAATAAGCAAAAGACAGGAGGTTAGGTGTCACTCCATCGAAGACACATTTCTCTCGGAACTGAACAAAGATGTTTTTACGAGAGCTGGGCCTAGAAGGGATCCCATGGCATCACTAACTATTCGAGCATATATGGTATTGTTAAAGCTGGACTCACAAAACCAGCTAAACAGAATAAGTGACAACCATTCACTGGTTCATTCCTTAGCGTAATGTCATGACAAATCAGTGTCAAATTTCAAACAACACTTGACAGTTAAATATCAGTCACCATCAACCGATGTATTATTCATGACAATGCCTCTATCAATCAGTGTTCATTTGCCAGCCAATCAACACTCTCCTCATACAGTTCCCTTTACATTTGGTATTCTTGCGAATTGCGGTGATGAGTACAAAGTGAAAAGCTTCCATAAAAAGTTTTTTTTTCAACAGTACTGTATGCTATTCACTGATGATGATGTGGTCTTCTCCACACTGGATAAACTAAATGCATATAGGTTGACTACTTTGCAGAACATATCTGTTCAGTCCATAAGTGTGACACTGAGCTTCTGGTCGCCTCCCATTTTGAATCTCTTCCCCAACCCCCTATGATCATTCTGACAAGTCTACTACACTGTTCCAATGAAGCTCAGCGGAATGGACGGCACAATGGCACAGTGGTTAGCACTGCTGTCTCACAGCACCAGGGACGTGGGTTCAATTCCGACCTTGTGTGACTGTGGAGGTTGCACATTCTCCCCGTGTGTGCGTGGGTTTCCTCCGGGTGCTCCGGTTTCCTCCCACAGTCCAAAGATGTGCAGGTTAGGTGGATTGGCCATGATAAATTGCTTCTAAGTGTCCAAAGATTAGGTGGGGTGATGGGAATAGAGCAGGGGTTTGGGTCTAGGTAGGATACTCTTTCGGAGGGTTAGTGTAGACTCGATTGGCTGAATGGCCTCCTACGGCATGGTATGGATTTTATGATTCCTTACAGCCTTCCAAACTCAACATAGAATTTAACCATTTCAATTCATAGCTAGTTTATGGATGGCAGGTAATAATTCTGCTGTTGCCATTCTCTAGATCCATCTCTAGGCCCATCTTTTGTTTCATTATGTATCCAATTACTAACTTCCTTTGCCTTGCACCATTGTCACATTTATTATTTAATCACTCCTGCCTTTTATTCTATCACAGACCTTCCCTTCATTCTTCTTCCCCTCCCACTCCCCTGCCTCTGTACTTGTTTACAACATGCTCCATCTGTGACATTTTCCAATTCTGATTAATCTAATCTGAAATGTTAACCCTGTTCCTCTCCAGAGAGGCTAACTGGCCAGCTAAGTATTTCTAACATTTCCAGTTTCTATTTTAGATTTCCAGCATCCACAGCATTTTGTCTTTTCATTACAAGGATACGGGCAGGGTGGAAAGAATTTGTCAGAGTGGGAGGAGGCTTATAAAAATTGGAATAGACCAGTTGTGCTAAATGGCATGTTTCCGTGCTGAATGGAAACTCACCAACACTTTCCTCTTACCTCCCACTTAGCGGGTTTGCAGGTGGGTTGGGGGGGGGGGGTACATGTAAAATTCCTTGGATGGCCTTCCCACCAGACTCCCACCTACCCCAACCTTTCTGAAATTGTACGGTGGGATGAGCGATGTTTCGGCCGCTCCCTCACACCCTCTCCCAGACATGGTCCCAATTGAGGCCCTTAACTGGCCAGTTAAGGACCACTTAAAAGCCACTTCCCACCCAGCCTCAATTTTCAGGTTGGTGGAAAGAATTCAGGAGCAGGAGGGAAGCCCGCAACATAATCCTACTCAGTCCTCAGACGGAAAGTGGGGGAGGTGCAGGGCACGTCCTTTCAACATTGCCATCCCACCTGCCATGGTCCCGCAGGTGTGCTCCCTTACTCCTGGCCTCTCCACTAACACCCATACACTGCCTCTGCCCAACTACCTGGGCCTCATTTCTCCTCCCTGCCATGAGACCTCCACAATTACCTGACCATGAACTCCAGGGACCAGGACTCTGGGTCCTGCTTGTAATTCCAGTCCTATCCACTGCTGCTTCTGGCGCTGCTGGGTCTAGAGAGCTGCCAGCCAATGAGATTGGCCAGTAGCTCTCTGAGGTAGGGCTTCCGCCTTAGTGAGGGATGGAAGTCCCATATCCATTCAATTAACATTTGGAGTGCTGAATGGCTGTGGGGCAACCGGTATGGGCAGGGATGCATTCACCACTGACTCTTCAGCAGGAAGAGAAACTCTGCCATCCTAAAAATCCAGACCATAATGTACACACTGATAATGTAGAATCAAAGTGAATATTTGTGCTTATACATCCTTCATAGAGCAGGAAGAACGTATCAATATGTAAAGCACCTGGACAAAACAGTCACCACTGTTACTTGAATCAGACAATCTTGCTATAGAATCATTACAGCAGGAAGCCATTCAGCCCGTTATGTTTATGGTGGCTCTCTACAAGAGCAATTCATCTGCTACCATCCTCCGTCTTACCCCAAACCCTGCAAATATTTCCTCTTCAGGTGCTTGTCGAATTCCTTTTTGCAAGTCATCACATGTGCAGGCAGCGCGTTCCAGAACCTAACCACTTGTCCCGCTTATGTGTTGGGCCTACTTCCCACTGGCGGACATTGGAATGTATAGTCAGTGACGAAAGTCAATTGCTTTCATTCACAAGGCACTAAAATGAGGCATAGTTTGGGCGGATGAACAGGTAAGCCTCCAGCAGGGTAAATTGAGGGAGATTGGTTTGAACTGGAGTGGATTAGGAAACACTAACATAGAATTTGTGACTAATTTGCTGCTAACTTTGATTTTCTATTGCAAAAATTCTTAGCATTGAATTCATTGACAATATAGTTATGAGTCAGATGAGAAATTCCTGGGACTGCATAAGAGTTTTTATTCCTCACTTTAGAATCGGTACCTGAATTGGATTGGTTCTTTGTGTTGAGTGTTGTTTTTGAGATGATTGAAGTTGGTTATCAGGTTAATTAGTGGCTGAGTACAGTCAGGGAGTTTAACCTCAATTGAAAATTGCTATCTAAGTGCAGCTAACTTGAAGTTACTCAGTTCAGTGGAGTTTAAGTCCTTTGGATTCATGTTTCCAATGTGGCAAAACACGGAAAACCAGTGTCCTGCTCAAGTTGTGGAAATTTCCGTAAACAGAGGGCGAGATTCTCGGGCCTTCCTGCACCGAGTTTCTCAGTGTTGGGAAGCCGCCCACAATTGGCGGGTTGTGGGATCTTTGGTCCCACCTCTGTCAATGGGATTTCCCATTGAATCCATCTCACACAGCTCAGGAAACCCGCAGCGGAGGTGCGCAATCAGAGGGGCGGGAAGATCTCTCTGGTGTGCACAGCTGAGTGACCAGGACAACCCCAGCTGTAAGGCGAGTCTCCAGTTGGACACGCTCAGTTAATGAGGGTGAGGAGTAATTAGGGGCACTCCCACTGTGCTAGTGGAGGAAGGACTCCCAGAGCACAAGATGGTCACCTCATAGAGAGGGATACATAGATACATAGAAGATAGGAGCAGGAGGAGGCCTTTTGGCCCTTCGAGCCTGCTCCGCCATTCATCACGATCATGGCTGATCATCCAACTCAATAGCCTAATCCTGCTTTCTCCCCATAGCCTTTGATCCCATTCTCCCCAAGTGCTATCTTCTGCCGCCTCTTGAATACATCTTTGCTATGAGTTCCAAAATTGGCACACGATGTTCCACTGCTGTCTAAGATATTTTACAAATATGCTCCAAAATCATGATTTTCTGTTTTAATCAATGCTCCACAGTTTCGCTTCTGATATGTACAGGAACAAGTACGAAAGCCTTAAAGCCATATTGGGAAAAGTGAGAATATGCAGCAAAAAAACAAATTAGACAAAAGGTGGAAAAAATAATTCAAAGCCAAATTGGCACAGAGGCACACATTAGAACCATACAGAGACAGATAAAAAAGTGAGAGATGATCAGCAAGGCACAGGAAGCATTGCAATAAAAGTTTACGGGTAGGAAATTATGAGACAGCTGCTAGAAGCGATTGCGAATGCATTTTGTTTCCTCCAAGAGTAAAACCTCCAGAAATCGAACTGCATTATTATATCACATGTTACATGGCACAAAAGCAAAAGGTGAGAGTTCAAGTTCTATGCCAGGGACCTGAGCACATGATCTAGACTGACTCCAGAGCAATACTGAGGGAGTGCTGCACAGTTGGAGGTGCTCGTCTGTTCTCTCAGATGAAGGAAGATCCCAACTATTCAAAGAGATCAGGGGGATGCTCCTTGGTGTCCTGGCCAGCATTTGTTCCTCAAACAAGACACTAAAAGAGATGATCTGGTCATTATCACATTGCTAGCTGTGGATCTTGCTGTGTGCAAATTGACTGTCCTGTCTTCAACATTGCAATAACATATATACATCAAAAATACTTCATTGGTTGTAAAGCACTTTGGAACATCCTGAGTTTTTGAAAGGTGCTATCTAAGTGCATGTTATTTCTTTCTTACGAAGAATTTTGTAGCACCAATCACTCTTTAGGCATCTCACTTCACAATGGCAGGAGCATTTTAAAAAGATTAACCGATTGGCTTGCTGTCGCGAATGACATGGTCCTGGAATCATAGAATTCCTACAGTGCAGAAGGAAACCTTTTGGCCCATCGAGTCTGTACTGACCTTCTGAAAGAGCACCTCACCTATGCCCATTCCCCCACCCTATCCCCGTAATCCCATAACCCCAACTAACTTGCACACCTTTGGACACTTGAGGGGTAATTTAGCACGGCCAGTACATCTAACCTGGACATCTTTGGACTGTGGGAGGAAACCAGAGCACCCAGAGGAAACCCACGCAGAAAGAGGGAGAAAGTGCAAATTCACACAGTCACCCAAGGTCGGAATTGAACCCAGATCTCTGGCTCTGTGAGGCAGCAGTGCTAACCACTGTACCACCACCCCGAGCAATTTTAAATGAACTTTATTAAAAGGGAGAGAACATGTTAACATAGCTACACCTCTGCAGCTGGGTAATACATTTTGCTTGAGGTTCCTCATGTTATAAAATTGCATATCACCAACACAACAGAGATTCACTGATGTTTTACATCAATAAACACCAATTCCTGTGCGTGCTTTGATCTGTTGTAAGAATCTTTGATAGGATTCTCCGGTCCCCCCGCCGTGTGTTTCTCAGCGATGCACTGTTCGCTGGCGGTGGGATTCTCTCTTCCCGCCGCTTGTCAATGGGATTTCCCATTGAAGCCACTGCACACCACTGGGAAACTCACAGGCAGGGCTGACCTTCCCGCGGGAAAAGAGAATTCCAACGGCTGGAGAATTCCGGCCATTATTTACATTTCTGCTAGTCAGCTAAAATATTGCTGCTCACGATTAAAATTTGAGTGGGTTTTTTTCTGTGCGCTCTTGAGAATTCAACGCTAAAAATGTATTCATTTTTGTAGTGACAGCAGTAGAAGCTTCCTGTGCGATTTAAAATGGCCGAACGGTGTCTGTTGCTGGAGCTTGACTAAGGAGAAATGTAGAGGGTGATGTGATTACCAGGAGAGGAGTGACACAGTTTTGCCACTTGCTTCAGAGTGACCAACAGCTACACTCACAGGGCACGAATAGCATTGCCAATGGCACCCAAATTACCTTTGCCTTTGACTCTATAAGGGACATCAATCCAGTCTGCAGTCCAGAACTGCATTCTGCCAGGAACTGATGGACTATTTGCAAGAGCAAATAATTTATATTTTACCTGGACAGAAGCCAGCAACCTGTGAGAACCCTCATGTTCTTCCAGTTTCCCAAAGTACAGGTTGTGATTGATTGCACACATATGTGCACCTGTACACAATTGGGGTTGTACATGAACCAGGGGTTGCAGCATTTTCAATCAACATACAGCTTGTAAGCAACCATTTGCATAAGGCAATGCAGGTGAATGTTTGTTTTCTAACAGCACCCATGATGTATTCATTTTAAGATAATCAATCAAGTCCCTGATATTCGCTGCTTGGCGATTGCTTTGATTAGTGCCACTTCTGCCTGCGTCAGAAAGTTTTGTCGAAAGGATTCGACAAAAAGGTGAGGGAGAATTTTCACTGCCAAGGAAAAGCAGATGACGATGCTGTGGGAATGTTTCGTCTCCTGAAGGTGAAGTCAGGTCAGGATCCCAACACCATTCTGCCCACTCCTGGGTTTCACCTGAGCGGGTTTGCAGGTGAGCAAGGAAGCTCCTTGGAGCTGGTTGATACATTATCAAAATGTTCAACCAGCTTTAACTGCTTGTTTACCTGACCATTCTATCTTTAACAGCGAGTGCGTTTCCTGAGCTAACATGGCCACCAGGGGTCACCAAGGCAAGCGCTGCCTGAGGGCATAATCTCAGAGTAAGGGGTCCGCCCATTTAGGACAATGATGAGAGGAATTTCTTCTCTGATGGTCGTGGGTCGTGAATCTGTGGAATTTTTGACCGCAGAGAGCTGTGGAGGTCATTTAAGTATGTTCAAGGCTGAGATAGACAGATTTTTAATCAGTTAGGGAATTAAGGGTTATGGGGATAAAGCGGGAAAGTGGAGTTGAGGATTATATCGGATCAGTCATGATCTCATTGAATGGCGGTGCAGATCGATGGACCGATAGGCCTACTTCTGCTCCTATGTCTTACGGTCTCAGTGAAATGGGCAGGTTGGGTTTAATCAATGAAACTGACAGGCTGGGGAGGTTTTGAACAGAGGACCTCCAGCCGTGGCCAGATGAGAGGCCGCTACTCCCAGCATTCTTTCTCAGAAAGTGCTACCACTGCTTGAAAGATCATTGCTGACTGATTACTGACAGTTTGTTCACACCTGTATTGTATTTTACTCACTTTCAGGTGTGCTTTCCTGCTGTAAGCCTCCATCATGGTGGGGAGCAGCTTATACAGTTCCACCTGGTACCCCTGTTGAAGGACAGGTGGAGCAGCAGTGCCAACACCATGGACCAGCAGCAGAAGGAGCGACATCAGCAGCAGTTGCCTTCTCCTCAGCCACATGTCCCTTCCCTTCAGGGTAGAGGGGATGAACACTCTGACCCAACTGGAAGGAAGTGAGATTCTCAGCAAGGGGTTACTAGACGGACATTGTATTGACATGTGTGAGCACCCGTACCTCAAAAGGCTCAGGCTTTCAAGGCAGATTATTTATAGCTGACATTTATAGCCTCCTGGAAATAACCCCCTTCCAGTTAGCCAGGTGTCACACATTGCCAATGGCTATCATGGGGGCTTTCACTAGAGGACCACTCTCCATTCACTCTCATACTTTTCTAGGTCTCTACTTGTTCCCAAGGTTGTGCCAATTCTTCTCCTGAAAGGAGAGGAAGCCGAACAGATCTCCTCTCAATTCCTTGAGGTTGCTGCAGCCTCAAGAGTCCATGTCCAGCTCAACCTTTCTGACCTCTGTCGAGGTTTCTTTCATCAGAAATCCTTTCTCTGACAGAGTTGATGCATCATCCCACCCGCCCTTCCTCTCTGATTGTCCAAAGGACCCCAATGGGGGCTATTAATGTTGTAGCTCAGTTAAAGCGATAGCAAAGCACATTGCCACTGTCAACATTGTTCCCGACCCGCTACAAGTCCCGTCATTTCAGCTGGCTCCATCAGTTGGAAATTCTGCTCATTAGCTGTTTCTCTCTCCACAGATCCTGCCCGAACTGCTGAGTGTTTCCAGCATTTTCTGGTTTTATTTCAATTTCCAGCATCTGCTTTTGTGTTGCTGTAGTTATGGCTTTAAGTCCTTTTCCAGGAATTGAGGCTGACAATTAGGTGCAGTGCTGAATGAGTGCTGCCTTCTTTTAGAAAGGATATTAAACCAACTGCCCAATCATGGAGGCACGAGAGGCCACATTGGCTTCTTCACAGCAGCAGGGAATTCTCTTGGGTGACATTTCTGTCTCAGACACCACCATCAGCAGAAACAGATGAACTGGCCATTCACCTCATTGTTCTTTGTGGACCCTTGCTGTGCTTAAAGTGACTGCCACATTTGCCAATACAACAAGTGACTGCAACTTAAAAGTAATCGACTGGTTGCCAAGTGATTTGGGATATCTTGAGAACATCCTGAGTTTGATTGGATGCTATATAAATGCAATCTTCCATTCATGGTCAGAAGGTGTAAGGCTGGATTCCTGGGGAGCAGGGCCATTCAGCGGCGCTCTGGGTTACGATATCTCTCCAGTAGTCTCAATCCCAAGTGGAGGAAAGGCACAATAAGCTTCATGCCATGCATCACTGAGAAGACCAGAGATAGAATGAAGCAGCGATTCCAGTGCCTCGACAGTTCAGAGATACTCTGCACTGCAGGTCTGTTGCAATATCGCAGGTTGTTGCGGTGTTACTTGGTCTTGCAACAACAACCTTCATGTAGCTGCCAGAATAAGAGGCTCAGAACATTGAGACATCACAGTGAGAGCTCCACTCTGGATTTGCCACATGTTCCAAGATACACTGCTGGGTTTCTTTGCCGTGTATCCGAATGTTACAGGTTGCAGAATGCCTTTCAGGTTGTAGGCCTTAGGTTGCAGAACACCTTATAATACCTGCCAAGTAATAAAAGATGATAAAGCACGTTCCATTATGGCTGCTAACAATCTTGTTCAGAAAACATCCATCTTCTCAAAGCTGGCCCTGAGATCAGGACCGATGTCCTAATTAATCTTACCTTCTATTCTGCACCTCCCATGTCACCGTTGCGGCTACTTGTGCTCTTGTGTTTCACTCAGTATGTCCTCCTCAACTTCAATTCCTAAATCCCTTGGTTGGATATATGGGAAGTGCTATTTGTAACGGTGCACTCCAATGATGCAATGCACTGTGAGGCATGCAGTGGCACCTGCTTATTGGCACCGGCCTCAGCTGCTTTTGCCATACGTACAGAAATAGAAGGAGAAAATGTTCTTTGTGCATCCAGATGGCATGTGGGCATGGGTTCAAAGTGCACGTCACAGCCAGTGAGGACATGATGCAGCAGAGTGGAGACCAAAGACAGCATACGTGTCACACTAATCCTGAGGGGGTTGACACCCCCGACTTCCTTATCACTTGATTTCTCTTCAACCAATCAGTTCAGTATTTGGAGGGTCTGCTTCTCAAGAGCAGGGAGAGGATGTGTCTTGTGTCGTCCACCTCTTTTCGTCCTGTAATGCTCTTGTTAACAGAAGCAGAGGCATTCATTGAGATCTTGACACTGTTGGCATCATGTGCAACAAAACATAGGTATTAGAGTGCTATCCGTAAAGTGTTCGGAAGACCAAACCGTGCATCATGCAAGTGTTGTATCTGAAGAGAGGTGGTTCTCCTGTTGAGGGTTTTACTGAACATAGACATGCTGGCAAAAGGAGATGGCACAAGATAAGAGGACTGGTTTAGCTCAGTGGGCTAGATAGCTAGTTTGTGATGCAGAACAAGGCCAGCAGCGCGGGTTCAATTCCTGTACCAGCTTACCCGAACAGACGCTGGAATGTGGCGACTAGAGGCTTATCACAGTAACTTCATACTTATGACAATAAAAGGTTATTATTACTATTATAAAAAATACGGTTGAATAGGTAACTGGAAAAACAAATTATAAACTTTAACAGCAGATCAGTAGAAGGAAACAGTTCAAGGCAATTATAGTTATTGCACTGAATAATTACGGGGTCATATTTTGGGCCCTAATCTTGCCACTTCTGATGAGGTCATTGAACTTTGTCTGGAATTGCAGCCAGTTCCCCTGTACGGTGCTTCACTCATTCACAGAAAGAAACATCTAACATTTATACAGCACCTTTAACAACCCCAGGACATTGTAAAGCACTTTACAGCCATCAGCAATTTTTGCATTCATGTGAGCAACCACCTCTTCTCAAGATCTTTTAACCACCTTTGAGTTGATCTAATCACTGTTGTTTGGGTGGGAATGAGGGGGAAGTTGGAAAATAATTCCAGCAAGATTTCGGCAGCCTCCTCCTGAAAGTGTACCCTGAAGCTGCCACACTTGCTCAGAGAGATTGAATAGCCTGGGGCTGTTTTCCTTGGAGCAGGGGAGGCTGAGATGGGGG
Organism: Scyliorhinus torazame; assembly: GCF_047496885.1. Taxonomy (NCBI): domain Eukaryota; kingdom Metazoa; phylum Chordata; class Chondrichthyes; order Carcharhiniformes; family Scyliorhinidae; genus Scyliorhinus; species Scyliorhinus torazame. The sequence continues at coordinate 32,494,716 of NC_092714.1, forward strand.
GACATGATTGAGATGTATAAAATTATGAGGGGCATAGATAGAGTGGACAGGAAGAAACCTTTTGGCTTGGTGGAGGGATCAATGACCAAGGGGCATAGATTTAATGTAAGGGGCAGGAGGTTTGGAGGGGATGTGAGGAAAAGCTTTTTCACCCAGAGGGTGGTGGGAATCTGGAACTCACTGCCTGAAAGGGTGGTGGAGGCAGAGACCCTCATAACATTTAAGTTTTTAGATGTGCACTTGCGATGCCAAGGCATACAAGGCTATGGACCAAGTGCTGGAAAATGGGATTGGAATAGTTAGGTGGTTGTTACACCTGAGGATTGGGAACAGTTTAAAATTCAGCAAAGGCAGATCAAGTGATTAAAGGGAAAATACAATTTGAAAGTAAACTAGCAGGGAACATAAGAACTGACTGTAAAACTTTCTATAGGTGTGTAAAGAGAAAAAGATTAATAAAAACTAATGTAGGCTCCGTACAGTCAGAAATGGGGGAATTAATAACAGGGAACAATCGACTGAAATTCTTTGAAGATGTAACTAGAGTTGGCCATGGAGAACCGGTGGATGACATTTATTTAGACTTTCAAAAAGGCTTTTGACAAGGTTTCACATAGCAAATTACTATGTAAAGCTCAAGCGCATGGGATTGTGGGAAGTGTCTTGAGATGGATGGAAAGCTGGTTAGCAAACAGGAAGCAAAAAGTTGGTATAAATGGGTCTTTTTCTGATTGGCAGCCAGGGACTAGTGGAGTACCACAGGGATCTGTGCTGGGACCCCAACTGTTCACATTATATATTAATGATTTGGACGAAGGAACTAAATGTATTATCTCCAAATTTGCAGATGATACAAAGTTGAGTGGGAGAGTGAACTGTGAGGAGGATTCAGAGATGCTTCAGCGGGATTTGGGCAGGCTTTGAGTGGACAGATGCATGGCAGATGCAGTATAATGTGGATAAATGTGAGGTTATCCACTTTGGTAGCAAAAATAGGAAGGCAGATTATTATTTGAATGGGTGTAAATTGAGGGAGGTGGATACTCAGCAAGACCTTGGTGTTCTCCTGCATCAGCCACTGAAAGTAATCGTGCAGGTATAGCAGGCACTAAAGAAGGCAAATGGTATGTTGGCCTCCATAGGCGGGGAATGAGTATCGGAATAGAGATGTTTTACTGCAATTGTATAGGCCATTGGTGAGGCCACACCTGGAGTATTGTGTGCAGTTTTTGTGTACTTATCTGAAGAAGGATGTTCTTGCTATGGAGGGAGTGCAGCAAAGGTTTACCAGGCTGATTCCTGGGATGGCAGGACTGTCATATAAGGAGAGACTAAATCAGTTAGGATTATATTCATTGGAGTTTAGAAGACTGAGAGTAGATCTCATAGAAACTTATAAAATTCTAACAGGATTAGATAGAGTAAATTCAGAAAGAATGTTCCCGAAAGTGGGGAGTGCGGAACTAGGGGTCATAGTTTGAGGATTTTTCATTTAGCACTGAGGTGAGGAAAATTTCTTCCCCAAGAGAGTGGTGAATCTGTCGAATTCACTACCACAGAGGCCAAAACGTTGTGTAATTTCAAGAAGGAATTAGATATAGCTCTTGGGGCTAAAGGAATCAAGGGATATGGGGGGACAGCGAGATCAGGGTATTGATGTTGATGATCAGCTGTGATCATAATGAATGGTGGAGCAGGCTTGAAGGGCCGAATGGTCCCCTCCTGCTTCTATTTTCTTTTTAAAAATAAATTTAGAGTACCCAATTATTTTTTTTCCAATTAGGGGACAATTTAGCGTGGCCAATCCACCTAACCGGCACATCGTTGGGTTGTGGGGGTGAAACCCACGCAGACACGGGGAGAATGTGCAAACTCCACACGGACAGTGACCCAGGGCCGGGATTCGAACCCGGATCCCAGAATTGGAGAAAGCATTAAAGGGCCTGAAACGTGGCAAAGCAGCAGGGTGTGAGTTCCTCAAATATCCCGGCCCCTGTGCTCGGGCCTGGCTGACTCTGTTTTGCACAAGATCCATCAACTCAAATTCACCTCCGAGGGTGTGGTCATCGCCATTCCAAAACCTGGAAAAGGTCCCACATTGGCTGCCAGCAAGTGAATGACCTCATTACTTTCAGTGTGCTTGAAGATCTTTGAGTGGATTATCCCACAGTGCATACCTCCAGAAGTAGAGGCCATCTTTAATGTCGACCACGTTTGTTTCTGTAAGCGGCGCAGTACATGTGATCAAGATGTGGCACAGTGGTTTGCACTGCTGCCTCAGCGTGCCAAGGACCCAGGTTCAATTCCAGCCTTGGGTGACTGTGGAGATTGCCCGTTCTTCCCGCGTCTGCGTGTGTTTCCTCCGCGTGTTCAGGTTTCCTCCAGCAGTCCAAAGATGTGCAACTTTGGTGGACTGGCCGTGTAAATTGCCCCTTCGTGTCCAAAGATGAGCAGCTTACGTGGGGTTATGGGGACAGTGTGGGGGAGTGGGCCTAGGTGGGTGCTCTTTCAGAGGGGCTAAAAGGCCTCCTATTCTGTAGGGATTCTATGGATTCTAAGTCCTGGCATTCACCACCTGCATTGAAAATGGCTTCCAAAGGAACCTTCTGAAGACAGGCATGGTGCTACTGGATATCGCAGCGTCCTATGAGACAGCATGGCACTCTGGCCTTCTCCTCAAGCTGTCTGGAATGCTTCCTACCTGGGACAGGTTGTTGAAACACTCCTTCCCAAAGATGATTCAGAGTCCACCATGCGTAAGGAACAAGTACATGGAAAAGATAGGCCAATAGACTACCACAGGGCTCAATGCAAACCTCAACCATGTTCCAACATATTTACAAATTGTAATAGGTCCATCGGAGAGCAGGCGAAGCAAAACAACGGTTTATTCCAGAACAAAAAAGAGGCTGCAGCTGCTGCACTAGCGTCCCAGCCTGAGACCATCGGGGACAAAATTCTGTGTCTGCGTTACAGTATTTAAAGTCCCGCTAACGAGTCCCTATTGGGCGAGCCGCCACCCGCTCAATATGGGAACTGATAATTCACAAACCTCGTGGGAGATCAATTGACAATCCCCCATGGTCTTCGTGGGGGTTATAACACAAATGACCTGCTAACAGCCAAGTCCTACAAGTTCATCCATGATGACGACATTTGGTGTGCTGCCTAAGATCCATCCTCCTGCCCTCTGAAGAGATTTTTAACAAAGATGTTACAAAGTTGATGGTGATTCGCATTGAATTTCTCTAAAACCATATCCAGTGTGTTCCAGCCCCACAATCCCTGTGCCAAAATAGAATTGCACATCTGCATGGATGGCCAGAGTCTAAAACATGATCCCAACCCAACATACTTGGCTTTGACTCTCGATAGGACTCTGTCCTTCTGGGGACATTTGAAGAAAGCAAATGTCAAAACCAGAAACAACTGACTAACCAAACTTGCTGGATCACACCTGATCCCGGCACTTGCCCTATCATACTCTGCAGTGGAATACCGTGCACCTGTCTGGCAAAGTTCTTCACGCACACATCTTGCTCACACTCAATTTAATGCAACAATGCACATCGTAACTGGAATTCCCCACTCAACCCCCCTCCCCCAACTTCCAGTCCTCACAAACATTACTCCATCACTCAACCACTGACCAATCATGAAATGAAATTAATGAAAGCCACTTATTGTCACAAGTAGGCTTCAAATGAAGTTACTGTGAAAAGCCCCTAGTCGCCACATTCCGGCGCCTGTTCGGGGAGGCTGGTACGGGAATTTACAGTGAATTTGCAGTGCAGAAGGAGGTCATTCGGCCCATCGAGTCTGCACTGGCCCTTGGAAAGAGCACCCCACTTAAGCCCACACCTCCAACCTATCCCCGCAAACCAGCAACCCCACCCAATCTTTTTGGACACTAAGGGCAATTTATCATGGCCAATCCACCTAAACTGCACATCTTTGGACTGTAGTTGGAAACCGGAGCACCCGGAGGAAACCCACGCAGACACGGGGAGAACGTGCAGACTCTGCACAGACAGTGACCCAAGCCGGGAATCGAACCTGGGACCCTGGAGCTGTGAAGCAACAGTGCTAACCACTGTGCTACCGTTCTGCCCTGTGCTACCATGCTGTCCTTGTGAATACCCACAAGGTTGTTGAAACCATACGTGCTGCACCTCACTTACCCTCTCCATGATGACCTGCTCAACCCACCTACTACCTGCCTCTCACCTCAGCATCCCACATAGAGTACCCTTCCTGACAAAGATATCCTTTGGGATCAAGAAATGGGAAACACAGGAAGTCACTAAGTGTCTTGTGACGAACTCCACCTACCGAATGCAAGCTTTGAGCTACTGTGACAAGACTGGTCCATGTTAAACAGATTCAAGACAGGCCAGGGACCCTGTGCAGCCATCCTTTACTGCTGGGGCCTCAGTATAAACCACTTATGCACTTGTGGAAAGACACAAACAATGCTGTACATTACCGAGGAGTGACCAATTGGCTGACTAACTCAGAAAATGGGGAGGCCTTTGCTTGGCTTTGGGAATTTGCATTAACTAAATAAAAACAAATAAACTATGCAGTTACCAGGGCTTAATTGGAACATTGGGTATCTTTTTCACAGCGATACCTACATCAGAGTGAAACTCCATTTCCCAAGCTAAACGGATGTATCAATAACCTGATTGAGATTGTCCAGGTAATGCTAACTCAGTTTTGAACCTGATTGATACTATTCACATTGACTTCACTTTAAAAAAAAATGTATTTTATTACAAATGTATCAAAACAGGTTACAGCAAATAAACACCTCGGGAAACATACTTCCCAGCAATCAACTATATGGTCTGTGCAGATTTTTTCCCTTTTTCACCCTCCCCCCACCCCCACATTGACTTCACTTGGTGACATGATGGCACAGTGGTTAGCACTGTTGCTTCACAGCACAGCACCAATTCCCACCTTGGGTCACGGTCTGTGCGGAGTCTGCACGTTCTCCCCGTGTGTGCGTGGGTTTCCTCCGGGTGCTGCCGTTTCCTCCCACAGTCCAAAGATGTGCAGGTTAGGTGGATTGGCCATGATAAATTGCCCCTTGATGTGCAGGTTAGATCACAGGGATAGGGTGGGGTGAATGAGGTAATGGACTTGGGTAGGGTGCTCTTTCAAAGGGTCGGTGCAGACCAGATGGGCCAAATGGCCTCCTTCTGCACTGGGATTCTTTTGTAGGGATTATGATATGATTATATTGATGACCACTACCAATTGGTATAGTTTGAGCCAGAGTACTTGATATGAAAGGACTATATCATCCAATTGAAACACCCTCTTTTACCATCTCACTACCAACAGTGAGAATTATCACTGAAACTATTAATTTGCAACCAAATATATGTGGAACCTAGCATGTGTTAGCACGGAGTTCAACTTCTGAAAATGTTTACCTCAGTTGGTCTTTTGCATTGAACAGCCTGTTGCTGTTATTTTCATTACTTTGTATGTGTTGGCTGATCAATTCCTGCTTGCCAATAATTTCCACCCCTGCCTATCATACCTCTGGCGATATCTGGGCTGAAGTGGAACAGGTGGTGGGGGTTGGGGCGGGTGCTGGGCTGGATAGCTTGTGGGAAACCTCCAAATTTGGATGCTCAACTAATTGTCCACTGGCCTGTTGTGTTTTTGATACATCTACCCACAAAGCAGCAAGCACATTGACATGATTCAAATGATGAAGGTACATCACTGGAATTATTTTCTGTCGTTAGACCCAAAACAACACTGCTCACAAGAGTGGCCCAACATAGGGTTTTTAAAAATAAATTTAACCACTGTGCCGCTAGGTCCAACATAGCTAGGACTGTGGAGGGAGATTGCAATTTTAAATTCCGAACAGCTTTGGCACCAGATCTTTGAAAGGAAGTTCCAATTCCCCAGTAGCTCTAAGGCCTCTGCTGCCTTGTGGGAGTAAATTTGTGCCCCACTGCTACCAGACTCCTAGGTGGAGGCCAGCGGACCCACCGAGCCTGAGGCTGGAAAATTGGGGGATGTATTTTTGTGGTGCACAGAAATCTTAACACATCAATAATGCACATAGTTCATAGAATCTTACAGCGCAGCAGAAAGCCATTCAACCCACAGTATCTATCCCAGATCTTTCAAAGAACTATACAATTACTCCTGCTTCCTCACTTTTTCCATATAGCCTTGAAAACTTCCTGTAAATTTACAGTATTCTTTATTTAATTCTTTTTTGAAAGTTACAATTTAATCTTCTTCTACCATCCTTTCAGATAGCTCATTCAGACCACAACAATTCACTGAGGAAAACAATTTCTCTCAATCTCCCCTCTTTTTTTTAACCACTCATCTTAAATCGGTGTCCTCTGTCTACCAAACAGTAGAAACACTTTCTCCTCATTTATTCTATCAAAACCCCCAGAATTTTGGAACACCTTTATTAAATTTCTCTTTAATCTTCTATGCTCTGGGGAACAACACCAAATTCTCTAGTCTCTCCATTATCTTCAGCATACTTAATCCTTCTTGTAAAATTTCATTCTTTTCAGGATAACACTGACTGTTTTCAGTGGCAGTCACTCAACCGTACGTCATTCTGTTTATTTATTAACCGATATTTTAAGAAATGCTGAATGAATAGCATTTTTACCTTTTCCAAAAATAATGCAAAATAGTTGATACACTGCCGACATCTTTTGAGAACTGGGATCGACAGTTATAAAGATGTTTAGCAACAATAATTGGTATTTGTGGGAAGTAATATTTTCCACAGTGAAGGATCAATGGAAAGGTACAGAGGGAGTTTGTATCGGAATAATCATACAGGGATTTGTGGATTGAGTGAGTTTGATTGGCCTTTTCAAGTCCTGGATTTTTTTTACACATGTATTTCTTTCAAACATTATTACAAATGTTGAACGCCACACTTTATGTAGTTACTTACGTGAGGACATAATTGACGCTCACAATGCAGTGAGGTCTGGATGAGCGACTATTGTGAACAATGGTGGCATAGCTCTGAATCCACACCCAGCCTCCATGCTTTGACAGCAGCCTGTAGTACTTCGTTGTAACTTGTCCTTTGACCAGCACTTGCGTAATAATTAAAGAAAAAAAAATACTTTTCTAGCATAATTTCAGATGAGTATTAAAACATTTGCAATGTTTCCTCAAGTTGTACAAAATATTGTTAAATTTAACTAGAAACTTGGATTCACAACATAAACTAGAACCTATTGTTCACAGTATTAGCCAATATGTGCTTAATTTGTTCATAAAACATTCTTCTGCCACTACTTTAACAGCGGTGCCAATCTTTCTAAACTAAAGGAAACTCCCCTATTTAAAAATGCTCTTTCTTCTCCTAGAAATCTTTGTAGCATTCTTTTAAATACTCATCATTTATCTTTTATTCGTATGGGTTCTTTAAATTAATTAGGTTTGCTCTCTCCTATAAACTTCCGGCTTTTAAAATGCAGGTTTGGCTGATACCGAAGTACAATTTCCTGATTTACCTGATCTATTGTTTTGTTTTCCACTGAGCTATTCTGTGCTATGAGGCTTACCTTGTCCTTTTTGTTTATCAACTATAGATGATAGAATTGGGAATTAACTGCATGTTTTACAACTGTCATTTAAACCCTACAATTGAATTTTTAAAATTATTTTAATTATTTTGTGCTGACTTCATTTCTTTATGGCAAAAAACAGTGATGTGTTCAACTTTATCCACATAGCTAACTACCTTTGATATCAATGAGTAATAATGTGGAAAATTAATAGCTATTCCATGGCTACTGCAGGACTATTCAGTGATAGTGTGCACCTGAAAATATCAGCCTGTTGAGTTATAAATCTAGAAGTAGCATGAACAAGATTAAAATCAGTGAGGTAGTTTTAACTGATATATGGTGTACAATAATTGATCTGTACAAAGTGTTCTGGAATGAGTACCATTTCAGGTGAGCAGCTTGTTACTCACAGAGGTGGTGTGCATATCTTAAATGGAAAACATCGCATCCATGTACGTGGTGGTACAGAGTCCTCTCTATCAGATCCTGAGGTTCGTATCCAGTTAACTCTGCAACCCTGATGATACAGATTTTTTTTGAAGTTGTTAGTTAAGTTCAATGAATTAGAAAGTAAGCTAATTCAGATTCAAAAAAGCACATGGAATCCTAGGCTTTACACACAGGGAAATAGGCAAAAGGATGATACGTATTGCCAAACAAATTGGAATCATGGGCGGGATTCTCTAATAATGGGGCTATGTCCCCAGGACGGCGTGAAAAATGGCGGCAATGACTCTGCCGTCAATGGCCCCGAAAGTGAGGAATTCTCACCTTTCTAGGGGGCTAAGTTGCCGCTGGCTCTCCGCAGCTCCAGCCGGCGGGGAACGGCCCGCGCATGCGCGGAACGGCCGGCGTATTCCCGCACATGTGCAGGGGTTCTCTTCTCCGCGCTGGCCCCCGGGCAATATGGCAGAGCCCTACAGGGGCTCAGCGCAGAGTAAAGAAGGCCCCCACGGAACCAGCCTGCCAGCCAATCGGTAGGCCCCAATCGCAGGCCAGGCCACCATAGAAGTTGGAATACTGTGTCCAGTTTTTGGTGTCTAACTTTCTGAAGGATGTCAAGATCATGGTGTAAAAGAGATTAGCAGAAAGAAAACCAAGGATGAGTGGTTTTGCTCATGGCAAGAGACAACATAAACTAGAGGAATCTTCATTACGCGGGGCAGCACGGTAGCACAAATGGATAGCACTGTGGCTTCACAGCACCAGGGTCCCAGGTTCGATTCGCCGCTGGGTTACTGTCTGTGCAGAGTCTGCACATTCTTCCCGTGTCTGCGTGGGTTTCCTCCGGGTGCTCCGGTTTCCTCCCACAGTCCAAAGACGTGCAGGTTAGGTGGATTGGCCATGATAAATTGCCCTTAGTGACCAAAAAGGATAGGAGGGGTTATTGGGGTGGGGTGGAAATGAGGGCTTAAGTGGGCCGGTGCAGACTCGATGGGCCGGATGGCCTCCTTCTGCACTGTATGTTCTATGTTCTATTACAGCACAGCTGAGTAAGAGAAGATCTCAAATTCAGAGTGTTTTGATGAGGCAATGAGGGTATTAATTAGCATGAAAAGAATGAAGGGAATAAGGAGGATTGTTGGGGCCTGGGATTATGAGAGGAACTGTGCTAGATGCAGTATGTGTAAAATATCACATAATGCAAGTGGATAAGAATTTGGGAGGTAATAAGGAAAGGCCAGGCAATGGGAGTAATTGGGTAGCTCTTTTAGGAAATTATCTTCAGTGATGCAGAGGAGGTACATTGTAAAGGAATCTTCGGACTCCTATAAATACCATCATTAATAAACGTAGCAGCACTTTAACAAGGCAGTAGGTGATTATTGTAGATATAGATATACAGAAATTTTTAGTACAGTGGTAGGCCAACGTGACCAAATAAGGCTGTAATTTTTAAGACACCAGGCATCTTAATACATCCCCCAGTTCTTTCTTTATATCCAAGTGCATCCAAATGATCCAGCTACAGAGAATATCATTATTACAAAAGTAGAGTTTTGTTCAATTGACAATGCTCTTTAAAGGGTGAACTTGTTGCGAACTGTTGGAAAAAGGTGCTCTTTGAGATATCTGGCTGTGGTCAAGCATAACTCAGACTAACAGTACCAGGCAGATTTGGGCAATAGATTATGCTGTTATATTTCTTTTGGAGGATCTGACACCCTTCCAATCTACTAATTGCGCAGCTCACTTCAGTCTCCTTCAACTGTGGGCCCCCTAGTTTCTGAAGATGCCATTCTTCAATCAGAAGCCTGATAGCAATGGATGGTGATGAACAATCCTCCAGATTTCCCATCCGGTGTGTGATTTGCAAAGCAAAAGGAATGCATTTGAAATTGGGGATTCAATGAAGTTAAAGTAGTTTGACACCTGTGCCCTGGCAATTTCAACCTATAAAAATGTAAATCCTTTTAACTAACAGTCGCTTTTAAAACATTTGACAAGATTACAGTTCTTACCTTGAGTCCAGGAATATGAGTTTGAGATCTAGACTGGCTCTGAACATGAACATGTTGCTGTGAAGTTTGATTTCAGTAATAGAGCTGGGTGGCAATGAATGTCCCACTGCCACTAGTCCCACAATCTGGTAACAGCCGTCGTACAGAGCTACGTCAAACACATATTGTCGGATTTTCAAATACCCACTGCAGTGGATTACCTTTGAGAAGGAACGTTTGAGTTGATTTATACATGGAGAAATATTGTCGCGATAGATGTACAGACGGGTCTCAGCAAGTTAAATTGAACTGTATCACACAAAGATGCTATAAGTGGGAACTTTATTAAAGAATACTTAGTTATGCACTTACTTTCAAACTAACTTGTCCCACAATATATTTAGCAACAGGAAACAGCCAAAAAATAAAAAGAGCAGTCCAGGTGCTGAATTGCATTGTTGTGCCAAAATGGTTCAGTATGGAAAGAACACAATGTACGTTCACAACTGAGATTGCCAGCCTTGTCTTTGGTAGGGAATTGCGGTTCACCATTTGAATTTACGATGATCTGTAGCAGGGAGATGCAGAGATACCAAAAAGACAAATATCTAACCCATGGTCTTCATACTGATATTAGTGAAAAATGTTGCCCCCCACCCACTCCCCCCCCCCTCTCCATTAACAGCGAAATCCCTCATTTTGATCCAAGTAGAAATTATAGAAAAAAAATTGAATAAAATTATTAGAAATTGAGAAAAATGGTGAGCAAATAGAATAATTTTCTGCTTAATTATTGATTTTGGCCTTGAAAAAAAGCTTGATGCACCTTTCAATTGGAATGCCATTGAAGTTTGTTTGGGTAAACACAGGCAGACGATTGAATGTTGCCTGTGGAATGATGATTCCTGAGCTGCTCGGATCAGAGGAATGTCATGCCAAGGACAGCAGCCCATCATGGATCGATAATGCGATAATGTCGAGCGCAATGTTAAATAGACGTTCAGGAGAACAAAAGAAAACTTGCAGAAATTCTGTGCAGAGGATGGTTTGCATTGACTCTGTGATAACGAACTTGCATTTATATAGCATCTTAACTCAACTCTCAAAAACAACTCACAGTGCTTCATTTAGAATTAAGTACATTGTGCAGTTACAATGGTTATGCACAAAATAGATTGTACATAATCTATGGACAGCATAGGCTTGATGGCGCAACAGCCCTCTCCCTTGCATCTTGGTATTATACTCATCTGTGTACCACCTAATGCTGTGTTGCAATCCAGCCTCTATTGTGCAGAGATTTTTGTAGCAAATCCAAAATTGAGCCAATCACTTGGACTTTTCTGATTTATAAGATAATTCAACAATTTTCTGATTTGCACAACCCTAAATTTACATCTGTTTCACTCCTCTGTGTTTCACACCTTTTCAACAGCATTTCCCCAATAATTTCTTCTTAGTTCTGTTTATTTTCTCCTTCTTGTGTTTCTCCATCTTGCTGCAGGATGACTTTGCACACTCTTCTTGGTTATCTCTCTGTTTTCTCTTGTTTGTTGGCTCACCGTGTTCTGATGGGACTTTGAGGTTAGCACATTGCTGAGGAAAGGCTTCTGAAATAATGCTTGAATCACCATCCTTGTAAGCCAAATGTATGGACTAACTTATTTTCAGGATTCCACTTTCCAGCTATGTATGGAATGCAGACATTGGAAAATCCACTTACTCGAAAATAAAGTCAGGAAAAGAGAATAATCCTCTAAGAAATTCATTGTAACAGGACGTCTAAGCATGTAATGGATGAGGAGGTATAAAAACCATTGAAGTTGTCCATTCAGCCACAGTACTCAAATGTATTTGTTTGAGCTTTCATTTAATTCTACTTACAAGGGAAACTATCCAAACTCCCTGATGCTTAGTTGTTACTGCACTGCCTGAAGTGGAACTATGCACACAAGAGGACCAGTTTTGGCATTCGCTGTGTTAACCGATTCAGCTCAGATGTTGGCCGTCATACTACAATTTCCATTAGTCACTCTTGTCTAGGGAGTAAACAAAAAAGCTGGAACACTGACTATTGATCAACATTCAGTGACCTTTGATGGAAATTGCGTGCATATGGTCATAAACATAAAGTTGTCACAGGCAGAATGGAACTTCGCAATACTCGGCACAGTGCAATAAAGCCAGGTATAGGTAGTTTATGGGCCAGGGTTTAGAGAATCTCAAAGTGTAGCATGGAGTTTACCTGACCCACAACTTTTACTAGATTGTGGTATGGGGAGCACACGGCCCACTCGACAGGTGTGGTACAGCAGAAATGGAAAAGTATTTTTTAAAGCAAAACAATGTTTATTCTATGAACTCAAGTTAACCTTTTTAAAACATACAGTGAACATCTTAGCAACCATCAATTCAAATACAACCCCCAAAGAATACAACACTAAGTAATCCTTAATAACTTCCCAAACAACATACAGAAGAAACACCTTTCAACAGAAGCACATTAGGTTTACATTCACTACTGAGAACATTTATAATTCTCAATTCACCAAATGATAAAGAGATAGTCTTTTGATGGTAGAGAGATCCACAGTACACTTGCTCTGTCTGGCTTCAGCTCCAACACTGAAAACAAAACTAAAACACACCCTGCAGCAAACAGCCTAAAACAAAAGTAAAAAGCTGACTGACAGCCCAGCTCCACCCACACGCTGACATCACTGCAGTAGTAAACACCCATTTCTTAAAGGTACTCTCACTACAGATATTTCTATACACACCCATTTATAAACACCCATTTCTTAAAGGTACTCTCACATGACAGGTAACAGCATCACTTGATCTCGCAGCTGTGCTTTGCATACTGCAGTTATTCATCACAGGCAGTAGCTGAAATTTGCATAACAAGTACATAATAGTTAACGTTTGGTGATATGGAAACTGGCCCATTGCCTGTTTGCAACCCATTTTTTTCTTTCTTAAAAATTTTTTTTTAGAGTACCCAATTCATTTTTTCCAATTAAGGGGCAATTTAGCGTGGCCAATCCACCTACCCTGCACATCTTTGGGTTGTGGGTGCGAAACCCACGCAAACACGGGGAAAATGTGCAAACTCCACACGGAAAGTGACCCAGAGCCGGGATCGAACCTGGGACTTCGCCGCCGTGAGGCCACAGTGCTAACCCACTGCGCCACCGTGCTGCCCTAGCAACCCATTTTTAACACATAGGTAGATAGATTCTTGATAAGTAAGGGCGGGGGTGTGAAAGGTTATTGGGGGGAGGTAGGAATGTGGATGTGAGGTTACGATCAGATCTGCCATGATCTTATTGAATAGTGGAACAGGTTCAAGGGGCCGAGTGGCTTATTTTCACTCCGAATTTATATGTTTTGTGATAAGTGGAGGAAATGTTTTGAAATATTGTATTACTTGTCTGTTGTTGTAATGTTATTGAAAGAACTTGGGTTAAGGTATCCAGATTATATGCCTGCTATAACTGTGATTAAGGGTTTAACAGCTAAACAGGCTGTGATGTCACTTATGGGTGGGGCTGGGGCTGTTTTTTAGTTTCATTTTCAGCCCTGCCCTGTGTCTGTTATTTTTAGTTTCATTTTTGGGAGTTCTGCTCTGGTTTATAAAGATGGAGGTGTGTTTCATAGAATCCTACAGTGCAGGAGGCCACCACTCGGCCCATCGCATCTGCACCAACCCTCTGAAAGACCCCCACCGTATCTCCATAATCCAGTAACTCCACCTAACCTTTTGGATACTAAGGAGCAATTTAGGATGGCAAATCCACCTTACCTGCACATCTTTGGACTGTGGAGGGAAACCGGAGCTCCCGGAGCAAACCTACGCAACATGGGGAGAACATGCAAACTCCACAGACAGCCACCCGAGGCCAGAATTGAACCCAGGTCCCCGGCGCCGTGAGGCAGCAGTGCTAACCATGGTGCCACCGTGTACAGTTTAAGATTCTGATTTGAATACATGTTTTGTGCAATGGATGAGCAGCATAAGGAATGAAGGGGGAAGCTGGAAAGAATTAATTAATTAAAATTTACGTTGAAACTCTGAACTGAAGGCAGATCTCAAACCTCACCTAAATTGCTGTGACCTGCGAGGCTACGGACCAGATGCTGGAAGGTGGGATTAGAACGGACTGCCAGTTTTTTCCTCTTTTTTGGCCTCTTTCTGTACCATAACCTTTCTATGGTTCCAACAAAGGAGGCATTGTTTCATTTCAAATTGATTTTCCGCAAGGCCTCCCAACTCACAAAGAACAAGAACAAAGAACAAAGAAATGTACAGCACAGGAACAGGCCCTTCGGCCCTCCAAGCCTGTGCCGACCATGCTGCCCGACTAAACTACAATCTTCTACACTTCCTGGGTCCGTATCCCTCTATTCCCATCCTATTCATGTATTTGTCAAGATGCCCCTTAAATGTCACTATCGTCCCTGCTTCCACCACCTCCTCCGGTAGCGAGTTCCAGGCACCCACTACCCTCTGCGTAAAAAACTTGCCTCGTACATCTACTCTAAACCTTGCCCCTCTCACCTTAAACCTATGCCCCCTAGTAATTGACCCCTCTACCCAGGGGAAAAGCCTCTGACTATCCACTCTGTCTATGCCCCTCATAATTTTGTAGACCTCTATCAGGTCGCCCCTCAACCTCCTTCGTTGCAGTGAGAACAAACCGAGTTTATTCAACCGCTCCTCATAGCTAATGCCCTCCATACCAGGCAACATTCTGGTAAATCTCTTCTGGACCCTCTCTAAAGCCTCCACATCCTTCTGGTAGTGTGGCGACCAGAATTGAACACTATGACCACTGATCCACACTGCAGCTGGGACAGGAACTTCCCGCTGCAGCCGATGGAAAAAGTAAACAGTACAATTTAAAATGCAGGCTGCTGACAGGCCCGTAAATCCCCAAACCTTTCCTTTTGTTCTAATAATAAAACAAAACCTTCCCAGGTTTCCCAGGTTGACGTCTGAAAGCTTCTCTCCCTAGGACTTTGTGAATAACTCTGTAAGCCACTGAATGTTAACTTTATTATTAAGTGCCATTTGACCTGTGAGTGTGGAGTTTGCTTCATTGAAATTTTAGAAATAGATGGGAAAGTAAGCTCAAAGACCATTCTTTGTTTTTCTTTAAGAACTGTTTCACTTTGATTGAAATATTGTTTTTCCTTGGATGTTGATGGGGCTAGTCCTGTGTTAATAGTAAAGTTTGTTTTAATATGAAAGTTTCCGTGTTGTCAGCGGAATCACTCCTGAAGCGAAGTATCCTTTCCTCACAGTTTACAAATCAATAAATTGTTGGGGTCTCGTCCGGTATCCTAAAATAAATTGGGGTCTGGTCCAGGTACCGTAACAATTTGTATGTCCCCTAGTTGAAGTTCACCCCGAAAGGTGGATATGATATTATACACAACAAAGCAAAATTATACCACATATCTCATTTGTTATTGAAAATCCATAGTTTGTTATTCCGTATAGTATACAGAAGTATTATGATTTATATTTACGAACAGACATGTCATAGCAGTGGCAATTGGCAGATGTTAATGACAGTATCGGTAGGAGTGAACACGCACATCCCTTGTGGAGACAAAGACCCGTCTTCACATTGAGGATAGCCTCCACCTTGTGTGCCATTACAACATGCCAAATGGGATAGATTTTGAACAGATCTAACAGATCAAGTTTAGCAATAATCTGTTCACTGACACTCAGTTTGTGTTCTGCTAGGGTCATTCTGCTCTTGACCTCATTGCAGCCTTCGTTCAAACATGGAGAAAAGAGCTGAACTCCAGAGCTGAGGTGCGAGTGACTGCCCTTGACAGCAAGGCAGCATTTGACCAAGTGTGGCATCAAGGAGCCCTAGAAAATGTGAAATCAATGCGTATCGTTGGGGGGGAGAGGGGATTCTCTGCTGGTCAGAGTCATACCGAGCACAATGGAAGATGGTTGCAGTTGCTGGAGGCCAATTATCTCAGTCCCAGGACATCACTGCAGGAGTTCCTCAATGGTGTGTCCTAGGCCCAAACACCTTCAGCTGGTTCACCAATGACCTTTCCTCCATCATAACGTCAATAGCTTAAGATGTACTTGGTAATCATATTAATCTTGAAATTTGTGTAGCTAAGGGAGGGACTAATGTAGTATTGTATCATAATCAAATTTTTCATGTTTAATAAGTAAAAATTGTTGGAACTAATTAGCAGTGCTGTAATTATGTTCCTCCATGTTTATAAAAAAAAAGTTACAGTCCTTTGAACCAGGGTTCCAATCTGGAATCTTCCCGTCCAGTTATAACCTCAACTGGGCTCGTAACAAAAATGGGGGCCCGTCAGAGATTTCAAAACATGGAGAAAACGCTGATTACTAGTAATTTGTTGGGATATTTTGAAACATGGAAAGCAAGATACTGGATGCTGAATGGGTTCTGGGATATATTGTTAAATGGTGGAATCTTGGAATCCTTAAAAAAAGAGTAAGTAGGGTACTGAGGTACTGGACAAATGAATTGGAGTTATTGTGAGGAATATTGTACAGGTCAGAATCCAAAATGGCATTGGAAATTGCTAAGACTTTTTAAAAGATGGAAGGTGAAACTCTGACTGGTTTACAGAAAGCAACCAAAGGTCAATTAACTGAATTGGTAGATAAATTGGAATTGGGATTACCTTCAGGGATTAAGAAATCTGAAGTAATTGAAAGAATAGTGAAACATGTAAATATACGAGAGTTGTCAGATGGACCAAATATTGTGAAAACTTAGGAAATTGAATTAGTAAAATTCAATTACAAATTAAACAATCAGAAATGCAGGAAAAAGATAAAGGGAAAGAAATAGAAATGAAGGAAAAAGAAATAGAAGTGAAAAAGATTGTATAGAGATGTAGGAAAAGCAAAAAGAAAAGGGAAAGAGAGGGGAAAAAAGCAACCTCTTCAACAGGAATTGGAAATGGAGAAGTTCGCAATGGTAGAAAGGGAAAAGGAGAAAGAGAGAGCATTTCAGCTTAAAATGTGGGAAGTTAAATTATTTGGAGCAGATTGAGGAAGGAAGTAGTTCTGAACAGGAACCTAACGGGGAAATAATAATAATAATCACAAGTAGGCTTCAATGAAGTTACTGTGAAAAGCCCCTAGTTGCCTCATTCCGGCGCCTGTTTAGGAAGGCCGGTACGGGAATTGAACCCGCGCTGCTGGCATTATTCTGCATTACAAGCCAGCTGTTTAGCCCACTGTGCTAAACCAGCCCCTACAGAACAAAAAAAGTACAGCATAGGAACAGGCCCTTCGGCCCTCCAAGCCTGCGCCGACCATGCTGCCCAGCTAAACTAAAATCTTCTACACTTCGGGGGTCTATATCCCTCTATTCCCATCCTATTTATGTATTTGTCAAGATGCTCCTTAAACGTCACTATCGTCCCTGCTTCCACCACCTCCTCCAGCGGCGAGTTCCAGGCACCCACTACTCTCTGTGTAAAAACCTTGCCTCGTACATCTCCTCTAAACCTTGCCCCTTGCACCTTAAACCTGTGCCCCCTAGTAATTGACCCCTCTACCTGGGAAAAAGTCTCTGACTATCCACTCTGTCTCTGCCCCTCATAACTTTGTAGACCTCTATCAGGTCGCCCCTCAACCTTCGTCGTTCCAGTGAGGACAAACTGAGTTTATTCAACCTCTCATCATAGCTAATGCCCTCCATGTTTAAATTAACATCAGCTCTTCCAAGATTTGAGGAAAAGGATGTGGAAGAATTCTTTATTTCTTTTGAAAAGGTAGCTAAGCAGATGAAATGGCCAAAGAAATATGGACATTACTTTTACAAAGTAGATTGAAAGGTGTATGCATCATTGTCAGAAGAGCTATCTGTAGATTATGATGTAGCAAAGAAAAATATTCCTAGTGCATGTGATTGATTCCTGAGGCAGAAATTTCAAAATGCAAGAAAACAGCCTGCACAAACTCATATTGAATTTGAGAGGGTGAGGCAAAATAATTTTGGCCGTTAGATAGGGGTGTCAAAGATACTTTTCACTGTCTACCAATATGTGTGACAATAATAAATCAAATCAAAAAGATAGAGAAAACATATGAAGCCCTTAGAGAGGAGATTTCACATTGAAGAATTTAAGGATTCACTTCTGTTGGTTATTAGGGTGCATGTTGAGGACCAATAGGTTAAAACTGCTAGGCAGGCAGCAGAGTCAGCTGATGATTATAAACAGGTCCATAGAATCAATTCTTTTTTTGCCATCCTTCTAAACCTGAGAGGAATATAATGTGGGAAGGAGAAAATAAAATAAATAGTTGAAAAAGAGATGGAACAGTTGGAAATGGTCAGGAAATCTCACCTCAGATCAAAAAAGGAAGGTGCTCAGGGAGTGTGATGAATGTAGGAATTTCAGATATATTGTTTATATGTATTTGGTGAAGTAAGGGTTAAAACCCTGGGTTAATGTGTGTATGACTGCTACAGTGTTATTAAAAATCCTGGTCTGCAAGACAGCGAGGAATTTGGGGAGTTAGAGGTGCAATTAAAGCATTGTAAAAGCTTGGGTAATTGAGGTTTTTTTGGATAAGAGAGTTTCCCGTGGAGTAGTTAATTGGAGACATTTTGTGTTCAGTTACTAATATAATGTAGTTAATGGGAGAAGTCAGGAGTTGAAGCAATGAGGTGTTTCAGTTTAGGTTTTAGATTGGGATGCACTTAATAGCATGCAGATGGCGGAAAGCATCATAGACAGGAGTTAGAGAGACGTGGTCACACTCAAGGTGCAGGTAGACAGATGGGTGACCGCTAGAAAGTGCAGGCAGTCAGTGCAGGAATCCCCCGTGGCTGTCCCCCTCTCTAATATCATAATTATTCGATACAGTTGGGGAGATGGCCTATCGGGGGAAAACAACAGCAGCGGCCAGAGCAGTGGCGCTACGGCTGGCTCTGTTGTTCAGCAGGGAGGGTCAAAGTGTCATAGGGGACTCCATTGTCAGGGGCACAAATAGGCACTTCTGTGGTCATGAAAAAGACTCCAGGATTGTGTATTGCCTCCCTGATGCCAGGGTCCAGGATATTACTGAATGGATGCAGGGCATCCTGAAGGGGGAGGGTGATAAGGCAGAGGTCATAGAATATAGAGTGAAGAAGGAGGCCATTCGGCCCATCGATCCTGCACCGACCCACTTAAGCCCTCACTTCCACCCTATCCCCGTAACCCAATAACCCCTCCTAACCTTTTTGGTCACTAAGGGCAATTTATCATGTCCAATCCACCTAACCTGCACGTCTTTGGACTGTGGGAGGAAACCGGGGCACCCGGAGGAAACCCACACAGACACAGGGAGAATGTGCAGACTCCGCACAGACAATGACCCAGCGGTGAATCGAACCTGGGACCCTGGCGCTGTGAAGCCACAGTGCTATTCACGTGTGCTACCGTGCTGCCCCCTAAAATGGTGCATGTTGGTACCAATGACACAGGTAGAAAGAGGGATGAGGTCTTGCATCAAGAATTCAGGGAATTAGGCAATAGACTAAAGAGCAGGACCTCTCAGGTTGTAATCTCTGGATTACTCCCAGTGCCACATGCTAGTGAGTACAGGAACAGGAGAATAGCATAGAAGAATGCGTGGCTTAAGAGTTGGTGCAGGAGGGAGGATTTTAACTTCCAGGGCCATTGGGACCATTTTTGGGGCGGGTGGGACCTGTACAAGCGGGAGGGTCTACATCTAAACCAGAGCGAGACTAACATCTTTGCTGGCGGGTTTGCTAGTGCTGTTGGGAAGAGTTTAAACTAGTTTGGCAGGGAGAGGGGATGCAGACTGATAGCAGAGTAGAGTAGAGTGGGGTAAAGTTCTTAAAATATATACAGGAGAACGTTTTAGCTCAATACATGGAGGATCTAACAAGGGATGGTGCAGTGCTGGACCTAATTCTGGGGAATGAAGCTGGACAGGGGATTGATATGTTCCCTCTAGGGTAATAGGAAGATGTAACAAACCCAGAGAACCATGGATGACCAGAGATATTTAGGATACGATGAGAAGGAAAAGAGAGTATTTTAACAACTATAATGATGTGGAGATGCTGGCATTGGACTGGGGTGGACATAGTAAGAAGTCTTACAATATCAGGTTGAAGCCCAACAGGTTTATTTGGGGTCACGAGCTTTCGGAGCTCAGCTCCTTCAAAAGGTGAGTGAACAAGTATAAGGGGAGGAAGTCTGCAGAGGCATTCCTGGAGTCAGAAAGTGAGGATGGCGCTTAAGAAATCAATTGGGAGAACAAAGAGGGGACATTAGAAAGTTCTGGCTGGTAAAAGGGAAAATCCCAATATATTGGATCAGTATATCAATGGGAAGAGGATAACCAGGGAACGGGTAGGGCTCATTAAGGGCGAAGGGGGAAATCTGTGGGTGGAGCCAGAGGACATTGGTAGGGTGTTGAATGAATATTTCACATCTGTCTTCACCCAAGATGAGGTAGTTATGGAACTCGGGGAGAGATTGCGAGGTTCTTGAGCAAATTGTCACAGAGAGTGACAAAGTATTGGAGGTATTGGCAGGTTTAAAAGTAGACAAATCTCCAGGTCCAGATGAATTCTGGCCCACCCTGCTGTGGGAGGTGGGGGAGGAGATTGCCGGGGCTCCAACACAAATTTTTTATTCCTCCCTGACCACGGGGGAAGTGCCAGAGGGCGGGAGAACAGCTAATGTGGTCCCTCTATTTAAGAACGATTGTAGAGATAAGCCAGGGACTACACACCAGTGGGTTTCACATCAGTGGTTGGGAAACTACTGGAGATAATTTTGAAGGAGAGAATCTGTCTCCACTTTGAGAGGCAAGGTTTGATCAGGGATAGTCAGCATGGTTTTGTCAGAGGAAGGTCATGCCTAACAAATTTGATTGAATGTTTTGAGCATGAACCAAGTGTATAGATGAGGGTAGTGTAGTTGATGTAGTTTACATGGATTTCAGCAAATCCTTTAACAAGGTCCCACATGGAAGACTTATTAAGAAGACAAATGCACATGGGATACAGGGCGATTTAAAAGGTGGATTCATGATTGGATTAGTGGTCGGAGACAGAGGGTGATGATAGACAGCTGCTTTAGTGTCTGGAAGCCAGTGTCCTGTGGCGTACTACAGGAACCGTGCTGGGCCCCCTATTGTTTGTCATTTATATAACATAGAACATAGAACAGTACAGCACAGTACAGGCACGATGTTGTGCTGACCATTTATCCTAATCTAAGATCAACCTAACCTACACCCCTTCAATTTACTGCTGTCCATGTGCCTGTCTAAGGGTCACTTAAATGTCCTTAATGACTCTGACTCCACCACCTCTGCTGGCAGTGCATTCCACACACCCACCACTCTCTGTGTAATGAACCTACCTCTGACATCTTCCCTATACCTTCCTCCAATCACCTTAAAATTACGTCCCTTCGTGACAGCCATTTCCACCCTGGGAAAAAGTCTCTGGCTATCCACTCTATCCATGCCTCTCATCACCTTGTACACCTCTATCAAGTCACCTCTCTGCCTTGTTTGCTCCAGTGAGAAAAGCCTTAGCTCCCTCAACCTTTCTTCATAAGACATGCCCTTCAGTCCAGGCAGCATCCTGGTAAATCTCCTCTGTACCTTCTCCAAAGCATCCACATCCTTCCTATAATGAGGCGACCAGAACTGGACACAATATTCCAAGTGTGGTCTAACCAGGGTTTTATAAAGCTGCAGCAAAACCTCACGGCTCTTAAACTCAATCCCCCTGTTAATGAAAGCCAACACACCATACGCCTTCTTAACAACTTTATCAACCTGGGTGGCAACTTTGAGGGATCTATGTACGTGGACCCCAAGATCCCTCTGTTCCTCGACACTTCCAAGAATCCTGCCTTTAACCCTGTATTCAGCATTCATATTCGACCTCCCAAAATGAATCACTTCACATTTATCAAGGTTGAACTCCATCTGCCACTTCTCAGCCCAGCTCTGCATCCTGTCAATGCCCTGTTGTAACCTGCAACAGGACATAAGTAACATAGATGGCTATGTGGGGGGGG
The DNA here is from genome assembly GCF_047496885.1 of Scyliorhinus torazame. Taxonomy (NCBI): domain Eukaryota; kingdom Metazoa; phylum Chordata; class Chondrichthyes; order Carcharhiniformes; family Scyliorhinidae; genus Scyliorhinus; species Scyliorhinus torazame. Next base: position 32,516,830 of record NC_092714.1, read on the forward strand.
AGGGTTATGTTCAGTAAGTTTGCGGATGACACAAAGATTTGCCAGGTGGTTAACAGTGAGGTTGAGTGTATTGGGTTACAGGAAGATATAGACAGGATGGTTAAATGGGCGGATAAATGGCAGATGGAATTTAACCCTGAAATGTGTGAGGTGATGCACTTAGTAAGCAGTAATTTAATAAGGAAGTATACTATGAAAGGCCTGGCACCGGGAAGGTCTTAAGACCTTGGCGTGTTAGTCCCTAGATCTCTGAAGGCAGAAGGGCAGGTTAATAGGGTGGTAAAAACGGCATATGGGACACTCGCTTTTATTAATCGGGGCATAGATTACAAAAGCAGGGAGGTCATGTTGGAGCTCTTTAGAACTTTTATGAGGCCATAGCTGGAGTACTGTGTGCAATTCTGGCCGTCACATTATAGGAAGGATGTAAATACACAGCAGGGGGTGCAGAGAAGATTCACCAGAATGTTGCCTGGGATGGAATATTTAATTTAGAAAGAGAGGTTGGAAATGCTTGGGTTATTTTCCCTGGAGCAGAGAAGACTGAGGGGTGACCTGATTGAGGTGTTCAAGATTATGAGGGGTATGGACAGGGTAGGTAGGGAGCAGATGTTCCCCTTAGCTGAAGGGTCAGTGATGATGTGTTAGGCCTGTCGGTTAGGTGTGGACTGCACTTGATGCAGCGATGCGAGAAACAGACCTCTAACACTGTAGAAGATCCAACATGGTTTTATTGAACGATAGAACTAACATACATGTTTAACTGTGGGTCGACACTATACTGAACTGACTGGAGACCTTGTAGTAGCCTGACCAGACGTACTAGCTATCGCATGGTGTTTGCACTGTGCTAGCTCGTGGACTCTGACTGTCTCAGTGGCTGGGTCCCGAGAGAGCGGGAAACCTAGTGCCTTCTGGCTTTATAGTGGTGGTGTCCTGTCTGGTGATTGGCTGCACTGTGCTGTGTGCTTACTGGTCATCCTGTGTGTCAATCACTGCCTGTCTGCACTTCATTATATACATGCATGGATATTATGACAAGTGACAAGGGGACACAAGTTCAAAGTGAGGAGTGGGAGGTTTAGGGGGGATTTGAGGAAAACCTTTTTTACCCAGAGAGTGGTGACGGTCTGGAATGCACTGCCTGGGAGGGTGGTAGAGGCGGGATGTCTCACATGTCTCTCCTCATATGACAGTCCCGCCATCCCAGGAATCAGCCTGGTAAACCTTCACTGCCCCCCTCAACAGCAAGAACATCCTTTCTCAGATAAGGACACCAATACTGCAGACACGACTCCAGGTGTGGCCTCACCAATGCCCTATACAATTGCAGTAAATGCCCCAGGATTTCATCCTAGATAATGATCTTGCTTGTGGAGACAATAATGTGATGATAGCTGTATTGCAACAGGCAGTTCACCTCGCTGATCTTAACAAACCATTGGAAACTGCAGTTTAAAAAAATGAGGCACTTATTGCAGATAACAAGCAATTGAAGGAAAACCTAATTGACACAGAAAAGCAACTTTCACATCTGAAGGAGGAGTTTGCGAATGAAAAAAAGAGAACCAATGAGAACAGTTGAGGATCAGTCAGGGAAAGTGGAACATTTGACTGAGGATTTGAACCGTCTAAAGGGTAAACTTGAAAAAGCAAACTTGGCAAAAGTTGATCTTCAGTTAAAACCTTGTTGGACTTCAAGCATCAGAAGTATTTATGAAGTACCGTGGAAAATGCTTTAAACAAGAAAAAGAGGTTCTGGTAAACCCAAATTAAAAAGCACAACTAACAAACTGTTAGAACCTCGTTGTGAGAAGAGTAATGTGATTTTTGAACTTCAAAGCAAAATGGAGAAAAGGAAGAAGATGGATGGGATGGAATGTCACCAGTTGAAAGTTGCTCCTGTAAATAAAAGCTCATTGTTGAATAGTGATCGATCGAGTTGAGCAAAGAACTGATCAAAGTCAGTAATGGACAATAAGAAAACAGCCAAAGTACTTGCAAAACTGGAAATTGTGAATTGTGGGGCTGGGAGAAGTAACAAGATCACAAAAAATTCAAAGAACAAACAAAGCAAAGAGTACAATACTGTTTTAAGTAAACATAGGAAGCATCTTAACAACATTCTTGAAATAACTGAAAGAGATTTTGACAAGAGAAGACGTGAAATGTTAATGCATAAAAATGGCATTTTGATTGTGTTAAATCAAAATGCGAATTTACCACTTGTGAAATTGGAAAGTGAGCTTGCGAATGAAATTATGGTTACAAGTGACGAAAACAATAATTGCCCTGTTGACTTAAATAAAAGATTATTTTCTGAGTTGAAAACAGGATATCAGAAGAATAAGAAACACAAGACTTGAGTTATGATAACGTTACCATGTATAGATTCTGATAATGCTGTTAAAGTTATTGTCGGGATTCTCCATTGGCTGACGCCGGAATCGTGAAGGACGATTGGGTGGAGCATCCGCTTTGGTGCCAAAATCGAGGCGGGCGTCGGTTTCACGCCAAATCGCAATTCTCCGGTGCCTTTACAGTGGCGTCAATGCGTTCCACATAGCACGTACAGTAAATGGCATTGGCATATCATTCGCGGGCCTCACCCGGCATTCTCCGGGACATCCGCGATTCTCCACCTCTACTAGGGGCGAATTCCCGACAGCGAGATTCTGTAGCCATCTGGGATGGCCACTTACAAAGGATCCTGGGAAATATGGCCACCTGCAAAGGACCATGGGAAATATGGTCAACCCAGGCCTCAGACGCTCAGAGCTTATGTATATTGGCAGATAACTAGACACTATCGAAACCCCCAGCTACTTTGTTTTCTAATGGCCCATTTCCCCAGAACAAAAGATCTGTACTCAGGTAACAGATACAGAAACAGACTCATCGGTGCCACTCCCTTTGCTCAGGGAGCCCAAAAAGCCAAGGTCAATGACCGCTCAGGACACGCCCCGCCATCAAGGCACCCGCCCCTTTATTGGCCAAAATCAAAAGCAGTAATCGAAGCCTGCCGAATTATTGGGTCCAAAGCTAAGGGCCGCCCAAAAGAGCACAAAACCCCAGAAGGATAAAGAGAGACACTGCCATGTGTTCAGTCCCTCTTGGCCCCGGCGCTCGGTCTCTCTTGGCCCCGACCTACGCCTAAAACCAAGTGTAGCATCACGACCAGAAGACAAGATTAAGACCAACGATCACTACCAGACGGATGAGCCCAGCAGAAACAAAGTCACTTCTCCAGACGCAGCCACGCAAGATCCGAACAAAGGCCTTGTTCCCCTGCATAAAGCCGGGTGCCTGAAATTAAGTACAGGTTGTTGTAGTGCTGGGTGTAATTTAGCTTGTAGTGTTTTATGTTGCATGTCGAAGTAATCCTTGTGTGTAAATAACCTATCATTGAACTTGAACTAACTAACTGGTTGTTTGGTCTTTGATTGATATCAGGTGAAACCTTGTGGTGGTATCATTTGATACCTGGCGACTCTGAAAAGCAATATAATTAATAACCGTCATATCAGTATCCAGTTAAAAAGAGCAACATTATTGGCGTCTCAGGTGCGAATTGGCAACAGTTCACTTGTGCTTTTAACAATCATGAAACAGATGCCGTGGCTGCAGAGGGGAAGAGAGGGGGTATGGAAAGTGTCCAACATCGCCATAGTGTGCTGACCATTGTGCCGCTGGCTGGTAGGCTTCTACCAGGGCCGTGGGAAGTAGTGAGCGTGGCCAGGAGGTGGGCAGTGGCGTCGGGGTGAATGGGCACGGAACACCATTGCCGTAGCCTGCAAGGCAGCCATGCAGCTGCGCACACCGCTGACTGCCCACTGTGAACTTAGTGCCACAGGTGGTAGGTGAGTTGCCCCCAGGCCACCCCGCTAGGCGCCCTCTGGTCCCCTGCTGACCCATCAATGGGATGGGTGCGCTCCAGCGCAACCAGTGCCATCTTGTTGAACGGGATGAGTGTGTCGGGAGTGAAGTGTGTATATGCGGCCACAGCTTGTCAGCCTCCTGAGTGTCAATCACGAATCCGGCAAACCAGAGACTGTTTTTCATTGGAATCGCTCGTGTTCCACGTGGTGCCAGTGTAGCCCCTCAACAGTCACTGCATCGATCCAGGTACGGTGCCAGTTTTCCTGCCGTGGAAGGCCACGAATCCTGCCCCAGCATCAACAATGGAATCAGGAATGGAAAATTCTGTCAATTGTCTTTGTTTTGGGTAAATCATTGCAATTATATATTATGACATGTGTAATTGTGAACTAAGAAATCTGCACTTGTATGACGTAATCCATTATGTGATTAGATATTTGTCATGTTAAGTTTGTGTAACGTGGATCTAACGTCAGTGTAAAGAAATCTTCATTATTATGAAGATTTATTTCTGTCAAAGGTAGAGGTATTCGTAAAACAAAGCTAGTTTGGAGGGATTTATATTTGTATTGATGAACATTAGAAATAAGATATAGTTTTAAGTGGGTTTAAGTCAATGCTTCTGTGCCTGGAAGGGTAAAATCTATAGTTAGATTCATGCAGGACAAAGGTACTTGTATGTGTGGGGGTTTCAATTCCAACTATATTCTATTGTGCTTAGATAGGGCTACAGCATGAAGAATAAATAGGCCAGCAGAGGTATGTGGGTGTTGCTTAACAACTGGAGGCCTTTTAAGAGGAGAAAAGCTTTTAAGTTTTAGTTTTAGCTGGGTATATTGCACTTGGAGACAGGACACTAGAGACTGAACATCTTTCAACTCTGCCAGGAGAACTTGGACAGGACAAGGGAGTTACAAAGATGCAGCATTCCTAAAGGACAGGTTACAGTCCAGATAGGGAATTGGGACAGAAAGAATGTCTTATGCCGACTGAAGTTAAGAGAACAGAGACCAAGATATTGTTCAGAAGAAATCAAGAAAGATTAAACAAAGTGTTCTGCGATAAAGAGACACTTACAGTAACCAGATTTAAAGTGGGACAGCAGACTTCAGAAGTAAATCAAATACCTGATGCCATTTTACAAGAATCTGAGAATTGACAGGTAAAGCAATTGTGAACAGTTTGTACAGCAGTCAGGACAAAGGAATCCTGAAGGGGTTGTTGTAAAACCTGGTCTGGGTTAACTGTTAAAAATGGAACGGAAGCTGTGCTTAAAAGTGTTGTTTGGAAAACGTGGACTGGCTTCGGAATGCAAACCACTGAGCGAAAGCATTGCAATGAGAACATTTTAAAGCATGTTTTTGGAAACTCTCATGTGACAATCATCTGGTGGATTCGGTGGAGAAATCCACAGACACTAACTTGGATTCAGAGCGGAGTGCGTGTATTTTACTAAAGATATCTTGTGTGCTTAAAATGGACTTTGTGTGTTAATAAGACCATTGTAGCTTAAGATGTACTTGGTAATCCATGCTAATCTTCAAATCTGTGTGTATTTGTGAAGCAAAGGGGGGGGGGGGTAAATGGTGAGGTAAAGGAGTAATGGGCATGAGTCAACTAATTCCCAAAGTCCGAGTACGTTTAGCCGCGTGTTTCCTGGCGCTCGCAGGGTCAAGAAACACAAGGCTATTCAACGCGCCTTGCATTATACAAGGGGTCTCAATGGGGAAAGCTTGGTCAAGGCCGCACGTTGCCCCGTTTTGAACACTGGGCAGCTCACTCACCGGAACTGCTCAGTATAGCGAGGGACTGGAACCCCATTTTGCATTGCGTCCCCATCTCCGAGGCCCCCAAAGTGACCTCCCAACCCCCCATCTCTCCCCACCCATCAACAACCACACATCGTGCATGTGAACAAATGCCAGCTTGGCATCCTGTCAGTGCCCATGCCAACCAGCAGTGCCACCTGGGCAGTGCCAGGCTGGCACCCAGGTGGCACTGTCAGGGTGCAAGGCAGGCACTGCAAAGGTGCCAGACTTGCATGCCCAGGTGGCACCAACAGCACCAGGGCACCACCCTGCCCAAAGGGCATGCATCTGGGGGCCTCTGATCCCTTGGGAGACCACGACAAAATGGTCCCCGTTTGTGGATGCCAGTGCTGAATGGCGCTCACCTGAGGTCTCTGAGGTGAAGGGGATGAATCCCAAAGCTTCAGGTACCTCAGGAATCTTCACATTAGAGAGAGACTAACTGTCTCACTCTAATATGCAGATTTGCCAAAACGTGCTCCCACCCACAATGGTCAGGATTTACATCGTAACGTCTCGCGAGATCGTGTTGGATCGCATCGGGTGGCACAGTAGCACAGTGGTTAGTACTGTTGCTTCACAGCTCCAGGGTCCCTGGTTCAATTCCTGGCTTGGGTCACTCTGTGCGGAGTCTGCATGTTCTCCCTATTTCTGCGTGGGTCTCCTCCGGGTGCTCCGGTTTCTTCTCACAGTCCAAAGATGTTCAGGTTAGGTGCATTGACGGGCAGCACGGTGGCGCAGTGGGTTAGTCCTGCTGCCTCACATCGCCGAGGTCCCAGGTTCGATCCTGGCTCTGGGTCACTGTCCATGTGCAGTTTGCACATTCTCCGCGTGTTTGCATGGGTCTCGCCCCCACAACCCAAAGATGTGCAGGGTTGGTGGATTGGCCACGCTAAATTGTCCCTTAATTCGAAAAATGAGTTGTGTACTCTAAATTTAAAAAAAAAAGGTTAGGTGGATCGGCCATGCTGAATTTCCCTTCATGTCCAAAAAGGTTACGTTGAGTTACTGGGTTGCGAGGATATGGTGAAGTGTGGGCTTCCAAGGGCTGGTGCAGACTTGATGGGCCGAATGGCCTCCTTCTGCACTGTAAATTTTATAAGTGAGGCATTGCGAGCTGGGTATATCCCGGGAGCAGGGTCTCCCGGCTTTTAACAGCCACGCTGTGCCGTGGCACGCTGCTTTTTGGGCACAACATGCCCATTGGATCGCGCCCATTGAATCATAATCCAGTCGGTTCATGTTTAATAATTTTTTATTTATTTTCTTATTGATTAAACTAATTTGTGGTCCTGTGACTCTGTTTCTCTGTTTTATAAAGAAAAAGTAAAAGTTATGGTCTATTGAGCCAGGATTCCAATCTGGAATCTTCCCATCCAGATATAACATTAATAATAATAATAATCTTTATTAGTGTCACAAGTAGGTTTACATTAACACTGCAATGAAGTGACTGTGAAAAGCCCCTGGTCGCCACACTCCGGCGCCTGTTCGGGTACACAGAGGGAGAATTCAGAATGTCCAATTCACCTAACAGCATGGCTTTCGGGACTTGTGGGAGGAAACCGGAACACCCGATGGAAACCCACACAGACACTGGAAGAACGTGCAGACTCTGAACAGACAGTGACCCAAGCCAGGAATTGAACCCAGCTCCCTGGTGCTGTGAAGCAACAGTGCTAACCAGACTGTGCTGCCGTGCTTGATGACTGGAACAGACAGGTTGGGCCGAAGGACATCTCCACAAGAGCGGGTCTAAGCATCCGCACTTGATAATCAATGGCAATTCCATTGCTGAATCTCCCATCATTAACATCCTGGGCGTTACCATTAACCAAATACTGAGCTGGACTAGCCATATAAATTGCTGTGGCTAAAAGAGCAGGTCAGAGGCTGGGAATTCTGCAATGAGTGACTTTCCTCCTGACTCTCCGAGAGAATGGCGCTGGAATGTGGCGACTAGGGGAGTGACCTCCCCCGGTCAGTGACGTTGAACGTCGGGAACCTCATTCTAATAAATTAACATATGATTATCTGGCCCATATGCCGGAATCATTCCCCCCGCCTTAAAGAAATTCATCCATGGCGGCTTGTCTGCTGAAGTGCGACTGGTCTCCAGCGGTATGCACCTGTCAAGCAGTCCCCCAGGGAAGCTCAGGTGAGTGCAGCACTCTGGAGGCAGAGAGTCATGCCCAGGGACTGCCCTGGAACTGCCTTGGTAGTGCCTAGGGGGTGTCAGGGTTAACTGGTTTGGTCGCTGTGCGTTGGAGTGATCTTACAAAATGGCACCATGATCCACATGTTACTAAGTTGCTGGCGGGGGCAGGTGATTCAGAGGCCAGCAATACATCATGGGATCCAATCCTGGAAGTTTTTGTCCCCCCAAAATGCTACACTATATGTGGGAGAAAATCGCGACTGTCATCAATGGTTTCAAAACCATTTTTCTCACCACGCACGCCTTTGTCGATATTTGGGAAAATCTTTCCCAATGTATAGCTATTTGCCATTAACTTGCATTGATTATAGAAGGACTCAGTATTAAGAAGGAAATTGTGGTAAAGCTAGGCTTTCTAACTTCAGTATCACAGCTACTGAAGGTTGGAAAATAAAACTCATGTAGAGTCAAATATTTCCGTGCATCACGCTACCCTAATAGTTCATGAGTGGCAAAGTCTAACTGATATACAGTTGGTTAAATGAAACAGAGAAATATTTTTCCTTGCCTTTTCCTCCTATTTTCTCACTTTTTACTTCTGAAGAGTGGAACGTTTGCTGCCATCCATCTCCACGGTTGCCAACAGTTCAACTTCAGACAAGTCGTCTATTTTATCCAGTCAGTGACTGCCAACAGGCTGTTTGATTAGAGTTGTCGCACAGTCAGGCACAATCCCATATATGCACAAACTTACCTTGCAAAGTCTTACAAGGTCTTACAAAGCCAGGTACTACGGCTCACTGTAATCAGCTGATATGATACAGAGCAAGGAATCATATCTGTGACTCAAAACCACAAAAAGGGGTGCATTTCTCCACTGAACCAGTGGGATAGAAAATAGAGATAGTTACCAGAAAACATCACTCACTGTTGTAATACTCTTTTAAAAAGCTGAAGCATAAATTCATTTCAAGAAAGATTGTTGTTGATTTTGTAATTGCAAACTTTAACAGCCAAGACCCGAAGCTCTGGAATTCGCATTCCCACATTCTTTGTCTCTCTTTGGACCGTACCGCCTGAACTCTTCAGCGTCGGATTTGGGGGGTTATCCCCAAGATGTGCTGGGGAATCTCTCTTGGAACTTCACAGATTTGCACGCCAATTGCACAGAAGTGCAAAGTACTTCTAGGTAATTGCCCTGTTTGGGACCCATCTGTAAAATGCAATTTAAATCGCAAACTTTGAATGGTTCTGACCAATAGTTACCAAGAAATAGTTGGAAGAATGAAAACATCCTTGAACTTCTGAGTAATTATTGTGCAGATCCACATTGAACATCCAGGGGACTCCCTCACCCCTGACTACACCTGCCATGGGACACCCCAACCCCTCAACTCCCACCACTCTGACTACATCCCCCCCACCCCCATGCGATTCCCCCCAACCGCAAGTCTTTTTCCTCCTCTAAGCCACTCCTTAAAACCTACCTCTGCTCTTTCATAATATCTCCCTTTGTGACTCAGGGTTAAATTCTGTTTGCTCCTGTGAAGTGCCTCAGAACCATAAAGGCACCATATAAATGCAAGTTAATTGTTGTTGTAGTTGCTTGAAACTTTAAGTAAAGATAGTGTTATCACTTTGTCGTATTTCTTGAAATAATATTTGTCACCACTCCCGCCCGCCACTCCTGTTTCAGCACAAGAGTGTTGTGAACTTGTCTCAATTATCCCAAAAGGAAGACTCATAGAATCACAAATTAGAGAGCTCTTGGTGCCAGTACTTGTGTGCGCTTCTTTCAATGATTGTCTAGATTTTCTTACCTTGTAACCACCACAAGTCAAACCTGCATTTCTTTTGGCCAGAACACATTTCATACGTAGAAAGAAGGAGCGCTCAATTTCGTATTCTGAAAAGGAACAGAGAACAATGCTATTATACCAGAACGTTGATAACCTAATAAATCACACTATGTTATTGTACAATGACGCACGGGATTATTGTAACGCAGTAAGAAAAAACAAATCAAAGTGTTTTCTCATATAATATTTATTATTTGTTCTGGGGATGTGACTGATGGTCAGATGTATTGCCCATCCTTTGTTGTTTGAGAAGGGATGTTGGGTTTTTATCTTCAAATATGCAGCTGAAAAATGCCCTACCATATGCAATATACAGGACTGTCGCTTTGGGATTATTTTCCAGTCTTGGGTGTAAGACTGGGATATATTGTTCAATATTGTAAAGGACATTATGATTTATTGAGTTCTAGCTGTCCAGTAACTCTATAGATTTATATATTTTTAAATTAAAATATTGGAAAGAATCAATCAGAATGTAGCTGGGAAATTCAGGAATCCATGTTGGATGGTAAAGGGTAGGCGCACATTAGTGGCTAGGAGAGAGACTGATGCATGCGGACAATTTAAATTTTATTTAGAAGCCGTTACTGTGATCAATGGAAGAGAATACAAAGGGCAAAATTAAGTGGAGAAGATTTTCAAAGGTCTGACGAGATGCATCGTGGTAGAAGTTGTTGAAGGTACGTTTATGGGTAAGAATGAATCTTGTGAATAACATTGATATTTTTACATATTTTAATGCAATGATTTTATTTGCAGAAATTTAAGAAAAGGATGGTTGAGATGAAAATTATCACTGACATGATTTGGAAAGTATTTCATGAGGGATGCTCTCAAAGACTGTGAAGTAGATGTTTAAAAACAAAAAGTACTGTCATCATAAATTCCATTTTACAACAACGAAGTACAAAACAAACATGGAAATTGTTTCAATTTGGCAATGATAAAACTGATAGGTGTCCTGGGTGGGATTCTCCGATCCCGCGCCGGGTCGGAGAATCGCCGGGGGGGGGGGGGGGGGGCAAATCTCGCGACGCTAAACGCGGCCCCCCCCGGCGATTCTCCGCGCTCGACGGGCCGTGTGCCCGCCAGCTTCGTTCGCGTGTGGTCCTACCCAGCGGGACCTCGGCGTTCTAGCTGCGGGGGCCGTCCTGGTGGGGGGGAGGGGGATCCGACTCCAGGGAGGCCTCCACGGTGGTCAGGCCCGCGATTGGGGGCTACCAATCGGCGGGCGACCTAATTCCGGGGGGGGGGGTGGGGGTCTATGTTCCTCCGCGTCAGGCCCCTGTAGGGCTCCGCCATGTTGCCCGGGGGACGGCGCGAAGACGGCAACCCACGCACATGCGTGGAACCGCGCCGGCCGTGGCGCGCATGCGCGGACACGCATCACCCACGCTGTGACCCGTATCAGCAGCTGAGTGCCGTGCTGGCCCTCTGTGGGTTGTGGGATCGCTGCTCCTAGTGGCCAGATGACGCCGTTGTGAAACGTTGTGAAACGTTGTGAAGCGTTTATGACGCCGTCAACACTTAGCCCCATTATCGGAGAATCCCGCCCCACATATCCTCTAGTCAATCTGACAATGATCAAGAGAGGCAGAGAAATTACATTTCATAGCTTTCTGTTGTCCTCGGGTGTTTTCTAACTTTCTTTAAACTATTTCAGCTGCTGTACCAAGATCACTCTCTTTTTTAAAAAAAAATAATTTTTATGAAAGGTTTTCATAAAATATCAATAACAAAATGAGAAAGAAAAGAGAACCCAACAGGGTTAAGTACAAAACACAATCTAAAAAAGCAACCCCCCAAACCCCTCCCCCCTGTACCTAAATAATAAATTAACATTAACACCCCGACTTAAGACAACAGGCGTATACACCCCCTCAGACCCTCCAGTGTAAATAACATAAACAAAAATAAAGTAAACACCCCCCTCCACCCCTCGAGCTGCTGCTGCCATTGACCAATGTCTATCGTTCTGCCAGAAAGTCGAAGAACGGTTGCTACCGCCTAAAGAACCCTTGTACCAACCCTCTCAAGGCGAATTTCACCAAGATCACTCTCATGATACAATTCCCTACACTTTTGATAGTGTCGATCCTTGTGTTGAGATATAGGGTGGGATTCAACTAAACGGAAACAAAGTCCCACAGAGAGCGCGTTTAGCCACGTGTTTCCTGGAGCTCACAACGCCAAGAAACACATGGCTATAAAATGCCACCCGCGTTAGATAAATGGCCTAAGCCGGCACATGTGGCCGAGGCCACACATAGCCCTGTTTAGTGCACTGAGGAGCTCTGCTCACCGGAACTCCTCAGTGCAGCAATGGCGTCTTGATCTACGAGGTCACCAACGTGACCCCCAACCCCGCCAGGCCCCAATGCACCATGGGTAGGTCTACCCCCCAATGCCCCAATGGGAGGGGAGGGGTGGGGAGGGAGTGTCCCCCCCTCTCCCCCTCCTCCCACCACTACCATTCGCACCCTCCAAACACCCGGGAAGGGCACAACCGGCCCGATCGCCAGCACACATAAAATGCCAGCTTGGCACATTGGCAATGCCAACCGAGCACCCTTGTGGTGCCCCTACCAGTTGGCTGTGCCACCTGGGCTGACTGGCAGTGCCAGGCTGGCACCCAGGTGGCACTGTCAGGGTGCAAGGCTGGCAGTACCAGAGTGCCACGCTGGCAATGCCAGGGTACCATGCTGCCCAAAGGGCATGCACCTGGGGGTCTCCGATCCCCTCGGGACCCCCACGAGTGCCGTTCCAGCGGGTCCCCATTTGTGGGGACCAGTGCTGAACGGCACTCGCCCGAGGTCTCCGAGGTGAACAAGATAGATCCCAACGCCATGGCTGGGATTCACACTGCAACGCCTCACGAGATCGCATTAGATCTTGCGAGGCTTTGCGAACTGGGTAGATCCCAGGAGCGGTGTCTCCCGCCTTCTATCGGCCACACTGCAGCGAGCTGCTTTTCGGGCACAGCATGGCCGATCGATCGCACCCTATGATAATGATTTTGGTAACAAACCTGAGAAATGAAAGGAAACCCTGTCAGTGCAAATGGTGTGTCTCCGGGTGCTCTTACTGCAGTCTTTGACACTGGTAAAGTATTAGATTTTAAGTTAAAATATCAAATTTATTTTGCAAATAAGTCAACATTCACAAAATATAGTTTTGGATTTGTAACAGGCATCCTTTCAACTCACTCCATGATACAGATAAAAGGGTTAACTTGAGTTTCGTGGGGCTGAGGAGTAACTTCGCTGAGGAGGTGAAAATTCCAGAAGTAATTCCTAGCGTAATGAGACTATTGTTTTCTGGTAGGGGAATCCAATACACTGTGGTTGACTCCTAAATGCCCTCTGAAATGGCCTAAGCCATTCACAGTTGTAGTCAACCGCGACAAAACATGAAAAAGGAATGAAGCTGGATGGACCACCAGGCATCAATCTAGGCACTGGAAACTACGACGGCAAACCCAGCCTTGTCGACTCTGCAAAGTCCTCCTTGCTAACATCTGGGGGCTTGTGCCAAAGTTGGGAGAGCTGTCTCGTAGACTAGTCAAGCGGCAGCCTGACATAGTCATACTCACAGAATCATACCTTACAGACAATGTCCCAGACACCACCATCACCATTCCCGGGTATGTCCTGTCTCACCGGCAGGACAGGCCTAGCAGAGGTGGCAGCACAGTGGTATACAGTTGGGAAGGAGTCGCGCTGGGCATCCTCAACGTCAACTCTGGACCACATGAAGTCTCATGGCTTCAGGTTAAACATGGGCAAGGAAACCTTCTGCTGAGGCCACCATAGCTGATGAATCAGTGCTCCTCCATGTTGAACTCCACTTGGTGGAAGCACTGAGGGTGGCAAGGGCACAGAATTGGGGGATTGGGGGACTTCAATGTCCATCACCAAGAGTGGCTCGGTTGTACCACAAAGACTGAGCTGGCCGGGTCCTAAAGGATACAGCTGCTCGACTGGGACTGCAGCAGGTGGTGAGGGAGCCAACAAGAGAGAAAACCATACTTGACTTTATCCTCACCAAGCTGCCTGTTGCAGATGCATTTGTCCATGACAGTATCGGTAGACCGCACAGTCCTTGTGGAGACAAAGTCCCGACTTCACATCAAGGATACCCTCCATCCTGCTGTGTGGCACTACCACCGTGCTAAATGGGATAGATTTTGAACAGTTCTAGCAACTCAAGACTGGGCATCCATGAGGTGCTGTAGGCCATCATCAGCAGCAGAACTGAACTCAACCACAATCTGCAATCTCGTGGCCCGGCATATCCCCACTCTACCATTACCAACAAGCCAGAGGATCAACCCTGGTTCAATGAGGAGTGCAGGAGAGCATTCCAGGAGCAATATCAGGCACACTGAAAAATGAGGTGTCAACCTGGTGAAGCTACAACATAGGAGCACTTGCGTGTCAAACAGCATAAGCAGCAAATAATAGACAGATTCCACAACAAACGTATCAGATCTAAGCTCTGTAGCCCTGCCACATCCAGCCGTGAATGGTGGTGGACAATTAAACAACTCAATGGAGGATGAAGCTCCAAAAATATCCCCATCCTCAATGATGGAGGAGCCCTGCACATCTGTGCAAATGATGAGGCTGAGGCATTTGCAACAATCTTCATCCAAAAGTGCCGAGTGGATGATCCATTTTGGTCTCTTCCGAAGGTCCCCAGCATCACAGATGCCCGTCTTCAGTCAATACAATACACTTCACGTGATATCAAGAACCGGCTGAAGGCACTGGATACATGGGCCCTGACAATATTCCGGCAATAGCACTGAAGACTTGTGTTCCAGCGTCTTCTACTTTTATTTCTAATATATTTGTAATTTTGCTGCCTGTTAAATCAGAATGCATTTTATCTCTTTTTCAAGAATTTCAAATTAATTGGTTGTTTCCAGAGATTTTCAAACAAATTAATTCAAACCAATTAGTCCATTCAAATCCCAGCAAAATGTTGCTCAGGTATAGGATTTTGAATAGCCTGCCAAATAAAGAACATTTACGCAACCAATTTTCAACCCTGATAATGCCCATTGTTATAACCCACAAGTTTCTTATGGGGAACTTCAAATCAATGTCTAGTTGTATGGGCAGCACGGTGGTGCAGTGGTTATCACTGCTGTTTCACGGCGCCGAGGTCACAGGTTCTATCCCGGTTTTGGGTCACTGTTCGTGTGGAGTTTGCACATTCTCCCCGTGTTTGCGTGGGTTTCGCCCCCACAACCCAAAGATGTGCAGGGTAGGTGGATTGGCCACATTAAATTGCCCCTTAATTGGAAAAAATTAATTGGGCACTGTAAAGTTATTTAAAAAAAAGTCTAGTTATATGATATAGAAAGGTGGCCAGTGAGACACTGGCAAGGCAGACCCAGTTGGAAACTACCGTGTGATGTATATATTAGTTTTTGTAAATAAACTAATTTTCATTGAACTACTCGGTGTGGACATCTTTGTGGCCATCTTAGTGGTTGCAGTGTGCATGTGGTAAGTGGGGCGCTTAGAAGCTGCTCCAGCTGCCAGGTTCTTCGAGCTAACTCCAGCCCCAGTAGTTAGGATTGCGCGAAGTATGCGCCAGCAGAGAGCTGTCCCATTAGCATGTCCTGAATTGCATCCCGAATTGCGCCCTCCACGGGAACACAAACCGCACGCAATTCAGCCCCAGTGTCAACATCTCCCAAATGGAGAATTTTGCCCATGTATTTGTTTTACAGTTTCATAATGTCAACTTTGATTGGTCATGTAATGTACTCAACTTTGGAAAAAGATCTTGTAAGCTTAGTGAAATTGTAAGTGGATTTATAATTTTAAAGCATAGATTGCATATTTACATCTTTTTGTCAAAAGCTGCTCATATAAGCAGAAATTTTTAAATTTGAGGAAAGAGGATATAAAGAGAAAATAAACAAGATAAAGCTCAGCTGTACGTGATCTGAGGCAAATAGGATCAAATATTTTACGAGGAAAGTAGATAAGTACACAAGGAGGAAAGGAATAGAAGGATGCTATTAAAGGCAGGTGAAACTGGGTGGGAGAACGCTTGGAACATGAATACCAGGAGAACTGAGAGGCCTGTTTCTATCATATAATTAGATATGATTTCATACAATATTTCTGACCCAAATAACTTGTTCCTTGATTAATTCATTAAAAAATGTTGTCCACCTATATTCTGCCTTACATAAATGTTGCCAAGTTGTATATGTACAATGACCTCTTTTCCCAGCACTCCTCTCTTGCATGAGTGCCAATTTGGAGGAGTAATATCAGTCCTGTTATTTTCTTGCGAACAGAG
The DNA here is from genome assembly GCF_047496885.1 of Scyliorhinus torazame. Classification (NCBI taxonomy): domain Eukaryota; kingdom Metazoa; phylum Chordata; class Chondrichthyes; order Carcharhiniformes; family Scyliorhinidae; genus Scyliorhinus; species Scyliorhinus torazame. Next base: position 32,532,858 of record NC_092714.1, read on the forward strand.
GATATCTGTTTTTACGTGAGCTGTGCCAATTGCTCTTAAAGTGTATCTGAGAATGGCTTCTTGCACAGTTTTTGGTGAGGTAACAGGGGTTGATGAGAGTAATGTGTCTGATGTGTGTACATGGACTTCCAAAAGGCATTTGATAAAATGCCACATAATAAGCTTGTCAGTAAACTTGAGGCAGGTGGAATAAAAGCAACAAGCAGCATGAATTCAAAGTTGTCTGGTTGAGTGGAAACTGAGAGTAATGATCGGTTTTTTGAACTGGAGGAAGGGTGTGTTGCGGAGTTCCCCAGAATCAGTGGTAGGGCCTTGTTTTTCTTGATGCATTTGCAGATGACAGAGACCTGGGTTTGATTCCGATCTTCGGTGACTGTGCCGAGTGAGCACGTTCTCCCGTCACTGGGTGCTCCGATATCCTCCCACAGACCAAAGATGTGCAGGTGAGGTGGATTGGCCATGCTAAATTGCCTCTTAGTCTCCAAAGGTTAGGTGGGGTTATGGGGATGGGGGAGTGGGCCTAGGTTAGGGTGCTCTTTCGGAGGGTCAGTGCATACTCGATGGGCCGAACGGCCTTCTTCTGCACTGTTGGGATTCTATGACATGACTCTCCAAACTCTTTTTTGAAAAACAAAAGTTATCTAGCTTACCATAGGTTCCAGCTTAAATGGGTTTGTTGGTTAATATTTTGCGAAAGCCTTTACAAAGCTACTATTTTATTGTTTCAATAAAACAGTAAGGCATTTTATGTTTAAGATCTTTGGTCACTTGTTTTCCTCTGCTTAAATGCTGCTCAGTTCTGGAATCATAGTTACACCAAACAGTAAATTTTACTGTTGCTTGTTTATTCAACTGAGATTTATTTTGTGGTGAATGATGGGGTAACAGTAAGAACATAGGGCAGGATTCTCTGATCCTAAGGCGAAGTGTTGACGCCGTCGTAAGTGTTGTCGCGTTTTACGACGGCGTCAACAGGCCCCCAGGAGCAGCGATCCTGCGCCCTACAGGGGGGCAGCATGGCACTGGAGCGACCCACGCAGCTCCAGCTGCCGATACTGGCGTCAAACGGGTGCAGCGGGTCTGGGCATGTGCGTTACGACCGGCGCGAACTCGCGCATGCTCGCTAGGTTGTCTTCTCCGTGCCGGCCCCAACGCAACATGGTAGAGAGCTACAGGGGCCCGGCGCAGAGTAAAATAGGCTCCCACCAGGAAAAGCCGGCCTGCCGATCGGTAGGCCCCGATCGCAGGCCAGGTCACAGTGGAATCCCCCCTGGGGTTGGATGCCCCATCCCCCCACCAGGCCTCCCCCCGCAGGATGAACGCCGAGATCCCTCCGGGTAGGACCACATGTGAATGGCGCCGGCGGGACTCGGCCTATCTCAGCGGCCACTCGGCCCAACACACGCGGCCCCCAACCGGTGCCACACTCGACGCCAATGCCACCAATTCTCTGATCACCAGAGAATCGGTGGACCGGTGTCGGAGTGGCATCGCGTGAATCGCGTTCCCCCCCTAGGCTGATTCTCCAACCTGGCCCGGGGTCAGAGAATCCCACCGATAGGATTAGACCCACAATGCCGCAGCATTAAGGCACTGGAATAAGCAGGAACAGGTGTTTAAGGGACACTCTGTTATTAATTTGATTGATTCTAATTGGCACCAAAAAAAGAAAGAACAGGTGCTGGAGATTGGCTGTATTCACTGACCAAATTTGTTGGTATTTTCCGGAGTTTCGACTCCAATTGGAGATTTGTTACTCAAATACTCGGGTCAACTTGACCCAATTATCCCTCTCACCACTTCCGCAAATATCTTTCTTTTAGTTCAAAGGAAGTAAGCGAGGGAAAAAAATTTAAAGTCGCTGCTGGGTTAGAATCAGATGTGACAAGAACTGTGCTGGTTACCGAGTAGAATAAGGAATCTGTCCAATATCTCCCATAACCCACTACTGCAAATATAGCGAACACCTGACCTGAATTGTAAACATGAAATAGCTAAGTAACTTCAGCTTGAACTACCTTGCCGTTCTAAACCAGAGGTTTGAAACTCAGAGGTTTAACGTTGTGTGCACTGATCATATATTATTTTTGATTAGACCTTAGTTTACGTCTGATATAATCTCTGAGTGTTATGAATCCACAGAGCTCATTGTCTTCCTTGCCCAATGTTTTTCTTACTTTGATATTTCCATTATCCCACCTCTGACTGGAATGCTTTAGACTTCCTGAGGTGCCATGTGATTTACCGCTAAACGCGAGAGACTAAAAAAAAATCCAGGTTTAATTACTGGCCTGGACTAAACAGAACTGCGGGTGTGCGTACACATCAAGGAGGCAGCTTATCACCACCTTCTGAAGGGCAACTAGGGATGGGCAATAAATGCTAACCTAGCCACCCCAAATATGAATTAAAAAAAAAAAACTGGACCAAGGCAGTGGTTGGAATGCTGGACCAGAGATAAGAAAACAAAATCAAATGGGTTCCAATGTTAAGCAGATTTTTAAAAAATCCCAAACCAGAGTGCAGAGAAAATCAGAAAGCTACAAGAAAGGAAGATTAGCAAAGCTGAGAGGAAGAATGTAGAAGCAGATACTGCTTTAGAAAGGTATTTTACAGTGATGTCAGTGGGAAAACTAGTCAAAGTATGTTGGGGAAGGATAAACACTCGTTTCGGAGAATGAGGGAAGAGCTTAAGAAATTACCTCACTTTTCACAGGGAGATGGATATTGGAATTGCAGAATTGGTAGCCGAGATTATTCAAAGGGGTATGATATTAGAGGAATCACTGGTACTTATGGGAGACCAATCGTTAATATTGATATCTAAGAATAATGATATCTAAGAATTACTAGCACACTGGGCTAAATCGCTGGCTTTTAAAGCAGACCAAGGCAGGCCAGCAGCATGGTTTAATTCCCGTACCAGCCTCCCCGAACAGGTGCCGGAATGTGGCGACTAGGGGCTTTTCACAGTAACTTCATTTGAAGCCTACTTGTGACAATAAGCGATTTTCATTTCATAAGGGTGTCTAGGAAAGGAAAATCATTCTGGGAGAAATCTGACATCCCTCTTCGCGAATTAGCCAGGAAATTATAAACTCCCCATCAGGATAGTCACCTGGAACATCAGGGGCTCAACAGCCCGGTGAAAAGATCCAGAGACTTTGCCCATCTGAAAAGCCTAACGGCCGATGTAGTCTCCCTCAAAGAGATACACCTGAGGGAGAAGGACCGACTGAGGGTAAGAAAAGCTGAATAGGACAGACGTACCAAGAGTGTTACAGGGTGAGGGTTGGGGGGTTGGCCATACTATTTAATAAGAGGATGACCTTTATGGTGGCGACTATGGTGACAGACCCAAGGGGACAGTACGTCATGGTCAGTGGTGTCCTGTGAATGTGTAAGCCCCTAACTGGGATGATACAAACTTTACCAAAATGATCATGGCAGCAATTCCAGACATAGACACCCACCAACTCATCATGTGGGAGAACTACAGCTGTGTACAGGACCCATGGATGGACAAATTCAGCCCCAAATTGGGGAAACAGTTGGCTATGGCAAGGGAAACTAAAAGCCTTTATGGAGCAGATGGGGGGGGGGGGGGGGGGTTGGTCACATACCCAAGGGAGAAGGAGTTCTCCTTCTTCTCCCATGTCCACAAGATATATTCCCGCATCAACTTCTTTGCAGTGGCTAAATCAATGCTTCCAAGGGTAGTAGGAGTGGAATACTCCACAATAGTAATCTCTGACCATGCTCCACACCATGTTGATGTGAGGTTGGAGACGGGCCGGGCCCAGTGCCCCCATGGAGGCTGAATACAGCCCTCCTCACCGACATGGTGCTCTGTGAAAGAATATCAGAAGCCATCAATGGATATGTAACCTGCAACCAAAATGGGCATGTCTCACCCTTCACATTCTGGGAGGCACGGAAGGCGGTGGTAAGGGGGGAAATAATAGCGTACAGGGCACGCAACAACATAAAGGAGAGGGTGGCCAGTCAAGGGTTGGTTGACTCCAAACTGGAGGTTGACTGGTGGTATTCTATGACCCCGACTGTAGAACTTTTGGCGGAGAGGAAAAAAATTACAAATGGAATTTAACCTGTTCTCCACTGGGAAAGTAGTGCACCAACTCTGCCAGTCACTGGGGACCGAGAACTTCTATGAACATGGAGACTAGGCTAGCCGCCTGCTGGCTCACCAGCTGAGGAAGCAAGCAGCCACGAGGGAAATAGCGCAGGTGAAAGTTAAGAATGGCAGACTAGTCACGGAGCCGGACAAGATCAATGAGGCCTTTGCGTCCTACGATCGGAGCTGTACACCTCCGAGCCCCTGGAGGGGGACTTGAAGATGAGGCAGTTTCCTGACGGACTGGACATGCCAGTTGTGGCGGAGGAATGGAAGCAGGGACTGGAAGCACTGCTAAAACTGGGGTAAGTTGTGGAGAGCATTAACTCCAAGCAGGCGGGGAAGGCACAGGTTCCCGACAAATTCTTGGTAGACTTCTACAAAAGATATGCGGCAGCACTGGTCCCGCACCTGCGGAAGATGCTCAATGACTCACTATCAAGGGGGACCCTGCCGCCTACTTTGGCGCAGGCCTCGATATCACTAATCCCTGAGAAAGACAAAGACCTGACGGAGTGTGGCTCATACATACCCATTTCACTCCTGAATACTGTAGCCAAAGTCTTGGCAAAGGCCCTGGAGAGGTGATTTAGAGAGCTGCGTGCCGGAGGTAGTCGTGAAAGATCAGATGGGCTTTATCAAGGGCAGACAACTAACGGTGAACATCAGACGCCTGCTGAACATGTTCATGACCCCATGCAGGGAGGAGAACCAGGAGTGATCATCTCCCTGGACGCAAAGAAGTCCTTTAACAGAGTCAAATGGAGGTACCTCATTGAGGTATTGGAATGGTTGGGTTTGGGCCAGGGTTCGCCTCGTGGTGAAACTAATGTACAGCACTCCCATGGCGAGCGTATGGATGAACACCACCAGCTCTGGACACTTCCAGCTGCACAGAGACAAGAGACAGGAATGCTCCTTATCCATGCTATATTTGCCCTGGCAACTGAGCCACTGGCCATAGCTCTCAGATCAGCATCCAGAAAGTAGACTGGGAGCATAGAGTCTCACTCTATGCAGATGACCTACTCCTCTCCGTCTCAAACCCCCTAGACAGCATGGGAGGGATAATGGAACTCCTCGGGAAGTTTGGAGCCTTCTCAGGTTACAAACGCAACCTGAGCAAGAGCAAGATATTCCCAGAGAACCCGCAGGGGGAGGCGGAGAATCAGAGCTGGGAAACTTTCCGTTCAAATCCCGACACCTGGGGATCCAATTAGCCCACGACTGGACGTGGATCCACAAATGGAACCTGTCAAGTCTGGTGGAAAAGATAAAGAGAGACTTACAGAGGTGGGACTCGCTCCTGCTCTCCCTGGTGGGAGGGTGTAGACGATCAAGATGAACGTGCTTCCCAGATTCCTCATCCTTTTCAGATCCCTCCCGAAATTCATCCGCAAGGCTTTCTTCACTAAACCAAACAAATCAATCATGGCGTTTGAGTGTGTGTGTGGAGGGGAGCGAGGGGGGGGGGGGGGGGGGCGGAGAGTAGAGCTCTAGAATCCACAAGAGCGTACTGCTAAGAAGGAGAAACATAAGAGGCCTGGCCCTTCCAAAGCTCCAATTCGGCCAATGGGCAGCCATCGCAGAGAGAGTGCAGGGCTGGGTCGGAGAGCTGGGAGCGGAATGGCTAAAGATGGAGGAGAGTTCCTGCACAGGAACTTCCCCTTGGGCGGGGGCCATGGCCCCACTCCCATTCCCCCCCATACCCCCAGCCAAATACTCAAGGAGCCAGATGCGGTGTCTATGCTGAGAACGTGGAACCAGCTCAGGCATCACTGAGAGAAATGTCTGCCATGGCCCCCATCTGCAAGAACCATAAATACCACCCCCCACACACACACACACCCTGGCAACACTAGATGTCATCTTTAAACGGTAGAGACACGACAAAGGGATGCTGATTGGATTGGATTGGATTTGTTTATTGTCACGTGTACCGAGGTACAGTGAAAAGTATTTTTCTGTGAGCAGCTCAACAGATCATTAAGTACATGAGAAGAAAAGGGAATAAAAGAAAATACATAATAGGGCAACACAACATATACAATGTAACTACATAAGCACTGGCATCGGATGAAGCATACAGGGTGTAGTGTTAATGAAATCAGTCCATAAGAGGGTCATTTAGGAGTCTGGTGACAGCAGGGAAGAAGCTGTTTTTGAGTCTGTTTGTGCGTGTTCTCAGACTTCTGTATCTCCTGCCCGATGGAAGAAGTTGGAAGAGTGAGTAAGCCGGGTGGGAGGGATCTTTGATTATACTGCCCGCTTTCCCCAGGCAGCGGGAGGTGTAGATGGAGTCAATGGAATGGGAGGCAGGTTCGTGTGATGGACTGGGCTGTGTTCACGACTCTCTGAAGTTTCTTGCGGTCCTGGGCTGAGCAGTTGCCATACCAGGCTGTGATGCAGCCTCATAGGTTGCTTTCTATGGTGCATCTGTAAAAGTCGGTAAGAGTCAATGTGGACATGCCAAATTTCCTTAGTTTCCTGAGGAAGTATAGGCGCTGTTGTGCTTTCTTGGTGGTAGCGTCGACGTGGGTGGACCAGGACAGATCTTTGGAGATGTGCATCCCTAGGAATTTGAAACTGCTAACCATCGCCACCTCGGCCCCATTGATGCTGACAGGGGTGTGTACAGTACTTTGCTTCCTGAAGTCAATTACCAGCTCTTTAGTTTTGCTGGCATTGAGGGAGAGATTGTTGTCGCTACACCACTCCACTAGGTTCTCTATCTCCCTCCTGTATTCGGACTCATCGTTATTCGAGATCCAGCCCACTATGGTCATATCGTCAGCAAACTTGTAGATTGAGTTGGAACCAAGTTTTGCCACGCAGTCGTGTGTGTACAGGGAGTAGTGTAGGGTGCTAAGTACGCAGCCTTGCGGGGCGCCGGTGTTGAGGACTATTGTGGAGGAGGTGTTATTGTTCATTCTTACTGATTGTGGTCTGTTGGTCAGAAAATCGAGGATCCAGTTGCAGAGAGGGGAGCCAAGTCCTAGGTTTTGGAGCTTTGATATGAGCTTGGCTGGGATTATGGTGTTGAAGGCGGAGCTGTAGTCAATAAATAGGAGTCCTTGTTTTCAAGATGCTCTAGGGATGAGTGTAGGGCCAGGGAAATGGTGTCTGATGTGGACCGGTTGCAGCGGTATGCGAATTGCAGTGGATCAAGGCGTTCTGGGAGTATGGAGGTGATGCGCTTCATGATCAACCTCTCGAAGCACTTCATTACGACTGAAGTCAGGGCCACTGGTCGGTAGTCATTGAGGCACGTTGCCTGGTTCTTCTTTGGTACCGGTATGATGGTGGTCTTCTTGAAGCAGGTGGGGACCTCGGAGTGGAGTAGGGACAGGTTAAAGATGTCCGTGAATACCTCTGCCAGCTGGTCCGCGCAGGCTCTGAGTGCACGACCAGGGATCCCGTCTGGGACCGTCGCCTTCCGAGGGTTCACTTTCAGGAAGGCCAATCTGACTTCGGAAGCTGTGATGGTGGGTATGGGTGAATTATGGGCTGCTGGGGCACTCGCCAGCGGATTGTTGGTTACCTGCTCGAACCGAGCATAGAATGCATTGAGTTCATCGGGGAGTGGTGCGCTGCTGCCAGAGATACTGTTCGGCTTCCCTTTGTAGCCCGTTATGTTGTTTAGTCCTTGCCACAACCGCCGAGAGTCTGTCTGTGACTCTAGCTTGGTTTGATATTCTCTCTTGGCATTCCGGATGGCTTTGCGGAGGTCGTACCTGGATTTCTTGTATAGGTCAGGGTCATCTGCCTTGAACGCCTCAGATCTGTCCTTCAGTAGGGAGTCAATCTCGCGATTGAGCCATGGTTTCCGGTTGGGGAACGCATGTACTGCTTTCTTTGGCATGCAGTCGTCCACACATTTGCTGATGAAGTCTGTGACGGTGGTGGCATACTCATTTAAGTTGGTCGCTGAGTTCTTAAATATGGACCAGTCCACTGTCTCTAAGCAGTCACGTAAGAGCTCTTCAGTCTCCTCGGACCAGCACTGCACAACCTTCTTAGCTGGATTCTCCCGCTTGAGTTCCTGCTTGTATGCCGGGAGTCTTATGGTCTGATTTCGCAAAGTGCGGTCGGGGGATGGAACGGTAGGCGCCCTTGATGGTAGGGGATGTATGCATTGACGACAGGTTAGCGACCCTGGGGGAACTGACGGACAAACTTCAGCTCCTGAAAGGGAATGAGTTGCCATACATATTGCGAAGGAGCTTTCTCCAAAAGTAGACAACAACATTCCCCAGCTACCAGGATACTTCCTATTGGACAGACTCCTGACTGCGGGCAAACTAGGAGGCAGCAACTGCGCTGACATGTACGGATGACTACTGGAAGAAGTACGGTCACCACTGGACGAGAAGCGGGAGAATGGGCGGAAGAGCTAGGCGTAGAGATAGGGGGAGGAATCTGGAGTGAAGCACTGCTTAGGGCGAACTCCACCTCCTCATGCGCAGGGTTGATCCTAACTCAGCTGAAAGTAATGCACAGGGTTCACTTGACGAGAAGACGCATGAGTGGGTTCTTTCTGGAGGTGGAGGATAAATGTGAACGGTGTCAAGGAGGCCTGGCCAACCACACCCACATGTTCTGGTTCTGCCCCAGAGTGATCGGGTACTGGACCGCCTTCTTTGAGTCCATGTCCAGGGTTGTGGGTGTAGTGGGTGGAGCCGTGCCCACGAGTGGCGGTCTTCAGGGTCTTGGAACAGCCTGAATTGTCCATGGGGAGAGGGGCCAATGCCCTAGCCTTTGCCTCCCTGATGGTCGGCCAGAGATTCCTGCTCGGCTGGATATATAAGAACAATTTTAAAAATCTATTATTAGAGAATGGATGAATATACGAAGTAATTATTTTTCAAGTTCCAGGTTTAGTTTTAGTTGCCATTCTACTTGACCAGAGAATGATGAATGACTTGGACAGAGTGCTGGGAAACCTGAAAAGAGAAAGGTATTTATTTTGTTGAACTATGCTGCAAATGCATGGCAGATGAACCATAATCTCAAAGAGAAAGATAGAATCCCTACAGTGCACAAGGAGGCCATTCAGCCCATTGAGTCTGCATCAACACCCCAAAAGAGCACTCCACCTCGGCGCACTCCCCTGCCCCATCTAACCTGCACACCTTGGGACACGAAGGGGCAATTTATCATGGCCAACCCACCTAACCTGCACATTTCTGGACTGTGGGAGGAAACCGGAGCATCCGGAAGAAACCGGGGAGAATGTACAAACTCCGCACAGTCACCAAGGGGGGAATTAAACCTGGGTCCCTGGTACTGTGAGGCAGCAATGCTAACCACTATGCCACCCTTAGGCTAATATAGTAGATGGAATGCTTCTTTTGGGTTCTATCAGCAGTTGCTTTCTTTCATTTTCTGCTTTTACTTGAATACATATTTGTTTCAACTATGAATGCTGATGATACAATGGAATTACAGAAGTTGGCAATGGAGGGAATTGTTGCTAGTAAGCATCAACAGTGCAGCAAACAGTATCAGTGTCAGAGCCATTTCAAGCTCTTGGACTGGATTTTCCATAATTGAGACTATGTCCCCATGCCAGTGTCAAAACGGTGGGGTTTTACTCCTGAAAATCCTGGATTAAAGGGACACAAATTCCCAGCCCTGCAGGGACCCAGAGTAAATCTCACAGCTTTTGCTGCAGATACGGGCCCCCGCACGTCTGGGTCAGAGGCCACGCATGTGCATGGTGGCGGCCTCCAGTGGCTGTGCCGTGCTCCATGGTGGACTCGGATCACGGAGCTGGGCCCGAAAAAGAGACCCCCAATCGGCCGCGCACCCGACCCTCAAACCACCCACAATCATTCCCTGGCCGCCTATAAGCCCCCACCGGCCTCCGATCGGTTCACCCCCGACCAGGGCGGCGGCGGGCTGAGTCTGCAGCCGCCACGCGAGTATCCTGACTGGCAATACAAGGTTAGTTCCACGGCGTCGGGAACTCGGCCGGTCGGGGGCGGAAGATGTCGGAGCGGGTCTCTGGCAATGGTGCCCGGCAGCGCGGCGTACTCCCCGGTGACGCTGCTTTTCGGTGCCCGGAGAATCGCCGAACCGGTGCCGGTCCCGATTACGACGTTATACTGGATTCTCTGCCCCAGCGCCGACTGCGATTTCAGTGTCGGGGTGCGGGGAATCCAACCCTTTATGTTTGGAATCAGTAATATGTCTAAATGAGTACCCTTAACTGATGTCATCAGAATCAAAGGAAAAGTATTCAGAAATGGACAAGAAAAGGATTAAAATAAAAGCAAAATACTGCAGATGCTGACAATCTGAAATAAAACAGAAAGTGCTGAAAAAATCCAGCAGGACTGGCAGCATCTGTAGAGAGAGAAACAAAGTTAAAACATATTTTGAGTCCATTATGACTCTTCTTCGGAAAAAGATTAAGGCGAGATTGCCAATTCTTAAAGTGTCAGTTCAAAGATAAGTGAACATTACTTAAAAGCTGCTGGTTGAGATACTTATTTTGTTCCTCTGGATATTGTTCAGACAAAACGCTTTGCGATCGGTTTTCATTACTTTTCTCCCTCTTTCTGCCCAATTAGCCCTCTTTGGGAACATGGGAATCAGTAGGTCATTTAGCTCCTTGAGCCTTCTCCAACATGCAATGGCTGGTCCACACCTCAACTTATTTACCCAATGCTCCTTGATACTTTTACCCAACAAACATCTACCCACCTTAGTCTTAAAAATTGCAACAATCCCAACACCTAAATCCTTTTGGAGCAAAGATTCTAGATTTTCTGCTGGACTATGTGTGGAAAAAAATGCTTCCTGATTTCTCTTTTTAAATGGCATCGCTTGAATTATTCAGATGAGCAGAATGCTCCTCGACGTTTCAATTACAGGGGATTGAATGTTTTCCCATTCTCGACCATCTCGGTCAGTGTGTCCAGCACTCCCAGCTCAGGTGAATTTCCTTGTTGGTCCAGCTCCAACAATGTTTGTCGGTTACTTACCTCCTTTTGGTTGATTAGCACACACAAAAAACAAATTGACAAGGCATTCGGGAAGAGAAGAAATTTTGCACACCATTCGCAGAAAGTAAAATGGCCAATTTGCTACCTAGGTCTTGGGTAGTATGGACCTCATATCACTGCTTCAAGACTATTCCAAATCTAATTACTATACAGCTGTCGGGTGAAAGGACACCTTGTTCTCTCAATCTGGGCTGGATTTTGATTTAAGACACACTCCAACATGTGGTATGAATGGGTTTGTCAGCCAAATTTTGCTATGTCACACAGTTTGTTTTTAACTGCGGAGGTCTTCCTTAAAACAAATTGAATTAATTTTTCTCATGCTTGAAATACAAATGCATGCGATCTGTGTGTATCTGTGAAAGGATAGATTAGCATTTATATAATGGCCAGAATTCTTGGATTGCTGTCATTCACTTTTTCCACTGGTGGCACACCTCTGCCCATGGGTTTCCCGGTGGGATAGGGTGGTTACAATGGGAAATCCCATTGACGAGCAGCGGGAAGCAGCGAACGGCGCATCGCCGAGAAATATGCTGCTGGAGGTCCGGAGAGTCCAGCCCAACGTCGTATTGTGCCATTCAGAAAAGTCCCAAAACACTTCACTGATGAACTACTTAGAGAAACAATGGCTGCTAACTATGGAAATGCAGTGATCAGTTGCCACATTGCAAACTCCTTACAAATAACAAAGAGTAGGTAATCTGTGCTAGAGGGAAATTCCTGACCAGACCACAAGGAGAGGCTTCTGCTCTGCTTTGAGTAGCACCACAAGATCTTTCATTCCTGCCTGAATCAATCTTTCTTTACTGTCACACTCACAGGACAGCCGATCTGACAAAACAGCAGTCACTTGGCATTCTGCTGGAGCAAAACACACTCAAAGTCAAAACTCCAAGGTAAGGCGGCTACTGATTGAGGTAATGTAATTTGACGAGCAAGACCCCCTGAACGAAGGTAATAAACATTTTAGATGGTGCACTGTAAAAGAGAACCTGCTAAATTTCAAGATGGTGAATCAAAGTTCACCAAGTATTGGGTCCTGATAAAAGCTTGAATGTAGCAGTAACAAGGGAACATGTTTATGTCAATATCTGGTTACAGTGTTCCGGCTAATTTCTTTGATTTTTCTCGTAACACTTAGAAAAAGACTTGATAAATTGGTGAGCAACTGAAGACTGTGTGAGGAACACTGCCCTGATTTAGCATTGATTTTTATTAAATGCGGTTTATAGCGAATGGCAATCAGATGGTACCTTGCAGTAGATGAGGATGAAGAGGCTGGTGAGCTGTGAGGACAGCTGTCATCTCATCGTGATCAGAGGGATGAATATACTCATAAATGCTGTTCCCAGTTAGCTCCACCTGGTAATGAAAACATGGCAGACGTTGTTAGACACACATATGTCAACACGTTGATTATGGCAACCCGCTCTGCCGACTTTGTTTATAAAATAAAAATTGAAACTGGACGAATGAGCAGGTAAAATTACATGGGTCATTCCCCCGCCCTGGAGCCAGCCTGATTTCTACCTGCTCAGTTGAGTAATTGGCAAGGACACCCATCCAGAGTTGACAGGGTCCAGTTCAACTATTGTCTCTTTGGGACCAACTCGAATTTGAGCCTCAGTGGGGAAGCAGTAGTGAGATTCCTGCCAGTCCACCCTGTTTCGGGGGGGGGGGGGGGGGGGATTCAGAGGAAGGAGAAGGCTAAAAACGAGTTTCTTTATTTTTCCCTGTGGGACCAGCATTGCTACTCCAGGCTCGCTAGGAAAGCTTAGTCCTTCCCTGTCGCGGTTTACTTTTCCCTGTCCCTCGCTTAGAAGGCCAGAAGCTCATTGTAGAAATCAACTAATTCAACGCCCACAGGAAATGGAACCCATAATCTTCCAGACAGTTTCACAAAGCATGTTTATTAACTGGGCAAATTAAAATAGACTTTTTGATGAAGATTGGATGTATCTTTTGTTTTGGAATAACAAATTGTCATGATTTTTGTCCATTGTCAAAAAGCGGGAGGTTGTAATTTGGGTCAATGCGTTTGGGTTTCTCACAGCTGGCTGTAATAAATGAAGTGTTTTGCTGCTATAATGAGGAAAACAAAGGGACTTTTGTACACACATTTCCTGTGAGGATTCATCATGCATGGCACAAACTTAAATTCTAAACTATCATCACAATGCATGCGTGCAGAGTCGCCGAATGAACATTTCATAGAATCATAGAATCCCTACAGTACAGAAGGAGGCCATTAACCCCTTCGAGTCTGCACCAACCCTCCAAAAGAGTACCCTGCCTACGCCCACTCCCCTGTCCTATCTCCATAACCCCACCTAGTCTGCACATCTTTGGACTGTGGGAGGAAACCGGAGCGCCCGGAGGAAACCCACGCAGGCACCGGGAGAATGTACAAATTCCACACAGTCGCCCAAGGCTGGAATCGAACTTGGGACCCTGGCACAATGAGGCAGCAGTGCTAACTACTGTAGCACCGAGCCACTCTTTCTTTTTGTAGATTGAGAAGGAATGAAGGCATATGCAATTTTCCCTTTATAAAAATGTGCTCGTGGTCAGGAAGCATCTAAATAGTCATCTGTTTGAGCGCTAACTTTTTCTGTCCAAGTAGATCTTGGAGGTTACATGATGAGTTTGGATACTCATTTTAGTATCATCTTCGACACCTTACACTTGAGCAAATCTCACCACCTGCTGAAGAATCTGCTCCTGTTCCAGATGTTGCCGCCTTTTCACAAGGAAAGTGAGAGAGGTGTTGGCCCTTGCAAAGATGGTGTTTGTCATTGGCTTAATAATTATGTGCACTGCAGACTATCCAGTATGGTAGATGTTCTTTGCAGGTTTTGGAAGGATCTGATCACATGAGAGCTTCATTGATAACATTAATTTCTATGGGAAGAGCCAAAATCTGGGTCAGGTGACTGCAGGTCAACCTGCAGAAGGTAGTAAAACATGATGACACTCCACCTTGTGAAATAGAGTTGGTGAGACTGATCACAGCTAACATATCACATATATAGAGCAAAGCTAATGATCCCACGATGTCATAGATTCCCTACAGTGCAGAAGAAGGCCATTTGGCCTATCGAGTCTGCATTTGCCCTTACCAAGGCCCAGTAACCCCTCCCAATCTTTGGACACTTCGGTGCAATTTAACATTGCCAATTCACCTAACCTGCACATCTTTGGACAGTGGGAGGAAACTGGAGCACCCGGAGAAAACCCACACAGACACGGGGGGAATATGCAAACTCTGACCCAAGGTCAGAATCGAACCTGGGTTCGTGGCACTGTGAGACAATGTCCAAGAATGCTTAACAGCCAGTTAAATACTTGTGAAGCGTGGTCAGTTTATAACATAAGAAATGCGGCAGTCAATTTGTGCCCAGCAGGATCTCACAAACAGCAAAGGAATAATGACCAGGTAACCTGTTTTTGTGATACTTTTTGAGGGGGTAAATATTTCAGAGCAGTGGGAGAACTCCATTCCTCTTCTTCTAATTGTGCCATGGGATGTTTTACATTAGGGGAGGTGGTGGCACAGTGGTAATGTCACTGGGCTCGTAATCCAGAGGTTCCGCCCAATGGTCCGAGGACATGGGTTCAAATCCCACTACAGCAGCTGGTGGAATTAGAATTCAAGTAATAAATCTGGAATTAAAAGCCAGCCTCAATTATAATGCCCATGAAACCATTGTTTATTGTCATAAAAACCCATCTGTTTGACTGATGTCCTTTATGGAAAGAAATCTGCCATCCTTACCAATCTGACCTACATGACTCCAGATGCACAGTCATTGGTTGACTCTTAACTGGTCTGTGAAATGGCTCACAAGCCACTCAGTAAAATCAAACCATTAAGAAGCATGAAAAACGAATGAAGCTTGGTGGACCACCTGGCGTCGATCGAGGCACAAGAAATGATAGTGCCACACTCAGACCTGCCGACCCCTCCTCCTTCATGATATCTTGTGGCTAATGCCAAAATAGTGAGAGCCATTCCACATATCAATCAAGTAACAGCCTGACATAGTCATGCCCACAGAATCATTGCTTACAAAGAATGTCCCAGGCGTCACCATCACCACCTCTGAGTATGTCCTGTCCCACCGAGCAGATAGACCCCACCAGACAGTTGGGAGGGAGTTGTCCAGGGAGTCCTAAACATCCATTCCGAACCCCATAAACTCTCATGGCATCAGGTCAAACATGGACAAGGAAATCTGCTGATTATCATCTACAGCTGTCCCTCAGCTGATGAATCAGTATTCCTTCATATTGAACACCGTTGGAAGAAGCATTGAGACTGGCAAGGGCACAGAATGTACTCTGGGTGGTGGGTTTCAATGTCCATCACCAAGAGTGGCTCGGTAGCACTACTACTGACTGAGTCCTAAGGAACATAGCTGCTAGACTGGCTCTGCAGCAGGTGATATCTAAGCCAACAAGAGGCTTCCTATTTGACCTCATCCTCATCAACCTGCCTGCCGCAGATGCATCTGTCCATGACAGTATTGATAGGAGTGACCACCGCACTGTGGAGGCAAAGTCCGGTCTTCATATTGAGGATACCCTCTATCGTGTTGTGTGGCACTTTCCGCTGTGCTAAATGGGATAGATTCGAACAGATCTACCAATGAAAAACTGGGCATCCATGAGGCACTATGGGCCATCAGCAGCAGCAGAATTGTACACAAACACAATCTGTAACCACATGACCTGGCAAATCCCCCACTCTATCTACCATAAAGTCGGGAGATAAACCCTGGTTCAATGAAAAGTGCAGATGGGCATGCCAGGAGCAGCACCAGGCATACCTAAAAATGCAGTGTTAACCTGGTGAGTCGACAACACAGAATTACTTGCGTGCCAAACAACATAAGCAGTATGCAATAGGCAGAGCTAAAGATCCCACAACTATTGGATCAGGCCTTAGCTCTGCAGTCCTGCCACATCCAGTCATCAAGGTTGGTGGACAATTAAACAATTAACTGGAGGAGAGGGTTTCGCAAATTTCCCCATCCTCAAAGCTGGAGGAGCCCTGTGCATCAGTGCAAAAGATATGGCTGAAGCATTTGCATTAATCTTCAGCCAGACGTGCCAATGATGCCAGATGATCAAACTCAGCCTCTTCTGGAGATCCCCAGCATTAGAGATGTCAATTTGATTCACTCCACAAGATATCATGAAATGGCTGAAGGCACTGGATGCTGCAAAAACTATGGGCCTTGACAATATTTCGGCATTAGTACCGAAGACATGTGCTCAAGAACTAGCTGTACCCCTAGACAAGCTGTTTCAGTGCCACTACGATGCTGACACCTACCCATGGAGAACTCTCCATTGCTTGGAGTCATACCTAACATAAAGGAAGGTGGTTGTGGTGGTTGGGCGTCAATCACCTCAGACCCAGAACATTACTCCAGGAGTTCCTCAGGGTAGCATCTTCGGCCCAATCATCTTCATTGCTTCATCAATTACCTTCCTTCCATCAAAAGGTCAGACGTGGGATGTTGACTGATGATTGCACAATGTTCAGCACTATTCACAACTCCTCAGATACTGAAGCAGTACATGTCAATATGAAACAATACCTAGACAACATTCAGGCTTGGGCTGATAAGTGGCAAGTTACATTTGTGCCATAGAAGTGCCAGGCAGTGACCATCTCCAACACAAAGAATCCAACAATCACCAATTGCCCTTCAAAGGCAATACCATCATGGAATCCCCCATTATCAACATCCTGGAGGTTAACATTGACCAGAACCTGAACTGGACCAGCCATATAATTACTGTGGCTAGAAGACCAGGTCAGATGCTGGGAATTCTGTGGTGAGTAACTTACTCCTGATTTCCCAAAGCATGTTCAACATCTTCAAAAAATCAGGAATATATGATGGAATATTCTTCACCTGCTTGGATGAGTGCAGCTCTAACAGTGCTCAAGAAGCACAATGCCATTTAGGACAAAGCAACCAGTTTGATTGTCTCCCCATCCACCACCTTAAACATTGACTCCCTCCACCACCGATTCACTGTGGCACTGTGTGTACCATCTACAAGATGCACTGCAGGAACTCACCAAGGCCTCTTTGACAACGCCATCAAAACCATGACTTTCACAACCTCGAAGGAGAAGGACAGCAGGGGCACCTGCAAGCTTCCCTCGAAGATGCACACCATCCTGACTTGGAAATATAGCATCATTCCTTCACTGTCGCTGGATGAACATCCTGGAACTCCCTCGCTAACAGCACTGCGGGTGTAGTTATCCACATCGGCTGCAACGGTTCAAAAGGACAGCTTGCCACCACCTTCTCGAGGGCGCTAAGGGATGGGCAATAAATGCTGGCCTGGTCTGGCCAGTGATGCTCACATCTCATGAAATAATATTTTTAAAAATCGCCTGAGAGGGCAGATGGGGCTTCAGTTTAATGTCTCACCCAAGGGATGTGAGATAGAAGCTTTGAGGGGAATTTCATGCCTGCATTCACCACGGGTGCAAATGGCAGCATGGGTGTGAAATCCCACGAGAGCCCGAAACCGAGAATCTCAACTGCGGGAGCTTGGTTTTGATTTGCCTATCCCAGCACTATCCCCTCGCACCCTGGGACAGCCCCCAGCACTGCCGCTTGGTGTGTCATGTACACTAAATATCTCCTCTCCTTCTTCAGAACAAGGCCAGCAGCTCGGGTTCAATTCCTGTACCAGCTGAGAACTCTGAATTCTCCCTCTGTGTACCCGAACAGGCGCCGGAATGTGGTGACTAGAGGATTTTCACAGTAACTTCATTGCAGTGTTAATGTAAGCCGACTTGTGACAATAAAGATTCTTTATTTATTTTTTTAAATCCCTGTCCTTGGCCAAGCTTTTAGTGAACCCTTCTAACTTGATCTTTAGTTTGGTGTCAGTCATTATCTGATTATATTCTTAAGGAGATCTTTTGGAACATTTTCTATGTTGAAGGTGCTTTACAAATGTTAGCAGTTATACTATAACTTTGGCTATTTTTATTACACCCAATTGTAGCTACGGGAAATGGCTGTACTCAACAACGTACCACAACCGCCATCTCAGTATATTTCTATTTCCCAAGCGAACCATTATATTCTACTTATAAATGTAATTATTTAAGCAATAAATCTTCTGTGCTCTGACCCTGCGTCATTGTGAGTAAAACATTTAAATGTGCTCACCAACTTGCTCCTGTTACAACACCTAGAATCTTCTCTGCCAGCTAACAGACCCTCATAGAGGCTGAAAACTTTAAAAGAAGATTCAAACTTCCAGTTAATATTTGAAAGAATGCCACTTCAGGATTTCAGGTTTAAGAACTTTCCTGTAACAAATAACTAAAAACACTATTAGCTAAACACTCTCTTTGTTGGCAATTTATACTTTAAACCACAGAATGATATATACCGTGTACCCCACTACTCCGTCCCTCTCCTTATTCTTAGACCAACTGAAAAAACATTCTTCATACATAGATACATTGTCATGATGTGGAGATGCCGGCGTTGGACTGGGGTGGGCACAGTAAGAAGTCTTACAACACCAGGTTAAAGTCCAACAGGTTTGTTTCGATGTCACTAGCTTTCAGAACGCTGCTCCTTCCTCAGGTGAATGAAGAGGTATGTTCCAGAAACATGTATATAGACAGATTCAAAGATGCCAGACAATGCTTGGAATGCGAGCATTAGCAGGTGATTAAATCTTTACAGATCCAGAGATGGGGTAACGGCCTCAACCGGGACCTGGGATTCATGTTGCATTACATTCATCCCCCACCATCTGGCCTGCGAAATCCTACCAACCGTCCTGGCTTGACACAATTCACACCTCTTTAACCTGGGGTTACCCCATCTCTGGATCTGTAAAGATTTAATCACCTGCTAATGTTCACATTCCAAGCATTGTCTGGCATCTTTGAATCCAGTGATATTCTAAAAAAGCCTGTAACCTAATCTTTGGCTTTGGACAATGGCTTTCTCTACATCCTTTGCCATGGCACTGTGAATCACTTGGGCCCTGTATCTAGGTTGAAATGCTAATTAGCTATCATTGACAGCCCAGTGCTCTTTTATCTTGGAACTAAATGGGCAGTTTAATGTACAATCATTGATAACCCAACATCTCAATACCTTTCTGGGACTTAGGAGACTTACAGTCTCCACTGGTTACACAAAGGCTGCTGCCATTGTCTATGTGTAAATATCCAGTATTCTATCCAGTAAAACAATCTAAGCCTTTATTTGATTTTTGTCATACGAACGTAAAATATTATGAAATAGGAATAGAGGTAAGTCATTTGGCTCCTTGAACCTGCTCCGTCATTAAATAAAACCTTGGCTGATCTGTTTGTGTTTTGAGCTCCACAGTCCCATTTACCCCGATAACCTTTGATTCCCTTGTCTAACAAGAATGTATCTACCTCTGCCTTAAACATATTCAATGATGCTAGGAGAATGGGCAAAGAAGTGGCAGATGGAATACAATGTGGAAAAGTGTGAGGTTATGCACTTTGGAAGGAGAAATGGAGACATAGACTATTTTCTAAATGGGGAGATGCTTAGGAAATCAGAAGCACAAAGGGACTTGGCAGTCCTTGTTCACGATTCTCTTAAGGTTAACGTGCAGGTTCAGTCAGCAGTTAGGAAGGCAAATGTAATTTTAGCATTCATGTCGAGAGGGCTAGAATATAAGACCAGGGATGTACTTCTGAGGCTATATAAGGCTCTGGACAGACCTCATTTGGAGCTGTAAGCAATTTTGGGCCCCGTATCTAAGGAAGGATGTGCTGGCCTTGGAAAGGATCCAGAGGAGGTTCACAAGAATGATCCCTGGAATGACGAGCTTGTCATATAAGGAACGGTTGAAGACTCTGGGTCTGCACTTGTTGGAGTTTAGAAGGATGAAGGGGGATCTTATTGAAACTTACAGGATACTGCGGGGCCGGTATAGAGTGGACATGGAGAGGATGTTTCCACTTGTAGGAAAAACTAGAAGCAGAGGACACAATCTCAGACTAAAGAGACAATCCTTCAAAACAGAGATGAGGAGGAACTTCTTCAGCCAGAGGGTGGTGAATCTGTGGAACTCTTTGCCGCAGAAGGCTGTGGAGGCCAAATCACTGAGTGTCTTTAAGACAGAGATAGATAGGTTTTTGATCAAAAGGGGATCAGGGGTTATGGGGAGAAGGCAAGAGAATGGGGATAAGAAAAATATCAGCAATTATTGAATGGTGGAGAAGACTCACTGGGCCGAGTGGCCTAATTCTGCTCCTATGACTTATGGTCTTATGACACAGCATCCATTGTCTTCTGAGGTAGTGTTCCAAAATTGCAGAAAATTACTTATCTCTATCCAATAATGGTGACTCCTAATTTTAAAACAGTGCCCCCTAGTTCAGGACTCACCCACAAGAGGATGTATCCGTTCCATGTCTACCTTGTCAATGCCATTCAGGGTTTTATATACTTCAATAAAGTCACCACTCACTCTGCCAAACTCCAGTGGAAATAAGCTCAGCCTGTCCAACCTATGTTCATAAGACAACCCTCTCGTACTTGATATCAATCCAGTAAACCTTCTCTGAACTGCCACTAATACATGAAATCCTTCTTTAAATAAAGGAGACCAAAACTGTACACACTAGTCCAGATGCAGTCTTACCAATGTCCAGTATAACTGATGTATAACATCTTTGCTTTTATGTTCAATTCCTCTCGTAATAAAGGATACCGTTCCATTAGCCTTGGTAATTAAGTGTTGTACCTGCATATTAACTTGTTGGGACTCATGCACCAGAACACTCAGATCCCTCTGCATCTCAGAATTCTGCAGCCGTTCTACATTTATGTAATATTCTGCTTTCTTACTCTTTCTGCCAAGGTGAACAACTTTGCATTTGCACGCAATATACTCCATCTGCCAGGTTTTTCCCCACTCTCTCAACCTATTTACATTTTGTCTGCAAACTCCTTGGGCGCGATTAAACGGGAAAATTTCTAAGTGCCGTGTCAGGCACGACTTCTCGGGTGCCTACTGACGGCTGAGCTGGCGAGACCGTGGCCCATATTTAATGGCACTTAGTGCCGGAAATGATCCCCCTATGAGCTTCACGGTCGAACTGGCTGCCCCGCCTGCTGATTTGCCTGGGCCGTGCCCGGCAGCTGCCCGCTAACAAGGGCAGCTGCTCATAAACTCTCCCTCAGAACCAGCTCCCTGGCAATACATGATTATGACACCACATAGTCCTGCTCCACCCTTTAGGGATGCCAACCTGACCAGGCTGCCAGATGCTGTGGAGGCGAGACGGGTCACCCTCTTCCCCTAAGGGGGATTGGAGGACCAGCAATAGGGCTGGCCAGTGCCGCCTGAGAGGCAATGGCAGCACCAATTCGGGCAGCATGACCAGGAGGACCGTCGTTCAGTGAGGGAAGAAGACCAATTATCTCTACGTGGCCGTAAGGGCACGTTAACACCAGCCCCCTGGCATCAGTCCTGCCTGCCACCATGCTGACCACCGCCACTACCCTCCTCAACAAGTTGGTGGCTGACACCTCGCACTTCCTCCCCTGCAGCATATTACCATGCCTGCGCCCCAGCACCCACCAGTACTACCTCTCCAGGTCCAGGAATGGTGCCCATACATACCACCTCTTTTAGACTCTCCTGATGCATCAAGCGTGCAGCTCACAAGGCCACCTCGGAACGCAGGGGAAGTTAGCCCATGATAGGTGGGAAAGGGCCCAGATGGGCAGCGGGGCTCCGGACATCAAAGTCCTCACCCCCATGAGGAAAGGACCCTGGAGATCACAGTGTTGTCCGAGGAGAGAGCAGTCACCGACAGCGAGATTGGCCTGCGCTACAGAGGTGAGGATTCATTGCCCCTTCACCCAGATGACCTGTCTCAATGAGTTGCTCAAGCCAGACAAAATGATCCTCCCCCCTCACTGACCACATGTCAATTCTCTCGCCACATCTCCATCTGATGGGGCTGGGCCATCCAAGCAATCACCTCGGAGTAGAGCTCTGAGGAGATCACTAGCAAAACATCACGGCTGTCACCCCACCTCCCACCAGCGCAGAGACACACACCCCGGTGGGCAACATTACTGGACATGCTTCTGGGGCACAATCTGGTGGGCACCCCACAGATGCTGATGTGCATCAGATGGAATGAGGTACATCCAAGGGAGTCAGCAATTGGACGTCTGCTGGATCCCAAGATGATCCCCCGTGAAGCTCATGGGGGATCATTTCCTGCACTAAGTGCCATTAAATATGGGCCACGGTCTCGCCAGCTCAGACGTCAGTAGGCACCCAAGATTCAGCCGAATCCCAGTCAGATGGTGAGCCTCTGGGCTGATTCAGACGCTAAGGCATGGCCATGAGTTTTAGGAGGGGATGTCAGCGACACTCCGGTGAATGCATAGTCGATTGGAGGAGTCCCAAACGTTACAGGTGCAGATGATGCCAACAGTATGTGGCACCGAGGCCAACACAACTAAGGTGGCGACAGCAGTGGACAGCCTGGAGTACAAGGTCAGCGTGATGACTGATGGTGCCCAAGCCATGGCTCAGTCTGTGTCGACCAAGGCTGAGGGCCTCGACATCATGTCCCAGTCGCTGAGGGAAGCATCCCAGATGCAGGTGGTCATTGCCTAGGTTCTGCAGAGCGTGGCCTAGATGCAGGTGGATCTTGCCAAGGCACTTCGGAGCATGTCCCAGTCACTGAGGAGCAACACCATAGTGCAAAATCTGGAATTAAAAAGTCTAATGGTGCCCATGAAACTATTGTTGATTGTCGTAAAAATCCATCTGGTTCACTAATGTCCTTCAAGGTAGGAAATCTGCCCTCCTTACCTGGTCTGGCCTACATGTGACTCCAGACCCACAGCAATGTGGTTGATTCTTAACTGCCTCTCTAAGACAATTAGGAATGGGCAATAAATGCTGGCCCAGCCTGTGATACCCATGTCCCATGAATGAATAAAGAAAACTGTGCTGACTCTTCCCAATTACGTTGCGTTTCTCCACGTCCCCAGCTATAACCTCTTTAATGATTTTCCTGTTTTCTGCCTCCGTCCCTCCTTGAATTGAGGGGTTATATTTGCTACGTTCCAGTTTGATTGAAGTTTTTCAGAATCTAGGAAATTTGGAAAATTAACACCAATGCATCTACTACCCCATTTGCCACCTCTTTTCAGACTCTAGGATGAAGTCCAGAAGGACCCGGAGATTTGTCAACCCCACAGCTCCATTGGTTTTCCAGTACCACTTCCCTAGTGATTGTAATTTCACCAAGTTCCTCTCTCTCTTCCACCTCCTGATTTACAACTATCACTGGAATGTTTTTTGTATCCTCTACAGTGAAGACAGAAGCAAAATATTTGTTCATTTCATCCACCCTTCCTTTGTTATCTACTAACTCCCCATTGTCACTCTCTCGAGGACCAGCACTCACTTTATTTTCACTTTTCCTTTATAAATACCTAATAATAATAATCTTCATTGTCACAAGTAGGCTTACATTAACACTGCAATTAAATTACTGTGAAAGCCCCTAGTCGACACATTCCGGCACCTGTTTGGGTACACAGAGGGAGAATTCAGAATGACCAAATTACCTAACAGTACTTCTTTTGGGACTTGGGGGAGGAAACCGGAGCACCCGGAGGAAACCCGCGCAGACACAGGGAGAACGTGCAGACTCCGCACAGACAGTGAACCAAGCCGGGAATCGAACCGGGGTCCCTGCCACTTTGAAGCAACGGTGCTAACCACTGTGCTACCGTGCCGCCCCTGTAGAAACTCTTGTTATCCATTTTTACATTTCTAGCTTTCTTCCTCTCATAGTTTAATTTTTTTCTCCTGGTTAACCTTTTAGTCATTCTCTGTGGTTCTTTATATTCTGACCAATCAAACCACCCAGATTTATTATCAGACAGACTTCAGAACAAGTCACATGACCACCTTCATTTTTACTTTAAATTTAAAAACACAGTCCAAAACATAACAAACTTATCGACCGCATAATTGTAATAGTTTTGAAATAACAATATGTTAAGGTCTCTGGCAAATTAAAAAAGTCCAAATGGTGACTGACAAACATCTTGTCACAATGCACCAAATTACTTATAGCAGAATGGGATTAGTTGACAATCATTGCTCAAATATATTGTATTACAGAACATTGCCCAATTTTAATAGGAAATTTCAATTCAAAACAGATGAGTCTGAACAGTGATTGAAACTCTCATAAGAATAATTAAAATCACGAGCAACTTGTAATTTACAAAATTCTAATTTATTCCTGAAACATAAGATCTACCTCAAAATCCTCTTCCGAATGAATGAAATGTGCAAAATGTTGAAAATGTTGAAGTGGCAGCATTTTGCAAAGGTTGTTTAGTTCCCCAAAAAGAAGCCTATGGGTTGCATTAGGCGTTAGGTTTTAGAAATGTAATTATGTGATTGAGTGTGGCATTTATCACATGCCATATTTGTACAGGGGTGTGCACCGTGCATCATATTTTGCTGAATATGAATTTTCTCTGGCAGTTGAATAAAAACATGGTATCTTTAGGCTTGGGGCTGACTCTATACATTGCTGGTTACTATCTGTGAACTCCAGTTGGACCTGACACCAGCCTTGCTGTCACCAGAAGAGTACATACCCAGCAAACACAGCAATAGAAGCACTGCCATTATAGTGATCTGAATCATGCTTTGGTTTCCCATTTTGATAATTAGTGAATCGATGCACAATTCTAGCCACTCCTGCCTTCTTCCTCCACCAAGGCCCATTGGGAGTGACAGACACAGCAGTGAGCTTATTCCGCCAATCACTGCACTATGCATTGCATGGGAAATAGGGTGGCCACGGATGATGGGAAATATGAAGACATTTTCCATTATACTCCGTAACATTCAAAAATCAGCCACAGCATTTAACACTGCTTGTTGTGCAATTATTTTTATATATTTCACTTCTGATCATTTCTCCTGGCTCCACATTTTCTGTACACTCTTTCCATTGTTGTATGCTCACTGTATTTGAATCAACACCCACCTCATGATTCCAGGCCCAATTCTTTCTTTCCTTGTATCCTGTAACTTCAGCTCTCATTATCTACCTCGATCTTCCTTTCCTACAATATATATTCTTTAAATCAGAAGCTTTCTCACTCCAGATGTTTTCTTTTCACCTCTCATACTTTTATTTCAAGTCTGTGATGTTCTGTACAATGGGGTCAAGCTAATCTCCTAAATGTCTTAATATAATAAATTAGGAACAAGAATAGGCCATTCAGCCCCTTGATTCTGTTCTACTATTTATTAAATCATGGCAGAAAATTGCTTCCAGATTTTTGTTTTGTCTTCCGAGAGGCTGAGCTCTGTTCCAATATTTCTTCTTGATTCACACCAGAGTTAATAATTTTTCAGCATCAAGGCTATTAAATCCCTTTACACATTTAAATACCTGGGTCAAATCATCCTTAAACTTCTGTACTCAAGGAACGACAAAGCAATGGGTTCCGCTACCTGCAGGTGAGGGACTTTGTGTGGCGTGGAGGCAGGTCTCGACCTTTCTGTACCTACCGCCCCAGGGGATATAGGACAATGGGAGTTGGGGAGGGGAAAGTCTCGGAAAATTATAAAGAACTTATGGTATGGGAGGGAACCCCGATAGGGGAGGTGAGGTGAAAATGGGAGGAAGAATTGGGCAAGGAATTAGAGACGGAATTGTGGGAGGATGCCCTGAGTAGGGTTAACGCGTCCTTGTCGTGTGCCAGGCTTAGCCTGTTAAAATTTGAGATGGTCCACAGGGCTCATGTGACTGTGGCCCGTATGAGCAGGTTCTTTGAAGGGGTAGAAGATAGGTGTGGGCGGTGCGCGGGAGGGCCCGCAAATCACGTCCACATGTTTTGGGCATGTCCGAAGCTTAGGGGATTTTGGCAAGGATTTGCTGATGCCATGTCCACGGTATTGAAGGTACGGGTGGTTCAGAATCCAGAGGTGATGATGTTTGGTATGGCGGAAGATCCAGTGCTCCAGCGGGCGAAAGAGGCTGACGTTTTGGCCTTTGCCTCTCTAGTAGTCCGGAGATGGATGTTATTGGCGTGGACGGACTCGGAACCCCCAAAATCGGGGTTGGGTCAGTGAC
This sequence comes from Scyliorhinus torazame, assembly GCF_047496885.1. Classification (NCBI taxonomy): domain Eukaryota; kingdom Metazoa; phylum Chordata; class Chondrichthyes; order Carcharhiniformes; family Scyliorhinidae; genus Scyliorhinus; species Scyliorhinus torazame. The sequence goes on from NC_092714.1 coordinate 32,559,196, forward strand.
ATGGCCGGGTTTCTCAGGCTTGAGATCAGCTTTGCCCTGAGAGGATCGATGCTAGGGTTTAGCCAGAGGTGGCAGCCGTTTATCGACTTTTTTGAGGAGGATTAAGCTGTCAGCAGATATAAGGGCGGGGGGGGGGGGGGGGGGGGGGGGGATGCTGGTAAAGGGAAAGAGGAAGGCATGGGGGAATGGTTGAGATGGGAATAGTTGGTGGGAAAGGGGGATTGGGGAACTGTGCATGTTGACTGGGTTTGGTTGTTGGTTGGGTTGGTGTTATTTTTTCTGTTGTTTGTTCCTCTTTAAAACTGTTGTTAAAATTATATTTGCCTCAATAAAATATTTTCCAAAAAGAAGGAACTTCAAAGCAAGCCCGCACCACCTGGCCCTCATAATTTAACCCTGTAAGCAGCCCACTTGTTTGACACCCCTCCCACAAACATTCACTCCCTCCACCACTGATACACAGTGGCAGCAGCGTCTGCCATCCACAAGATGCACTGCAGCAACTCATAAAGGCTCCTACAATGTATCGATTAGGTGAATTGGCTGTGTTAAATTGCCCCGTCGTGTCCAGGGATGTGCAGGTCCAGTTACAGGGGGTAGGGTGGAGTGGATGTGGGTAGGCTGCTCTTTCAGAGAGTCGGTGCAGACTCAATGGGCCAAATGGCCTCCTTTTGCACTGTAGGGATTCTATTATTTCTGTTATATGATTTCCTTCGACAGCCCCTTCCAAACCCAACATAATGAAAAGGGCAGCACGGTAGCTCAGTGGTTAGCACTGTTGCTTCACAGCTCCAGGGTCCCAGGTTCGATTCCCGGCTTGGGTCACTGTCTGTGCGGAGTCTGCACGTTCTCTCCGTGTCTGCGTGGGTTTCCTCCGGGTGCTCCGGTTTCCTCCCACAGTCCAAAGATGTGCAGGTTAGGTGGACTGACCATGCTAAATTGACCTTAGTGTCCAAAAGGTTTAGGTGGGGTTACTGGGTTACGGGGATAGAGCAGGGGTGTGGGTTTAGGTAGGGTGCTCTTTCCAAGGGCCGGTGAAGACTCGATGGGCCTCCTTCTGCACTGTAAATTCTATGATTCTATGAAAAGGGCAGCAGATATGTGGGAATACCACCACCTGGATGTTCCCCTCCAAACCACTCACTATCCTGACTTGGAAATAAATATATCACCGTTCCTTGCTGGGTCAAAATCCTGGCATTCTCTTCCGAAGCGCTGTGGGTGCACCTACACTTCAGGGACTTCCGCGGTTCAAGAAGGCAGCTCACCCCCACCTTCTTAAGAGCAATTAGGGATGGGGAATAAATACTGATCTGTATCAATGCCCACGTCCAATAAATGAATTTTTAAAAAGCATTGTGGCCAGTCTGCCCCAGACCTCGCTCAAGGCCATTCTGAGGTGAACTTCCCAAAACTGAATGTATATTCTCGGGATGGGGCCTCATCAAGGCTCCACACGATTCTGTTTTGGTTTGATGACCGTTGATAAAAAGGGAAACATTAGTCGCTGTGTTAATAGCTACTGATTGATTTTAATGGAAAAAGAGGAATGTTGAAAATAATGCCCTGTGCCATCATTGAAATTTACATGAGAACAAATCATCAAAATGGAAAGGAGAAAGAGACAGACTGCGATACACCAGAAGGTCAGGTTATTTGAATGAGGTAAAACTACAAATCTTGACCGTCTGGCTGGAGACGGTTAAGATTTCTCGCAGACAGAGGGGCTGAGAACGGGTTGGGTTTGGAACTAAAACCCGCAGATCACATTAACATGTGAAAAGTAAAGGGACACTTTGATCCTTCATTTCGAAATCTGAGGGTCAGAATAAAGATTGGGCAGGTCGCGGCTTAGCAGCTAGTGTACAAATTGTTTTGTTCAGTGGGTCAACCGATCAGATTAGGGACCAATTTTTTTTTAAAGCAACAACACGAAAAAAAAATGAGGAGGAGGAAAAAAAGCGAGAACTGATGAGAGAGAAAACCTCCCCCAGAGAAATACTTCACAGACTACAGTGTGCGGTTGCAGGATTAATCCCGCATTGTCAAATATCGCGGCACGGTTTTTAGTCTGTAAACGGCCGTGGAGATTAGTGGCGAGTGAGCAGGACATCTGCTGAAAAGATGCACATACTTGAGTTAAGTCTGCGACAGTGTGGCTTCACTGTGTAGAACTGGAAGGCTGGCGGCTTGCTCCTGTTCTCAGAGAATGAGAGATGTAAGGCATCGCCCCTCGGCGCTTCTTTCAAGATACTCGCTTTACAACTCAATGAGCCGGTTCAGGTGGTGCGCAGACATCTCTGCTCAGCCGACAGCACCACCTCTCACACTGCTCCATAGAGGATGCCGTGCCTGCCCCCTGTTCTCCAAAAGGCGGAGAGTGAAATAAATACGCCCAATGCAGCCAGGTTGTGGTGGACTCTCGGAAAGTGGGGCAAATGTTAACGTTTGAGCTGGGGGACTTGTTCCAAAGACCAACTTTAATCGGTGTTTCTCTTCTAGATATGGCTGTTTCCAAGATTGTGGGGATTCCAATGATCGATCTCTCTCTGTGACACACACACACACATACACTTTAACAAGACAACTTGCATTTATCTAGCGCCTTCAACCTCCTGAAATGTCCAAAGGCTGTTGATCGGGACCTTACCGAGGCAAAACCGGAGCTATTCACATCAGATGGCATTCTGGCAGAGCACCAACCGCCTGGTCAAATGTACGTTTTAAGAAGGTGTTTAAGGAGAGAGTTAGAGAGGCGGCCGGGATTAGGGAGGGGATTCCAAGAGTTTCGTATTCTTTTGGGATTTTCCTCTTTTTGTCTCCCTTTTCTTTAAAAAATAATCCCCTAACGGGTGACTGCAGTTCCAGCGTTGGTGTGATCAGTTAATGATGTTTGAGACAGGGACTGCTGTTTGACACATCGCCTTCTCCACAATAACACTGTCCCTTTCTGTCTGATTGCTGGTTGCCCCCCTCACATACCTGTTGCCCTCTGTGACCGTTCTCAAGCAGGGTTGTCATATCTGCTGTGTACCCGGAATCAACCCTATTCAGCATTCGCTCTTTGCACGTGTGCATGTTGCATTCCTGTCTGCACCTTGCTGAGGGCCTGGCCATCAAATAGCATCACTGGCAGCCAGAGAGTCATTTATGGCCCAGAAGGAGAGCGTTTGGCCCATCGAGCCCATGCAGGCTGTGTGTGTGTCTCGAGGACGTCACTTCTTACCTGAGACAGTCCCAGATGCACTGATGCCGTTTCCGATATGTACATGATTTTACCGTCAGAGGCGACTACAAAAACAAAGCCATCCAGAGTCTGTAAAACACACAAAAATAAAGAGCAAAACACCCGTAAGTCTGTACATTTCACAGTAACGATCGTGACTTTAATCACACACTTTCACCCCCCTCCCGACACAATTCTCTGCACCTTCACTTTAACAAGTGTGAGGCAGACTGCCCCAATGCAAAGGGGCTAATCGCAGGGATAACGGGTTATAATATAAAGAGATGCCCAAAAGTGTGCAGGTTGGGTGGATTGGCCAGGCTAAATTGCCCCTTAGTGTCCAGGGATGTGCAGGTTAAGTGGGGTTGCCGGGGTAAGACAGGGTGGATAGGGGAGTGGACCAGGATAGGGTGCTCTTTCGGAGGGTAGGTGCAGACGCGATGGGCCGAATGGCCTCCTTCTGCACCGCAGGGATGCTGTGTGAAGTGTGTGTTTCCTATTAAACTGAGGGTTGTGTCGATACGGGTGGCGAACAGTGATATTGATCTTTTGCCAATTTCTCTGCCCCCGCGTTTAACCCCATTGTGGTCTTTCCAACAAGTCTGTCTGGAACCGGTGCGCGTCCGTCTCGTTAAGAAGTTCCTTTACCTGAAGTAAATGGGATCCCAATTCTCTGGCCATGTTGTCCAAAGGACTCACGCGACTACACTGTCCCCAGGCGTCTCCCAGACCTGAATGAGAAATAACAGCAAGGGCATTAGCAGCATCCAAACCAAGCCAGTTGTTAACAGCTGATAATGAACTGTCACATGAAGCTGAATGTTTCTCGAAGATAACTCTTTTCTGACATAATTACTAACCAGGAAATCCTTCTCCTTCTGAATTAAACAATCTTTGGGGAATGTGTTTCTTTCAAATAGTTTCTTTATATTGTTTACTGACACAACAGAAACAGAAACCTTCCGCTTTCCATACTTTAAGAGCGCATTTTCACTTTACTTTCTAAACAATTGTCACTTTGCTGGCGGCCGTCACAGAATGTCCAAAGCTGCTGTGAGATAAGGTTGAGTTATGTGGTTGTTCGTGTGGTTCCGTTATGTGTTAATGTGTGTTGCAGTGGGTGTTAAATGTCTTATGAATCGCCAAGTCTCAATGGTCAGCACTCTTCACTCACCTGTCAGAAGGTTGCAACTTCAAATCTGACTCCCGGTACTTGAGCAGAATAAATCTGGGCTGATATTCCAATGGAGCTGTATTGTCGGAGGGGGTGTCTTTTGGATAAGACGTTAAAAAAATGCCGCACGCCCCTCAAAGGTGGACGTAAAGGGCCCCATGGTCCTATTGCAGAGGAGAGAAGGACACATGTCCACTGTGTCCTTGGCCATGTTCTGTCCCTCAGCCAACATCACTAACGACAGGCTATCTGGTCATTGTCACAGTATCGTTTGTGGGATCTTGCTGTGCACAACTTTCTGACATTACAATGACTATACCTTATACAGGGCTTTGTGACATCCTGAGGTCGTGAAAGGCGCTGTATGAATGCAAGTCTCCCGCATTGTGCATGTGAACGAAGTATGGATGGATCTTGGTGCAGGTGCGGAGTTATGTGTTGAAAGGCATGCAGGTAGTATTTTGTTTCATTGATTTAGTTTGCCTAGTCGTTTCTTTAGCCATGATGTGGAGATGCTGGTGTTGCACTGTAAGAAGTCTTACAACACCAGGGTAAAGTCCAACAGGTTTGTTTCAAATCACTAGCTTTCGGAGCACTGCTCCTTCCTCAGGTGAATCTTTTTTCCAAGGTCTTGGTCAGTCTGTTGAGTTGGCGGGTGTGTTCCTTGGTCGCATCTGCGGATAACTCTCTGTAGTGTTCCTGGTTGTTGCGTGTCTGTACACTTATTTGTAGTAGTACGTTCTGTTCAGTATGACGGTGGCCCCTCCTTTGTCTGCTGGTTTGATGACAATGTTGCGGTTGGTCTTGAGAGCGCGGATAGCGTTGCATTGTGCTTGGGTGACGTTCGGGGCTGTCTTGTGAAGGCGACTGATGAATCTGGCATTGACGCGATTCCTGACAGTTTGAGCATACATGTTGAGTCAGGGCAGTGGCCTTCCGGACGGGTCCAATTCGACTCTTTCCTCTTCGGTTGCCGCACCGCAGATCTCTCAGTCTGCTGTTCCGGTTCATTGGTTGTCTCATTGGGTTCGCTGTTGGCCTCTTGTATTCTGTGGAAGAACTCCCGGAGCCTCATTTGCCTGATGAATTCCTCCCTGTCTGCCACGAGACTGATGGGGTGCATTTGGTGGTGGTGCAGAAATTGAGCCCCTTGCTGAGGACTTCAATTACATCTGGTTGAAGGGTGTAGTCCGACAAGTTGACAATAGATTTCCCTGTATTGTTTTCTACTATGGTACTGGGGGTGGCTTGGTTGCTGCTGGGGGTGATGCTGAGTTTCTCAAGCTTCCTGTTGTTGGTGGGCATATAGGTGGCGTAGTATCGTTGTCTCATGTTTGGCGGTGTTCCACAGCTGGTCTGCTGCGTCCTGAGAGCAAGTTGAGAATATGGACTCGATCTTGGCTTCCAGGTTGGGGCGTCTGCTGTAGAGCTGGTGTACGAGGTGATTGAGGAGTGTGAGAGAGGTGCGACGGCAGAGTCTCTCAGCGTAGTCCGTGTCGTAGGTTGACTTGAGTGGGTTCATGATCTGTAGCCCTTTCGGGATCTTGCCTGCTTTCTTGCATCTTTGTAGAAACTTAATGTCAGTGTCTATATGTGCGATCTTCTTGGCGATCCTCTCCACTTTGAGCCGGCACTTTGCGGTGTCGATGGTAGCCATGATGTGGAGATGCCGGCATTGGACTGGGGTGAGCAAAGTAAGAAGTCTTACAACACCAGGTTAAAGACAACAGGTTTGTTTCAAATCACTAGCTTTCGGAGCACTGCTCCTTCCTCAGATGAATCCACCTGAGGAAGGAGCAGTGCTCTGAAAGCTAGTGATTTGAAACAAACCTGTTGGACTTTAACCTGGTGTTGTAAGACGTCTTACTCATTTATTTAGATACGTTTACTTAATTCAAGTGAGTGAGCAAACGTTTGGCAGGTGAATTATAATGTGGGGAAAATGTGAGCTCCACTCTGACGGGAGGAATTGAAAAGCATCATGTTATTAAAATAGAGGGACTGGCTGGTATGGGGGGGGGGGGCGAGGGGGTCAAGGGTTATGGGAGGGGGCAGATAGGAAAGTGAGGTTGAGATCACAGCCAGGTCAGCTTTGATCTGACTGAATGTCGGAACAGGCGCCAAGGAGCTCAATAGCTGACTCCTGCTCCTGATTTCTAAGTTTCTATGCTGACTTTAGTGCATATTTTTGTGTTTGTGTGGGTGTGGATAGAGGCTATGTTAATATAGTGGATGTGTACGCTAGAACCTGTGGTAATGTATTGTGTATATGGATCTGTGAGTGTGCAGTGTGCTAATGTAGGCATTGTCAAACTCGGGGGCGCGACCCGTGGGTGGGTCGCAGACAGGTGTCGGGAGGGTCGCGGAGCCTTCCATGGAGGTGCTCCCGGTCACGCAAATCCACGCGCAACAGCCGCAGCAACCGGCTTTTAATAATGCCGGCTGCAATTGGCCTTCAAAATGGCCAGGAACAGATAAAAAAAGTTTGGCCGCACTGTGCATGCGTGCCTGATGATCGGGCACGCATGCCCAGTGCGGCAGCATTTTTTTTTAATATGGTCGCAGCCTTTTTTTTTTCAAGTGGGGGGGGGGGGGGGCAAAGGGACCAAAGGGACAAAGGGACCATTGGGGCCAAAGGGACTCAAACCCATTTCCTCCATTTTTGTCAGTAACAAACAAGGTAAGAGAAAATGGTGGGTCGCGCAGTTTGGCCGGCGTGGGTCACGAAGAACAGCCGTCGTCGGTCGCGAAGGTCGGCCGGGTAGGGTCGCGAAGGTCGGCCGGGTTGGGTCCCGAAGGTCGGCAGGTTGGGAAAAAGGGGTCCCCGGAAAAAAAGGTTGAAGAACACTGATTTTTGCGGATTATTTGTGGTGTACATGGAGGAGTGACGTGTTGCTGGAATGACGGGTTTGGTGTGGAGCAGTTATTGTTTGCTACCATATAGTCACACCTCACACAATATTTACCCCAGTTTTGACATAAAATCATCAGTTTTTGTAACAGCAGCACAAATGATGTTTGTTACTGTAATAACAGTAGAATGATGCGTGTTACTGTTATAGCAGCAGAATGATGCTTGTTTCTGTTACAGAAGCAGAATGATGCTTGTTTCTATTACAGCAGCAGAATGATGCTTGTTTCTGTTTCAGGAGCAGAATTATGCTTGTTACTGTTACTAGCAGCAGAATGATGCTTGTTTCTGTTACTAGCAGCAGAATGATGCTTGTTTCTGTTACAGCAGCAGAATGATGCTTGTTTCTGTTTCAGGAGCAGAATTATGCTTGTTACTGTTACAAGCAGCAGAATGATGCTTGTTTCTGTTACAGCAGCAGAATGATGCTTGTTTCTGTTACAGGAGCCGAATGATGCTTGTTTCTGTTTCAGGAGCAGAATTATGCTTGTTACTGTTACAAGCAGCAGAATGATGCTTGTTTCTGTTTCAGGAGCAGAATTATGCTTGTTACTGTTACAAGCAGCAGAATGATGCTTGTTACTGTTACAAGCAGCAGAATGATGCTTGTTACTGTTACTAGCAGCAGTATGATGCTGGTTTCTGATACTAGCAGCAGAATGATGCTTGTTTCTGTTACAGGAGCCGAATGATGCTTGTTTCTGTTTCAGGAGCAGAATTATGCTTGTTACTGTTACAAGCAGCAGAATGATGCTTGTTTCTGTTTCAGGAGCAGAATTATGCTTGTTACTGTTACAAGCAGCAGAATGATGCTTGTTACTGTTACTGGCAGCAGAATGATGCTTGTTTCTGTTATAGCAGCAGAATGATGCGTGTTACTGTTATAGCAGCAGAATGATGCCTGTTACTGTTATAGCAGCAGAATGATGCTTGTTTCTGTTACAGCATCAGAATGATCTGTGTTTCTGTTACAGCAGCAGAATTATGCTTGTTACTGTTATAGCAGCAGAATGATGCCTGTTACTGTTACTAGCAGCAGAATGATGCTTGTTTCTGTGACTAGCAGCAGTATGATGCTGGTTTCTGTTACATCAGCAGAATGATGCTTGTCATTGGTCCGGCACCAGAATGATGCCTGTTACTGTTATAGCAGCAGAATGATGCTTGTTACTGTTACATCAGCAGAATGATGCATGTTACTGTTATAGCAGCAGAATGATGCGTGTTACTGTTATAGCAGCAGAATGATGCCTGTTACTGTTATAGCAGCAGAATGATGCTTGTTTCTGTTACAGCAACAGAATGATCTGTGTTTCTGTTACAGCAGCAGAATTATGCTTGTTTCTGTTACATCATCAGAATGATGCCTGTTTCTGTTATAGCAGCAGAATGATGCTTGTTTCTGGTTCAGGAGCAGAATGATGCCTGTTACTGTTATAGCAGCAGAATGATGCTTGTTTCTGTTACAGCATCAGAATGATCTGTGTTTCTGTTACAGCAGCAGAATTATGCTTGTTACT